>NW_004524596.1:180786-205852 GCF_000260255.1 Octodon degus | reverse complement strand
GGGGCGGCCGGCCGGCCACTGCCCGGGGAGGACGGCGTCCGGGCGGCCGCCGCGGGGCTCCGCGCGCGCGCGCTCGGAGGACTGAGAACAGGACTTTCTCACGTTGGCCGGGGCACTGAAGGTGTTCGCCGCGAGACCTGTCACCGGAAGGGCCCTCCCGGGATTTGCCGCTTTGTACGTTGGGGCTCGGATGAAGTACTGCCAGGCAGGGACTTTGGGTGTCCTCCCTGCTCTTTTGTCGGTGTTTGCATTGTTAGTGTCATTCCGGGGCAGCTGGAGATGGCATCAGCACTTTTCCTGAGCTGCCTCCCGTCTCTCTTTTCGCTCAGCGCCAAGCAGGTGCTGGAGCTACCTTCCGAATTACTTCAGGCTTTAAATAAATTCAATCTTGTCTCCTGCCTAAAAATTAAGTGTAGGGATTCATCCTTTAATAAAACTTGTTGTAACGACTTTGCTGGGATTATTTTCAGGGGTCACAATTTTGGTATATTAACAATGAAAGTTCCTCTGTGATTCCTGATAGCCTTCATTCATTTGTTATGCGTTTATTAATATCTAGAGCCAATTTCTTAATATGAGTCAGATTATGTTTCTCTTTGCAAAAGGTTGGATTGGACAGTGACGTGGCTTTTGTGAAAACAAAGGATTAGGAGAAAAATTCTTTTCTCTGAAGTTGTTAAACGGGCTTACTAAAACATGAACTTTCCTACTAGACTTGCTGTAGGATACAAAAAAGATTATGATGACCGGATTTGCAACTATTGCTACAACAGGTAGCTGTAGTTTTGGATTAAGCAAATATGGCATTTTAGGGTTACAGTGGCTTCCCCTCTTGGTCTTAAACTACTTCATAATCAGGTCGTATGAGAATGTCAGTTCTCTTCTCGTTTGTGTATGGAGAAACTAGAGAATCCAAGAACAAAGGCATGGTAGAACAGGAATTGAGAAATGAGAGTCCTTGGCTCCTGATCTTGTCTTCTAATTAGTTATTAATACTGTGATTCAGTGAATAATAATACCCTTCTTCGGTTGTAATAAAAAAGTCACAGCTTTCAGCCATCTTTTGGTATGTTCTTTGAGGTTTTGTATACAAGTAACTTACTTTTCTTGAGGTACTTAAAATTGAACCTCCCCACCGCCCCCCATGGAGGGAAATGTTCTGTCACTCAGCTACATTGCCAGCTCAAGTGTTTTCAACTTTTGTCATAGTTTGTATTGGAACTGGGCAAGTATTGTGGAGGAATTTTTATAGATTTTTTTTTTTTAATCTTTTGCTTATTTATTTGGTACAGGGTCTCTCTACACAGCCTGGACTCGAAGTGGTCCTACTGTTTCAGTCTCCGCAGCGCTGGGATTACAGGCATGTGCCACCACGCCTGGTTTCCTGGTTCCGTTGTCCCCCTGGGGGTGGGATCAGCACAGCATGTGGTGCTGGGGATGGAACCCGGATCTTGGGCTTGCTAGGCAGGCGCTTAGACTGCAGAGCTATGTTCCCCAGCCCCTAGATTCTTGGATAGTCTTTGGGTAGTAAAATTGGTAATGGCTCATATTTTAGACTTAGACTTAAGTATATGTTTGCAAATATAAAATCCTTTAGTCAAAAAATTCTGTGATTGTAGTTATTTATCAAGAGTGAACTGAAATGCACTATTTTCTTTAAACTTTCATATAGTATAAAGAATTCTTATATCTATAATGAATGAACTCATTAATACCATTTTGGTTATATAAACTGTCATAGCGAATCTTATTACTAAAATTCAGGCCATGTGTGTGACTTTTGGGGGGTGCACACTTGTAAGACCTTTTTTTTTTTTTTGAATTTTAGTAAGGGTCTACAGGGTCTCACTACGTAGATCTGACTCATAATGATCCCTCTGTGTTCAGCCTCCCGAGAGCTGGGATTACAGGCGTGTGCCATCATGTGCAGTCTCAATGGCTGTCTCAGTGTTCCCTGGGGGCGGGGCTGGCACAGCACAGCTAGCAGGGGATCCAACCCTGGAACCCTGGCCCCAGCTGCTGTGTCTGCCTAAGCAGGCACTTTAATCTGCTGAGCTGTTTGGCCGGCCCCTAAACTTTTTAAATTTGAGTAATAGTTGAAGAATTTGAAGGTGAATTTAAATCAGTGTCACTCTAAAAGCTTAATTTGTATTTCAAAAACAAATGAAGTAAGCCTGGTGCTACATCTCCTCCCTGTAATCCCAGCACTCTGGAAGGCTAAGGCAGGAGGATTCAAAGTTTGAGCCCAGCCTGGGCAAGTTAGTGAGGTCCTGTCTCAAAACAAAAAAACAAACCTATAGTTAAGTAAACTTCGGGTTGGACTAGTAACTAGACCTCAAAACATGTGAAGAACAGGAAAGATGTGTTTGTATATCGTCATTCTGTAGTTCTTGCAGTGTTCAGGTTGTGTCCATAGAATGAAAGTGTTCAGTTACTGACAGACGTTAAGATTGAAACCCTATCTGCTTTGAGATACCTAGATATTTGAGGAAAAAAGTGTGTATGTACATGTCAGTGTGCACACATGCTATTTTATTTGCCCCTTGTATTGTATAATATCAATAGACAGTAGTATAAATTGTTGCTTACCCATAAGGAATTTACAGTTTGTTTAAAGAATTTGAAACAGTGATTAAATACTAGATAAATTGAGATAGTGATTTTTAGGAGCTTTTGTTTATTTTTTTTTATTTTTTAGGGAAGGGTCTACAGGGTGTTCAGGTTCTCACTACTAGATCAGACTTGCAGTGATCTGCCTGTTTACAGCCTCCCTGGGATCACAGGTGCACGCCACCACACCCAGTTTCAATTGCCATCTCAGTTGCCCCTGGGGTGAGGCCAGCATGGCAGGCTTGGGGATGGAACCCCAGCCCCTGAGCCTGCATGGAGTCACTTTAATTTGCTGAGCTATTTGGCCAGCCCTTCTTTTTAGGAGTTTTGAGAAAGGATTTGAATTATGCTTTGAAGGAAGGATGTTTGGGTAAGTTTGGAGCTGAGGAAGGAACTGGGTTGAGAAATTTCACAAAGGTAACAAGTAATTCAGTTTAATAGGAATGGAAAGTTCTGATGTATATAATTCATGGTCCTAAACTAGTAAGTTGGAGCTAGAGTGTACATACCGTGAATGTTAGGCTTTATAGGGATTGAATTTACTCATTGGGCAGTGAGAACCAATGGAGATTTCAGAGTAAAGGACTAACATGATGCAAGTAGCATTTTAGGAATATTAATCTCATAAGAAGGTTAATCTTCCCTTTACCTGTGTCTAGCAGGGATCAGCAAACTGTGGCTCACATCCCAAACCCAGCTTATGGTTTTTTTTTTTTTAATGGATCATTAAGTATAGTTTTATTTAGGAATGTTTAAAGAACAAAGAAAAACAAGTGTTGTAACAGACTATATGTGGAACACAAAGCCTGAAATATTTATTATAGTATTTGGGTCTTTATAGGAAAAGTTTCCTTTAAAAAAAAAAAATCTTGCTTTGTTTTCTCATAGTGATCCTCCTGTCTCAGTGTCTCCAGCTCTGGGATTACTGGCCTGAACCACCATGTGGTGTAGCCAGCTCAGCTCACCTGGGGGTGGGGCTTGTGCTTATTCCTCTGAGCTATCCTGCCAGCTCCCCCCATTCAATCTTGTCTTTTGTATAAATTCTCTTCCTTTATGATTTGATATCTTCCTGTCTCTGAACGGTTCCCCCCCATTCCAGTTCTTTCATTTCGCTATCCTTAGGCAGCATCTGGCATGTGTTCATTTCTTTAAATGTACCATGCTGTCTCTTACCACTTTTGTGTTTGCTTAGATTGTTCCCTCTGTTGACAAACTCTTTGCCAAGATAATTCCTATTCATTTTTTAAAGACTTAGGTGTTACCCACTCTGAGAAACTGAACCCTGATGACTTGCCTTCCTCACGCTGTTTGATATTCCTTTGTGTTCTGTTAATATACTGTACATATCTGTATACCTTTACTTTATTGTCTGTGTATAAGTGAATTCCTAGAAGTTAGGGACTGTATCTTACTCTTTTTTTTTTTTTTTTGAAATCCTACTCAGCATAGTTTTAAACAGCAAATACTTTTTAAATAAACATGTTAAAAGTGCTGGCATGTACGGGAGTAGACAGTGAGGGTAGGTGTTGGTATATGCAGAGAGATATTCCCTTCCTTTTCTCCATTCCTCCATCCTAGTTTCTTTCCTTTTGAAGTTTCTTCCCTTTTTACAACATTCATTTTGGATCTTACTTACTCTTTTAGCATCTCACATCAGAGAGACAATGTGGTTTTTTTTTTCGTTTGTTTGTTTTGCCTTTTTGAAACAAGGTCTCAGTATACAATTCAGGCTGACCTTGAGCTTACTTTTTAACCCAGGTTGGTTGCAAACTCTCAGTGATCCTTCTGCCTCAGCCTCCCAAGTGGTACTGGAATTACAGGTGTGTGCCACTACCCTTGGCAACGATATGATGTGTACACATGTGCATCTGGTTTATTTCATTCATAAGTATGGTCTTGAGTTGAATCCATTTACTTATAAGAGTTTCCAGTTTATCCTTTATGGCTGAGGACCGGGGAGATGGCTCAGTAGGATAAGTGCTTGACTGGCAAACGCAAGGATCTGAGTTCAATCCCCAGTTCCGCAAAATCAATCAATCAATCAATCAATCAATCAATCAATCCAATTGTGCAAAATTGTATCTGTTAATCTGAGCAATGGATTTAATGATAAAAATAGATAATATATCCTTTATGGCTGAGTAGTACTCCATTGTATAAAAAGACCACATCCTTTTTATCCTTTCCTCAGTTGATGGGCATTTGGGTTGTTTTCAAGATCTACCTATTACAGATTGTGCTGCTGTAAACATGTGTGCATATGTTTATGCAGCATCACTGTGGTTACGATGTTTTTAAATCTTCCCAGAAGATACCTAGGAGGGGAATAGTTGGTTCAAATGGGACCTCCATGCTGATTTCCACAGTGGTTGCACCAGTCTGCCCTTCCTCCAACAGTGGAGAAAAGTTTCTTTTCCCCACAGCCCTACCAGCATTTGTCATTGGTTGATTTCTTGATAATAGCCATTTTTTCCTGGGTGAGATGGATTTTCAGTGTTGTTTTATTTTGCATCTCTCAAATGACCAGTGGATGCTGTTGAATATTTTTTTGTGTATTTATTTACTATTTGTATTTCTTTATCTGAGAAGTATGTAATCCCCTAGATGCCCATTTTATGGGTTGGATCTTTAAATTTGGGAAGTCTGACTTTTTTGAATTCTTTATATGTTCTGGATAGTAATCCTTTGAAGAACAGCTGGCAAACATTTTTTCTCACATTGTGGGTTGTCTTTTCACTTGGTGGTTTCTTTTGCTTTGCAAGAGCTTTTTAATAAAATGAGATCCTAGTTGTTGATTCTTTGTATTCCTGTGCAATCGGGGTCTTACTCATTAAAGTCTTAGCCTACACCAATGTCTTCAAGAGTTTTACCTATTCTATCTTTAACAGATTTAATGTTTCTGTTTTAATATTTAGATCTTTGCTCCATTTTGAATTTAGTTTAGTGTACTGTGAAAGATATGGGTCCAATTTTAATCTTTGGCATGTACAGAGCCAGTTTTTCCAACACTATTTATTAAATAGGCTATCTTTCTTCCAGTGAATGTTTTTGGCACCTTTGCCAAAAGATAAGGTGGCTATGTATGTCTGGTCTGGAATTGTTTCTACATTTTCTAATCTGTTCTCTTAATCTTTAGGTCTTTTTTTTTTTTTTTTTTGCCAGTATGACACTTTTTTAAAAAATCACAGTAGCTTTGTGGTATAATGTAAAATCAGGGATTGTGATGCCTCCTGCCCTGCCTTTGTTCTCCAGAATTGCTTTTATTATTTTAGGTCCCTCTTGGTTCCGAATGAATTTTAGGATTGTTTTCTCTAATTCTATGAAATATGCTGGTAGAATTTTGATTGGAATTGTATTAAATCTGTGTAACAGTTTTGGAAGTATCATCATTTTCACTTGTCTTGGTTCTTCCTACCCAACAGCAAAGGATGTCTTTCCACTTTCTGATATTCACTCCAGTCTCCTTTTTTAGAGTGGTATAGTTTTTAATGTAGAGGCCTTTTGCATCCTTTGTTAGATTGATTCCTAGGTATTTCATTTTTTCGATGTTATTGTGAAAGGTGTGTTTCCCTAATTTCTCTCAGTGAGTTTGTTATTTGTGTACAGGAAGGCTATTGATTTTTTGTTTTGACTTTGTATTAAGCTACTAAATTTGCTTTTTTTCTTTTTTTCCCCAGTACCAGGGATCAAACTCAAGACCTTGTGCTTTCCAGGCAGGTGTTTATGCTGCTGAGTTATCTCCCTGACCCTAAGTTTGCTTATTAAATTTAACAAAGTGTAGTTTTTTAGTGGAGTTTTTGGGGTCTTCTATGAAGAGTACCCAGTCATCTGCAAGTAATGATAACTTTTTCCTATTGTTATTCCTTTTATTTCTTTTTCTTGTCTAATTGCTTTGGCTAAAGTTTCCAGTATTATGTTGAATAAGAGTGGAGATAGTGTATGTACATCCTTGTCTTGTTTCTGATTTTAGAGAGAAAGCTTTCAATTTTTGTCCATTTAGTATGATAATGACTGTTGGTTTTTTGTAGATGGCTTTTTATCAGATTGAGATAAAAACCATCTCAGGTTTTTTTTTTTTTTTTTTTTTTTTTGTTTGTTTAATCATGAATGGGTGCTGGACTTTGTGAGAAGTTTTTTCTGTATCTATTGAGATGATCATGACTTTTGTCCTTGGCTGGTGTATTATATTTATTGATTTGCATATGTTGTCAAACCATCCCTGGGTCCTGGGGATGAATCCCACTTGGTCATGATGTATAATCTAGATGATTCGCTGGTTCTGTTTGCCAATATCCTATTGAGGAGCATCCATGTTCATTAGGGAGACTGACCTGTAATTCTCTTTCTTAGTTGAGTCCTCCAGTTTTAGTTTTAGGGTAATGTTTCCAGAAATGAATTCAGAAGTATTGCTTCCCTTTCAATTTTATTACAGAGTTTGAGACGTGGTGGTGTTAAGTCATCCCTAAATTTCTTGCAGAATTCAGCAGTGAAGAAATCAGAAACTGGGCTTTTCTTTGTTGGTAGTAGTTTTTTGTCTTTTTGAGACAGGTCTCCTGATGTAGTGCAGATTAGCCTTGAGCTGACTTTGTAGTCCAGGCTGGTTTGAAACTTGCAAGGATCCTCTTGCCTTAGCCTTCCCAGTGCTGCGATTACAGGCATGTGTTACCACACCCAACTCTTGGTATATTTTTAATTACATCTTTGATTTCATTGATTGGTGTTTTATTTAGGATTTTTCTATCTTGATTCAGCTTTGTTAATTCATATGTGCCTAGGAATTTGTCCATTTTGTATTTTTTATCTTATTAGAATACAGGTAGAAAACTTTTGTCTGTTTTTGAATTCTACGTAAGTGGAATCATTTAGTATACATTCTTTGAATTTGCTTTGCTCAGTCTCCTCTGTGAGGTTAGACCATGTTATGCTGTTCATTCTCCAACCCTATTTTGTTGTGTGAACACCACCATCTATTTTATTCTTTTTGTCTGTTTTGAGTTAGGATGTTACATTGTAGTTCAGGCTGGCCCTGAGGTCACTAGGTCACCCAGGATAGCCTCAAACTCATTGTGATCCTCCTGCCTCAACCTCCAAAGTGGTGGGATTTCTTACGGGTGTGTGCCACTGCACCCAATTTGCCCGTTATCTATTTGGCTCTTTGTTCTTTTCACATTGATGTGTACTTTCCTTTATATGTGCTACTTTTTTATTATGCATCTATACGGGTCTTTGTTTTAGAGACGTTCAATTTGTCAAATGGTTAGTTTTTGTTTTGAGGCAGTGTCTTTTTTTGTAGTGGAAGCTACCCTTGAACTCTTATGTAGCACAGGCTGGCCTTGAGCTCACAGCAATCCTGCCTCAGCCTTTGGAGTGCTGTATGACAGGTGTGTGCCACCATGCCCAGCTTGTAGTTTATATTATTTATTTATTTTTAAGACAGGGCCTTACTTTGTAGTTCTGGCTACTTCTGACTCACGGTGCAGCCCAGGCTGGCCTGGAAGTTCTAATGATCCTCCTGCCTCAACCTTTGGAGTGCTGGGATTACAGGAATGTGCTACTATACTTGGGTATAGTTTTTTTTTTTTTTTGTGTGTGTGTTTTTTCTTTTTGAATGCATTTCTACTTACCTTAATGAATGAATTTACTTTCCTTTTTCTGTAGAAGCTTTGTCTTCTACTTTTCATGTTTAAATATCTGATTCATCTCAGTAGCATTTCATTAATTTTTTTTTACCAGAAAATCAGCATTATTATTATTATTATTATTATTATTTTTTTTTTTTTGTGGAACTGGGGATTGAACTCAGGCCCTTGTGCTTGCCAGGGAAGCGCTTATTCCACTGAGCCAACTCCCCAGCCCAGCAGTATTATTTTTAATACAGATGTGGCACAGAATGTTTAATTACAGCAGGGCAGTGAACCCAGTTAAATAAAATTAAAAATTTTTATATCCCCAAATATAAAATTACCAAATTAATGTTTTAAAAGAAAATATGACATGGTGAAAGCTTTAAATTATACCCCCATTCACCACAGAATTTATGATTTACCAATCACATACTCCATCATTTTGGTAAAAGGATGAGATTTTCTAACAGTTTATAAACCTAAAATAGCAAGACTGTATGCATCTCCATATTGCACTTTTCTTTATGTACAAGGATAAAACCGTAAAGTCAGTTGTATTGCGTATACTAAGAACAGCACAAATTTGTCACAATTAAACTTAATGTGGAAGCAGATGTATTAAAAATATAGAAATGTAATACATGTATATACAGAATGCTGAGACTATTAACAAACTATGTACACAGTGATACACTGTACTACCTTTTACTTTTTAGTATAGCTGTGTTTGTTAGTACAGGCCTTTGGTTCTAAACTGCTTGACTAGTTTTAAGCTCACATAGCTTTTTAAGCTTTCTTTTTTATTTTTTTAATAATTTATTTATTATTATTATTATTATTATTATCATTATTATTTTTGTGTGTGTGTCCAGCTCAGCCCACCAGGGGGTGGGACTGGCTGGCATGTGGTGCTGGGGGATCGAACCGCGGTCCCTGTGCTTTGCTAAACTTGTTCTAAGTAGGTGCCTTAGACCACTGAGCCATCTCACCAGCCCCGCTTTTTAAGCTTTCATAGGCTTTAAATGCAAGGAATGAGTATAAAAGCACTATATCTACTCGTTCACTGGTACAAAAATTACAGTGGTCAGTTCTCTTAGGTCATCAAAAACTAGTCACAAAAATAGTTCTTATATTCACCCTAAATGTGCCATGGGGAAAAATAATATTTTCAAGATTTTCCTGGGGGCCTGCTCCTTAGTTCAGTTCTTTAAGTGGCTGCTCCAGCAAAGCAGTCAGGCTCGGGTTGCTGTGGTTCGATCCCCACAACTCGAGCCAGCCAAACCTGCCCTGAAGGCATTCGGAGCAAAAAAAAATTTTTTTCCAGCTTAGCCCAGAGGCTGAAGGCCCCTGCCTCAGTTTCAGTGCTGCTGTGCCTGCTACATGCATCCCAGAATATTTTTCTTGTTTATCATTAAAATTTTAAAAGTAAACATGTATGTAGAAAGCATATACAGATCCAGTCCACACTGTGGTGAGTATTTACACTTAATATACTCTGTCCAGTCTTTAGATTAAGAAGTAAAATATTTTCAGAATCCCAGAGGGATACATTACAGTGTAATGTTTTCTGAAAATAGTCTCTAACTGGTGAATAATGCTTAACGTGGAGGTTTTTTTTTTTTTTTCTTCTGGAAAATAGATGGTGCACCTTATAATCACTGGTGTCATGAAATTAAGGATTTATCAAAGTCTAATGATTTCATAGAACATTTTAAAAATGTTTGTATGATACATGTCTCTTTCTGTTTTTCTTTTTTATTGTTTGTTTTTTGTCTTTTTAAGGTAGGTTTTCACTATGCAGTTCATGCTGCTGGCCTGAGATTTACTTTGTGCCCTGGCTTGCAGCTCAAGCAGTCCTCCTTCCTGAGCCTCCCAAGTGCCGGGATAAGGGTGTGTGCCACCGCACCTGGCTAAAGTGAATTCTTTTAGATACGTAAAGACAGAGATTATACACCGGTGATATGAACTTAATGGCGCACATCCTACAGCTGCTTGTATCACTGAACACGCCAAGAGGGTCACCATCACTCTTAAACTTAGGAGGAGAGGTATGGAGAATTTTTTTTTTCTTTTTTGAGAAATGTTAAAGATGTGTCCAAGTAACATTTTCCAAAGTGTTCTGAGAAACAATAGCACTTTTGCAAAAAGGGCTTATAGTCAAATAAGTTTAGGAAATATTACATCTGTTTTTCTCCCTCAGCCGTAGCAACTCAAAATAGACTTATTTTATGGCACATCACATGATCTGTCTTGGTGAATATTCCTCATGTTCATTTGGAAATAGTGTATATGTGCACTCTCTCTGCCTCAGCCTTTTTTTGAGGCAGTGTGTTTCACTGTGTAGTGCAAGTTAGCCTTGAACTCACAGTGATCCTCCTTTCAGCCTTCTGAGTTCTGAGATTATAGGCATGAATCACCAGGTCCTGCATATATCTTCTTTAGTTGTATGTTGAATGCTCTATAAACATTTAAGATGGATTATTATATTTAAATGTGTTCCTGCTGATTTTTATTTTATTATTTCTGTCAGTTTCTAGGAACAGTATTGATTTTTTTTTTTTTTTTTTTATGGAACCGGGGATTGAACTCAGGCCCTTGCGCTTGCCAGGGAAGCGCTTACTGCACTGAGCCATCTCCCCAGCCCCAGTATTGAAATTTTTAACTATAATTAAAATTTTTTTTTTTTTTTAAAGATAGGGTCTAACTGTATAACCCAAACTGGCCTTAAACTTGCTATCCTCTGCCTCAGCTTCCTTAGTATTGGGTTTATAGTTGTGTACCTCAACACCTGGCTACATTAGGTATTATTGATGAATTGTCTATCATTATACCTCTGACTCTTTCTCTAAACAATACTGGGGATTGAACCCAGGGCCTTCATACTGAGCTATATCTCAGCCTTTAAAAATTTTTTTGTATATTTGTTTGAAAGAGTTCACTAATTCCCTAAGTTGCCAAGGCTAGGCTCAAATTTGTGAGCCTTCTCAGCTTCACAGAGTGCTGGGACTTGTGTCACCATGTTCAGTGATGTCTGTCTGTCTTTATACCTGACAATATTTCTTGTTTTGAGGTGTTTCTTGTGTTAATTAAGGCAGATCCAGCTTTCTCATGATTGATTTTACTTGCTATATGCTTTTATGACTGTGTTAGGTAGGGGGTCACTAAAATAATACTCTTAAGTTTGATTTGTAAGATTTAAAGAACTCAGAAGAGCTCTTATCCTTAAGGATACAATTTGTCACAGACAACACAGATTAAGATTAGCAAAAGGAAAGTCGCATATGGTGGAGGCCAGGAAAAACTAGATAACAAGTGTCTAGCAGCTTTCTGTAATAATAATTCAGTGGTTCATTAGTGACTAGTATGAGGTATTACAAACTAGGGAAACTTGCCTAGCTTTTAGTTAAGAGTACCAGTACAATATAAACAAGAATGCACTTACATTCTTGGCATAAACTGTTTGGTAAGGGTCTAGGTTTACAGAGACTTTATATTAAATTACCTATAGCAAAATTTACTAGTTTAACAATATTTAACTGTATATTTCTGGCATTGAGCATAGTCAGTGTTGCAATTAATTTATTCTAAGTTTTTCACTTTCTCCTAGTGTTGTCCACTAAACACTAGCTCCCTTGTCTGCTTTTCTAACCCCTGGTAACCACCACTGTATTTACAGTCCTATTGTATGGGGTTTCATTTGTAATATTTTCATGTTTTATTTATGTTGTGGGATATAGCAGAATTTCATTTCTTTTTGAGGATGAATAATATTCCATTTTTAAAATTTTATTTATGTGTGTGTGTGTGTGTGTGTGTGTGTGGCCAGCTCAGCCCACCAGGGGGCGGGGCTGGCTGGCATGTGGTGCTGGGGGATTGAACCACGGTCTCCCCGTGCTTTGCCAAGCTTGTTCTAAGTAGGTGCTTTAGACCACTGAGCCATCTCACCAGCCCCAATAATATTCCATTTTATGTATGCATCATAGTTTGTTTATTCATCCATTGGTTGACATTGACATTGTCTTCATTTAAGTGTATTTCATACAGCGTCTGCAGAGTCTCACTACACAGGTCGGACTCATAGTGAGCCTCCTGTTTTCATCCTCCCAAGCCTTGGGACTACAGGCACATACCACCATGTCCAGTCTCAGTCGCTGACTCAGCACAACCTGGGGGCAAGGCCGCCAGCACAGCATGCCAGCGATCCAGCCCACCCCAGTCCCTGTGTCTAAGCAGGTGCATTAGTCCACTGAAATATCTGGCCAGCCCTTGGTGTACAAATATCTTGAGTCTAAGGTTTTCAGAGTTACATACCTAGGTTGGTATTATTGGGTTGTATAATTCTACATGTAACTCTTTCCCTCTTTGGTACTGAGGATTGAGCAAAGAGTTTTACACTGAGCTATGCTGCCAGCCCTTTTTAATTTTGTGACAGGACGGGTTTTGCTAAGTTTCCCAGGCTGGGCTTGTATGGCTCTCCTGTCTCTGCCTCCTAGATTGCTGGGATGACAGGTGTGCACCATGCTCAGTTATGTGTAACCTTTGCATGCTGCTCAGTTTACGGCTGTCCCATTTTACATTCCTATTGCCAATGCATGAGCGTTCCAGTTTCTGAATATCCTTGACAGCAATCACTATTTTTTCTTTTGAATAATGGTTATCACCAGGTGTGGTGGCACAGACCTGTAATCCCAGCATTTGGGAGGCTCAGGCAGGAAGATTGCTGTGAGTTCCAGGACAGTGTGGGCTACAAAGTGAGTTCAAGGCCAGTCTGAACTGCATACTGAAATTTTCTCAATACAAAACAAAAAGTCCAAAAAGCTGTCATTATGATGTAAAGTTGTATCTTTGGGGTTGTTTGTTTGTTTGTTTTGGTATTGGGAATTGAACCCAGATACTTGTGCTTACTAGGCAGGTGCTTGTGCCACTGAGCTATATCCTCAGTTCTTCCTTGAGGTTTTGACTTCGGTTTCCGTAATGACTAATGATGTTGAACATCTTTCCATTATTAACCATTTTTTGCGAAATGTCTGTTCAAGTACTTTGCTTTGTTTTTGAGTTTTAAACATATTGTGAATATGGTGTTCAGTCTTTATCAGGCATGTCATTTGCAAGGTTTTTTTTAAATTCTATATGTTCTTCCACTCCACCCATGCCCCCAAGCCAGGGGTGTTGTGCCAGTTAGCTACAGCCCCAACCCTTTTTTTGTGACAGGATCTCTTGTGTTAGCCAAGGTGGCTTCAGACTTGCAGTCTTCATGCCTCAAATTCCTGAATAGCTGTAGCACATTGGGCTTTTCATGTTCTTGATGGTATCTCTTGATCCATAAAAGTTTATAATGTTGATGAAGACCAGTTTTGCTCATTTTCCTTTGTTGCTTATGATACTGGTCTTATATTTAAGAAGTCCTTGCTAAGTCTAATTAAAATAAAAGATTTGCTTCTATATTTTCCTATAACTTATATTTTTAACTGTTACATTAAGGTTGCTGGTTTATTCTGAGTGTTTTGTTTTTGTTTTTGAGAACAAGGTCTTGTGAAAGCCAGGCTGGCCTTCACCTCACTATGTATCCCAGGCTGGCCTCAAACCCTCAGCGTTCCTCCTGCCTCAGCCTACTGGAATTATAGATGTGTGCCACTATACATGGATTACAGGCGTGAGCCACCATGCCCAGACTAATGGCTGCTCAGCATGCTGTGGGGGTGGGGCTGGGGTTAGCAGGGTGTGTGGTGCCAGTTTTTTTTTTTTTTTTTTTCCTGAGTTAATTTTTGTGTGTGGTGGTATGGTATGAGATAGGGGTTTAACTTTCTTCTTTTGTATATGATTATCCACTTGTTGCAGCAGTATGTTTTGTGCAAGGCCCTGAGTTTATCCCCGGTTCTGGGAAAAAAAAAATCAGTGAGATATTTCTAATCAAAAGGCTAATTGTAATTTTAATGATTTATGTCTCTTGAATTATGTCTTTAGGAATTATTCTTCCTCAGAAGGTTTTCCCTATTTTGTTTTGTATAGGTTTACCGTGTACATGTGCAGGTTGACATTAAGGCAACTTCTGAGGTGGATCCTTTTGCAGATTTCTGGAATTCTTTCTTGTTACTGTTTTTATTTTTTGGAGGCTACAGATTGAATCCAGGGCCTTGCATTTGCTAAGAGGATACTCTGCCACTTGAACTTGTGATCCTCTTGCTTTAGCCTCCCAGAGATCTCGGATTACAGGTAAACATCACCACTCCTGATTTGTTTATTGAATTTTTAAGCATTCTTCTTGATGTGTATACTAGCCAGTCTTATTGGATAAGAAAAAAAAATTACTACTTTACTTATTATTTTTTGTATTTAGTACAGTACAGGTTCTACAGGGTCTCACTACACAGATCAGACTTGTAGCGATGCTCCTGTTTTCAGCCTCCCAAGCACAGGGATTATAGATGTGTGCCATCATGCCCAGCTCCTGAGAATTTACATTTAAAAAAATTTCTAGATACTTATCTCCTGTATCACTTTTTACAGTGTACATTTTTTCTATTAGCTCTACTAATTGTATGTTTGAAAGCTGTGTATATGACAGCTTCATTTAGTCTTATCGTATGTGTAACATTTTCTAGTTGGTTCTCCTCAGTTTATCCAGGAATATAGTCATATCATTTGCATTCAATAATGATTTTACTTTCTTCCCAAATTTTAGGCCTCTAGTTTTTTTCTCATCCAATAGTATTGTGTGTTTTTCCTTTGGTGCTAGGAATTGAACTCAGGACCTTGCACTTGCCAGGCAGGTGCTTGTGCTGCTGCGCTTTATTTCTGGCCCAGTGAATTGTAGTGGAAATGCCCACTATGCATAATGCAGGCTTCCAAGTTTAGATAGGTTAAACTTTCTTATGTGCTTTCTTCAGTTAGAAGATATGTATATATTTCTATACTATTTTTTTATCTTCTAGAGATGAAATATGAGTGCAGTTTGGCATTTTCCAAGGCAGACATAACTTCTGTTTCACTTATTTTTTGTTCTTTCCTTGTTTTTTAATATTTATTTATTTATTGAGACAAGGCCTCACTGTCTAAGCCAGGCTGGCCTTGAACTCACAACAATCCTGCTCTGCTTCCTGAGTGCTGTGATTGCAGGTGTGCATCACCATGCGGGCTGGAGAAGCTCCATTCATAAACTATCTCCTGGGGCTGGTGAGATGGCTCAGTGGTCTAAAGCACCTACTTAGAACAAGCTTAGCAAAGCACAGGGACCGCGGTTCAATCCCCAGCCCCACATGCCAGCCAGCCCCGCCCCCTGGTGGGCTGAGCTGGCCACACACACACACACACACACAAAATAAATAAATAAATAATAAAAAAAAAATAAACTATCTCCTGTCCTATGTAGGTTGTCACTTTTACTAATTTCTTTAGTGCCTGTGCAGTGTTTATGTATTTTCAGGAACATGTGAACACCCCATTTGTGTAATTTTGCCTATAAATATATACACTGAAGATCTTTTCACCTTATGACATAGTCATTCTGCTTATGATGCTTTTTTCTTTCCTTATTGTGGTTATTCAGTGGGAGAGAGTTGTTTCATTCAGTGAGGTGATCCAGAGGTGCATAGCTAAAGTTAACTTGATTTATAGAAGTTGTTTTCAAACTTTTCAGTTTCTGCAAGTGTCTATAGTTTTCAAAATTATCGATAACTCTGAAGAGGTTTTGTTTCTGTGAACTGTATTAATAGCTATCCAATTTAGAAACAAAATGAGAAAGTTTTAGAATGTTTCTTTTTTTTTTTTGGCTAGAGGATTTCACTATGTAGTCTTGGCTAGTTTTGACCTGGTGATCCTCAGTGAGACTCTGAGATTACAGGAGAGTGCTGGAATAGCAATTTTGTGCTACCACTGGGGCAAAGTGTTTACTTTTAATTCATCTAGGAGTAACAATGTGAGGTGGGACAGTAGTCTTGAGAGGCTAAGGCAGAAAGAATGAAAGTTTGAGTTTAACTTGGGCAATTTTTTAAACTTCTAATTCATTTTAAATTAACACTGGAAGTAGGCATGGTGATGTATGCCTGTAATCCCAGTGGTCTGGGAGTGTAAGGAAGGAGAATGTAAGTTGGAGCCTAACCTGAGTAATTTAGTGATTTAGTGAAGCACAGTCTCAGAATAAAAATTAGAAAAGAGCTGTTCAGTGTGAAGGCCCTGGATCCAGTCCTGGAGGCCTGTGGATTGGTTCCTCAGCACCAGAGAGCCAGCCAGCTAGCTAGCCCAACCAACCAACAAAAAAATAAATTCATTACCTGTTAACATAAGTGACATTTTTAATGAAAACAATTGTCTTCCCAGATAACGATTGTGAAAATTGTGGCATTTATTACATTTTGCCAATATCTTTTAAGTATTCTAGCTTAATAGAAAGCAGCTGGATTCTTATATCTGGCACTGAATTTATTGCTTTGTGATATTGTTTTACTTGAAGCATTTTAAGACAGTCTGGCCTCATGCAGATACAAATTGGAAAAGGGAAGAGTTTTAATGGAATTTTCAGATATTATGTATATATTTTTGGCTACACTGAAATGCTAACAAGTGATAGTTTCCTATTTTTAGTTGTTTTATTAAGATATAGCTAACGTACATTAAGTTGCTCATGATTTAGTATACCTGTGAATGTATCAACACAGTCCATCTGGTGGATTCCTAAAGGTAGTTTCTTGAAATTTAATTATAGTGTAGAATTTGAAACCATACCATTGATGTTTTCATACCCTTATTTTCCTACACGTTGGTGTATTCTCTATTTTGAATCTTTTATCTGTGCTGGATTTTTAAAATACCATGCATTAGTCATTTGGAAAATATTTGTTCCTTGGGTTATGCAGATCTACCAAATGTTTATACATTACATTATTCATTGTCAAAGAATCACATTTGTTAATGTCACTACGAAAAAATTCTTTCTAGTTTGGGAAGCTGTGAAACCTGTAGTGGTAAAAACAGGCACAAAATTGTAATTTTTTTAAGTTTGGATTTTATATTTAGCAAGAAACATTGTTGGTCATTGCCCCTCCTATCCACTTGACTTTTTTTTTTTTTATTGAGACATTGTCTCGCTTTGTAGATCAGGCTAGTTTTGAACTTGTTAGGTAGCCTAAGATGGCCCTGAAATTTGGTATGATCCTCTGGCCTCAGCCTCCAGAGTGCTGGGATTACAGGTATGTACCGCCCATGCCTGATTTGGTTGTTTTTCTTTATATAATAAGCTCCCTGCTCATTTTTAAGGAAATAGCTGCAGATATCCAAGATTAGGTGATCAACATTTTTTTCTTCTTAAAGAAAAAAACCAAAAAACATAAAAAAGGAAACTCCCCCAGAAACCAATACTTTCCTTGAAAGAGTGAGGTCCTGAGTTTAATTCCCAATAGCAACAAAACAAAACAGAAACAAACAAAAACAAACAAAACAAAACAAAAAACCCCCAAAATACCAACAACAGTATTTGTTGATTCTTTTAGGAAAAAGTTAGGTTCTGTAGGAACAGTTGAGAGTTCAGTTTGCATCTCATTCTTAAGAATGCTTTTCTTTGAAGTATCCATTTCTGTGAAGAACATGAGAACAAGGATTGAGATTTGATTTTTTTATTTCAATGTATTTGGTTGTTACAGGGTCTCACTATGCAGCTCAGCCTCACAGTGATCCTCCTGTTTTCAGCCTCCCCAGCACTGGGATTACAGGTATACACCACTGCACCAGAACTCTGTGGCCCACTCAGTCTGCCTTGGGGGTTGGGGCTAATGCAGCATGTGGTGCTGGGGATTGAACCTTGGTCCCTACATTTTCCTAAACACTTACTTAAGCTTGCCTAAGCAGGTGCTTTAGTCTCCTCAGGTATCTTGCTGGCCCAAGGATTGGGATTTAATATGTAATATTCTTATGTGAAAGTAACTTTTTTTAGTTTTGGTAAGTGTGTAGTGTTGAAAATTGTGACTACTGTTGTAGTTTGGTAACTCTGCTAGTAAGACACTGATTTTACCCAAACTTATTTTTTCATAGGATCTCGCTATATAGTTCAGGCTGGCCTTGAACTCACTGAAATTCTTTGCTTCAGCCTCCTGAGGCATGTGCCATCACACCTGGCAGTAAGTATTTTTTTTTGTGTGTGTGTGTGGCAGAACCGGGGATTGAACTCAGGCCCTTGTGCTTGCTGGGCAAGTGCTTATTTTACTGAGCCATCTCCCTGGCCCGTACTGAGCCATCTCCCCGGCCCCATTTTTGGTACTCTGTTTTGAACAACAACCAAAATTCAAGAAACCTTCCAGGAAATACTAGTACATTTTTATTTTGGTTCCTTTGGTACACTTCACTCCTTACCTGAAAGCCATTGTGCTTTTCTCTTCCTCGATGTGCTTGGTTTGTTTATATAGTATCTCTTTCTAGTACATATGCACTATGAGAACATAGACTTGCCTGTCTTGATAACCCTGATATTATCTGAACCAGAGAGAGTCCTGGTATTATATTTTATAGGTACTTTACAAATTTTGTTAAGTAAATTTACTGTAAGTTGATGAATAAGTGAAAAGAATATATGGAAGAAAATGAGTTTGGTTACTCAAGATAATAGAGTTGTGACATGCTGGGGGCCTTTGAGAATAAGGTGGGAAATGGTGGAGTCCTTGGGCTCGGGAAAGCCCACCCCTCCCTGACACCTCGGGGGTCCAGGGCCAGAAGACCGTGAGTACAAGGTAGGAGAATGGTGGAGTTCTGCTGTTTGTAGTAGGAGAGGAAAGCTTCTAAGAAGGTCTTTGCCTCATATCCCTCAGAGCCAGAGAGAGCCAGCCAGCAGCTGAAGGGTGCCCTGGTGGGCATTGGCATGGGGAGGTGACCTGCGGGCCACTTTGCTGGAGGGGCACTTAACGAAAAGCATGGTCAGGAAGATGCCACGATTAGAAAAGACGATGTTAAGGAAAACCAAGCAACATCCTATAAAAGGGCCTGCAGAGGAAGAGTCTGGACTTCCCAGCAGAGATGGAGATGGTGGTCAACCAGAGTTGAGCACAGCTGGAAGAGAAGGCCGAGAAGGAGCCTGCTCCTCATGTGCAGTGAGCAGGAGCAGCTGTAGTGGAAGGCACAGCAGCAGAGGCTTGAGATGCTCCTCCCTTAGAGCTGGGAGCTGACACTCATGGTTGAGTGACGAGGTTGGTGGTATTGGCCCTTACTCTAAGGGACCCTGATTTCTTTTTTTATAATTTTAAGGAAGGGTCTACAGGGTGTTCAGGGTCTCATTACTAGATCGGACTCATAGTGATCTGCCTGTTTACAGTCTCCCAAGAGCTGGGATTACAGGCACGTGCCACCACGCCCAGTCTCAATTGCTGTTTCAGCACGCCCCGGGGCAGGGCCAGCATGGCAGGCCCGGGGATCTAACCCCCAACCCCTGTGCCTGCTTGCAGGTGCTTTAATCCACTGAACTGTTTGGCCTGCCCTAAAGACCCTGATTTCTGTGCTAGTTTATGTTAGTAACATTTTATTTTTGTTTTTGTTTTTGCGGTACTGGGGATTGAACTCAGGACCCTGTGCTTGCCAGGGAAGTGCTTATTCCACTGAGCTATCTCCCTAGCCCCTGTTAGTAACATTTAACTTGGAAATAATTTTGCATTTACTGGAGTTGCAAGTTTATTTTTATGTCTTATTTAATTTCTTTAATGTTAATATCTTACATTATGATAACTTTTTAAAAACTGAAAGTAGTAATTGATCAGTACTGACCATTTCAGACTTTGCTTGATTTCACCAGTTATTTATACTTATAGAATCTAGTCCAGGATACTACATTATATTTTATGATCCTGTCTTCAGTCTCTTCTGATCTGGTTGTTTTTATTTTTTTATTGCCCAGAGAGTTGTGAGGTATTTTATAGAATGTTCCTCAGTTTGAGGTCCCCCCCACCAACCTCCTTATTACCCTGCAATTATGGGTTTTATAGCATGCTCCTCAGGTCTGTTTTTCTCCTCGTTATCCTGGGAATATGGGTTTTGGGGATGAATACCACAGAGGTGAAATGTTTTCATTAAATACTGATGTGGAATACATGATATAAACAGGGAAGTTAAATTTGATCATTTGTTTAAGGTTAGGAGTGTTTGTCAAGTTTCTCTGCAGTAAAATTACTATCTTCATTTCCATATTCTGTTCTCTGGATATGAGTCATTAAAGTGTAGCCCACACTTTTGTAGGGGAAAATGTCTACATACATTATTTGAGTTCATCTCTAAGGAGGATTTGTTCCTACTCCCTATATATTCAATCATTTATTTATTCATATATATCCACTATATGTATATATCTATCTGTATATCAGTATAGTGTGTACTATATATTTTGTGCTTTGCAAACTAATCCAACTCTGCACTATTTTGTTGCTCAAATTGTTCTATCTTTAGCTGTTAGGAACATTTTTGTTTTGATTTTTGTATCCTCTTTACATGTCATTCTTTTTTTTTTTTGGCGGACTGAGGATTGAACTTAGGACTTTGCGCTTGCCAGGCAAGCGCTTATTCTACTGAGCCATCTCCCTGGCCCTACATGTCATTCTTTTGAATGCCATTTCTCCAACTCTGATCCCCTTAATTAAAAAGCCTTGTTCTCATCCACCATCTACCATTTGTTTACTCTTTTGTTCAATTCCACTGTATATGTAAAGCAGGATTAGAGTTACTCATACCTTTGTCTGAAACAAATTTGCCAGCTAGACTAAAGCTTTATATATTGTTCTTTGTATCTTTCGCCTTACAGGAAAACAAAAGTTTTCCTAAGTTAGATGACTTTGGAAAGATAATAAACTTTTTGCAGCTGATTCCTGCCCCTTGAGTTTTTTTATTTGTAATATAGTTGATTTCATTTGTCATCTCTATCCATCCTGGAATACACTAACATACTATATAAAATTTTTGTTTGTTTATCTTGCATTCACTTAAGTTGAATTTTTTAAATGATTTTTGTCTTTGAATATGAAGTCTGTTTATTTGAATATAAAGTCTATTTGTAAAAATGTGTCATTTCTTTAGAATGTCTCAGTGTCTACTTGCAGTAATCTATTCTTTCCCGCTTCTTTCATCTGTTTGGTTTTTGGAGAACAAATTTATTCTAGTTAAGTGAATAAGTCTCAAATTGAGTTCTCTGGAACTTTCTTTGGAGTAAATTATGTGAGTTTCCTATGAAGGTATAGGCACTGGTTTTGTTAATGTAGACATTTGTGTTTTTTGGTTCTCGTTTGTGGTTTTGTTGGGCCAAAATTTGAAATTTGAAATTTGAGTACAAGATTGATAGATACCATAATGTTTTATAAAATTATGCCAAATGTGGCAAGAAAGAACATCTGTTTGTTGATTATTTTTAACATCTGGGAAAGTAGCTTTTATACCAAAAGTAAGTTGGTATGTTGTACAACTATAAGGCGGAGAGATAGGTTTAGGTTATTTTAAATAATGAAAATTTATTATGGGAGGGTAAGGGACACAGAGATCAAATTCTGCATACTAAGGTGTCAGAATGAGAGCATGGTTGAAATGGGCAGTCATTTAGGAAACCAGGATGTTCAAATTCCCTTTACTCCAGTGGTTTTCAGCTGTGTAAAGTGTATGCTGGCGCTGTATACCAGATCTGTCAAATTTAAACTTCTCTAGGAATAGTGATTTAGGGCTTGCATGTTTTTCCCAAAGCTCTTTATAGGTGAGTCTCATAAATACTTTCACTGTAGTGCTTTGGTGTTAGGTGATAAGAAGGTATGCTGCCTCTCAGTGCTGTTGACTTAATTTAAAACTGTTTGAGGGAGATAAATGGGATGGGAAAGTCAGACACTGTATTATTAGTATATTTTGTCACTAGTTTTGTTTTATGAAGAACTTTTTGGTTATTGAGGCTACTTCTCAGCTGCTGGCCAGCTTATGAATTGGCTCTTCTTGTGTTCAGTCACTTATTAAGCTTTATTTTATAGAAGTAGTTGTCCTGCTTCTCTCTTCTCCCTCATGCCCTTCCCCTTCCTCACTTTTCCCTTAGCCTCCCTCCCTCTGGCCTTTTTCCTTCTCTCCCTTTTCCCTTCCTTTCCTCTTTCCCTCTCTTTTCTTCTGTCCACCTTCAGAGCATTGAAAGAGAGCCTCACATAAGCCAGGGAATGTCTTTACCATTGAGCTACAATCCCTAGCCTTTGCCTCTGCTTTTTTTTTTTTTTTTCTCATTTATGTATTTGGTACAAGGTCTCACTATGCAGCTCAGACTTATAGTGATCCTCCTGTTTCAGCATTCCCAGTGCTGGGATTACAGGCATGCACCACCACACCCGGTTTCAGTGGCCAGCAGGTGCACCTGGGGTTTTAGGGCTGGCCACATGTGGTACCAGATATTGAACTCGGGTCCTTGCCCTTACCAGGCAGACTTTTAGACTGCCGAGCTATCACCCCAGCCCCTGCCTCTGCATCTGGCTAGGTGTAAGAAATAGATAGATGGTCCATTTTCATGTAGCCTTAAGTTTGGATGGAAATGTACTGACTGTTCCATAGACAGTTAAAGTTAAAACAGATTATTTCTAGCAAGAGAGCTTCACCACAAAGAATGACCTACACCCAGAACAAGATGTTAGAACTAGATAATTGATAAGGACATTCCACAATAAAAAAAACATGCACAAGAAGGGTGGGTTTATTTTGGTAGTTGAGAAGGTTGTGCTCTTCTCTCAGACAGTGAGGAAACGGGGAAGGGACTTTGTGAATCCTAATAAAAGCCATTGCTTTTAAAATTGCCTTTAGACAGACACCATTTCTGTAGAATCACCATTAAAATTTTGCTTCCACTATACTTTGTATTTATGAGTCCTTATTTTTGGTGTCTGGACAATGAATGGTCTTCTCCCACCACTGTGGCCCACCAGTAATGCAGAAACTACCAAGGAAGTAATTATTATTGGAATCAGAAGTGGCCCTTTTGTGGTATAAAAATTAAAATCCCAAATACTGTGTAGTTCTCTGGAGGAAACATTTCCATTTAGAGGAAACACGTGGCTAAAATATAGTTAAGAATGTCAGAGGAGGCGGCTAGAATTACATCATATAGAATCTGGTCAGGCAGGTAAAATAGTTTGGATTTTATTCTATAGTGGGAAACTATGAAGTGGCACAGAAAAAATCAAAGAATAGAATTTAATTTACTTATTAAAATGATTATAATGAAACAAACATTGATTGAAGACCTTTAAAAATAAAAAAAAAGAGTTGGGCTTGGTGATTCACCCGCAATCCCAGCACTCCTGAAGATGAGGCATGAGGATGAGGCCAGCCTGGGCTACATGGTGAGTGCTAAGTTAGTCTGCACTATAAAAAGTAAGATCTTGTCTCAGAAACAAACAAATAAATCCGAAAAGTTACTCAAATACTTTAAAATTATGTTAGTGACTTTTGACAATATCTTTTAACAGTTTCTTTTCTTTTCTTTCTTTTCTTTTTTTTTGAGACAGGGTCTTGCTCTATAGTTCATACTGGCCGAAACTCACTAACTCACTAATGCAGGGGCTGGGGATGTAGCTTAACAACATAAGTCTGGCAAGTGCAAGGTCCTGAGTTTGATCCCCAGTACCCTCTACCCCCCAAAAAACCCCCAAAACAAACAAAAACCCCACAAATAAAGCAACTTACTAGTTCAGATTGGCTGCAAACTCATGGTAATCCTTGTGCTGTAGCCTCCCAAATTCTGGGATTATAGGCATGTGCCATCTTGTCCAGATCTCCCATTCTTTTTTTTTTTTTTGTTCCTCGAATGCCTTCAGGGCACTTTTGGCCAGCAGGAGAGGTGTGAGGTTTGAACTCCAGCAACCTGAGGCTGACAGCTTTGTGGAAGCAGCCACTTAAAGGCCTGAGCTAGGGCCAGGCCCCCCACCCCATCCTTTTTTGAAGCAAGGTCTTGCCATGTTTCTACACTGAGGTCAAACTTGCAGCCCTAGGTATGTACCACCACCAGCTCTACATCATCTTCTAGCACTCTGGCTACCCACTTGCCCAAGAGCAGATAATGCAAGGATGCTACTGCAGAGAACAGAAGGCTATGCACCAGGGACAAGCTGAACCGTCGGGCTCTACTGCCCCTTTTCAGAAAACATACGGCTGCTGTGTTCTGAAATGGAGGGATCAGACTCACCACAAAAGTGTCATAGGAAAATTGGTGGCGGCGCTGGATGTGCTCTATGAAGTTGGCGCTGCGGTAGTTGGGGTCTCCCCAGGGCATCGAGGCACAGATCGGACAAACCTTTCAAAAAAGAAACAAAGTCTCAGGCCTCTGATGTCTGAGCTGACTCCAGCCTTCTGTGGCCTGTGCCTGGCCAGCCTCCTTCCAGAACCATTTTCCCGACATCCCAGTCCAGGCCTGCTCACTCCTTTCCATGCACATGAGCCTTCCAGAAAACACTGCAGTCTCTTGCTCCAGCCCAATGCCATGTGGAAGTGGAAAAGGCTCAAGTTATGAACCCCACCAAAGTAACCAAGGGGCGAGGCTTGTGGGGGGCCTAGAAGAGGGCCCTGCAACCAGCAGAGAAGAAAGCTAAGGGCGGGGGATGTAGCTTAGTGGTACAAGCGCCTGCTTGGCAAGTGCAAGGTCCCAAGTTTGATCCCAAGTACCAAAAAAAAAAAAGAAAAAAAAGAGCGAGAGCGAGAGCGAGAGCGAAAGGAAGAGCCAAAAGCACAAGGAAAACCAAGCAAATAATCAAGTGTGTGACGCCTCAAGAAAAAGCATATGTACATTTTGACCGAGTAAAAACACGCATGACAGGAATTAGGCCAAAAGGCTCTCAAGAAGAAAGGCTGGGGCTGGCAAGATG
>NW_004524596.1:178040-179736 GCF_000260255.1 Octodon degus | reverse complement strand
AATGCTTTCTGTATTTTCCAATTTTTAAAAAAAATTTTTTAAAAAATTATTTATTTGTGTGTGTGTGTGTGTGGCCAGCTCAGCCCTCCAGGGGGCGGGGCTGGCTGGCATGTGGTGCTGGGGGATTGAACTGCGGTCCCTTTGCTTTGCTAAGCTTGTTCTAAGTAGGTGCTTTAGACCACTGAGCCATCTCACCAGCCCTCTCCCATTCTTTTAATACTTAAAACTGTTGTTTGGCTCTCGAGCTACAGCTCAATGTAAGAGTGTATATTAAGTTGAAGACCCTACCCACCACAAAAACAAACAAAAAACTCTGTGTGAAGACAGGTTTTTTTGTTTGTTTGTTTGGACTTCCCTGCCACCCCCCAGTGTTGGGGATTGAGGCTAGGAGCTTACTCGTACTCGGTGAGTGCTCGACTACTGAGCTGCATTTCTAGCCTTTTCTATTTGTTTATTTACGATACAGGGACTTGCTGAGTTCCCTGGAACTGGTCTTGAACTTGCAGTCTTCCTGCCTTTGTCTCCTAGACAGCTGGGATTTCAGGTATGTGCCACTATACCCAGCTAAGACGATCACTTTTGGACTCAAGATACAATCCATCCACCAGTTTGTTCATCAAGTGATTGTTTCCCTTCATCAATTAATCAGGAAATATTTACTAAGTACATAGTAGTAGTTCACTAAGAGTTTGGAAAAATAAGGACGTTTTTAAGAAATACCATGTACCCTACTACAGTTCAGATGAGCTCACGGTTAAAGGTTTCCCATTTGTCTTTCAGTTTTGACTTGGCTAGCAATTATCAGCTATGGCAGTGGCTTGACATTCCAGTCCCACGCTGTGTACCTTGCTCTTTGTTTTTGAAATTCAGACTCAGTTTTTTAATAGTTTACTAGTAAAATTATGCTTAGCAGCAATTTCAAGGTTCATCTATGTTGTAGTATATTGTTATTCCATTCCTCTTTGAAACTGAATGATACTCTGCATGCATAAACCAAATTTGTTTATACATTTATCTGCTGCTGGACACTTCAGAGGATTGTTTTCACCTTTGGACATTTGTGAATAGTACAGCTATGAATGTTCAAGTGTAAGTATCTGCTTTTAGTTCTTTTAGATACAAGTCTAGGGTTAGATATGAATCTTTGGTGAGTCTATTCATTATAGAGGTTTTGAATCGTTGGTGATTCTATTAACTTGGTTTGGAGACACCAAACTGTTTTCTGTAGTGTTATCATGTTCCTTGCTGCTGGGACAAATTCCTGACACTTGCAACTTAAGGTGAGAGGTTTATTTTGGCTTATCATTTAGAAATTTCAGACCAAGTTCAACAAACTAAAATATAGAAACTGGGCAGGAGCAGAGGAAAGCTGCCTACTTCATGTTTGGCCAGGAAACAGAGAGAAAATGGAGGAGCCAGGGAGGAAAATAACTTTCCAGGTCCTGCCCTGATAACCCACCTCTTCTAACAGACCCCACCTGCTAACATTACATTTATCTCTGAATCTTCCATGATTCAGTCACCTATGGGCATGTGAGAGGGGGACATCTCGATTTAGACCATAACATACAGTGACAGTATTATTTTAGGGTCTTATGAATAACATATACAGGTTCTAGACTCTATATCCTAGCTGTCATTTGTTGTTCTTTTTTTTAAATAGTCATTCTAGAATATGTGAAGTATTATCTCATTC
>NW_004524596.1:167748-176850 GCF_000260255.1 Octodon degus | reverse complement strand
ATTATATTTTAAAAATAGGATAAAGAATTCTATGCTTCTCATTCATTCCGTTCTTGATTTGCATTTCCCTATTCACTCAGACATTGAGCATAGTTTCATGTGTTCATTGGGTATTTGTATCTCTGGAGAGAAAGTCTGTTTAAGTTATATGCCTACTACTTTACAATTGAATTGTCTTATTGTTATTGAATTGTAAGAGTTCTGCAAATACCTTGGATATTTTTCTCCTTTAAGATTATATGAATTACAAAAAAAAAAAAAAAAAAAAAGACTACATTAAAAAGGGCCAGTAAAATAGCTCAGTGGTCTAAAGCACCTGCTTAGGCAAGTTTAGGCAGGCTCAGAGGGCCACGGTTCATTTCCTGGCACCACATGCTGCACCAGCCCCACCCTCAGGTTGGGCTGAGCCAGCTCCCGCCCCCCCCAAAAAAAGATTATATGAATTACAAATATTTCTCCCAAAGATTGTTGTCACTTTCTTTTAATATCCTTTGAGGAACAAAAGTTACTAAGTTTCTTTTTTTTTCTTTCTCTCTTTCTCTCTCTCTTTTTAAAAGACAGTCTCATTGTGTAGTTCAGGCTGGGCTTGAACTCACCTTGTCCTCCAGACCTGCCTTGAACCCAGGGTGATCCTTTTGCATCAGGGTGCAACCACACCCCTCAAAATTAATTTTTTTAAAGTTTAAAGAGAAAAGCAAAACAACAAAAAATAATAACAATACAAAGTTTCAAAGCAAGATGATAGGAAATTAACAATAGTTGTTAGATTACATGCTGTTATTTGCAGAGTGTTTGCTTAGATTACCAGATGTAGGCTCGGAAGATTGATCAAACAATGAAGCATCAACTGTTCCTTTCAATAAGCCAATTATTATTATTATTATTATTATTATTATTATTGAAATTGTCCAAAACTTATTGTAAAGAAAAAATCATTAAAGCACATACATTGAAAAATTAGCTATGGAAGAACAAAATTAAATAGCATCTTATTCCATATTAGAAAGAAAAAAAAAAAAGACCAAGTGTGTAAGAAAGGAGACTAATTAAAGGACTGAAAGGAAAAAAACAGATCTGTCCTCTTTGAATTTTATACTTAGCAAACATACCTTTGAAAACTAAAAGTAAAATATTTTCCAGTTATACAAACTCGAAATAGTCTAATACATCCAGATGTAGCATATAGGAAATAACAAAGAGCGTAATTCAGAAAGCAATAGAAGTTGCTGTATGGTCCTGGATGAAGAATAAAGAGCTCTCAAAATGATAGTTATGCAGGACTATGTAAAATATGAACCCATTTATTATTTTATTTTATTATTTTTTTTGCTGAACCGGGGATTGAACTCAGGCCCTTGCGCTTGCCAGGGAAGCACTTATTCCACTGAGCCATCTCCCTAGCCCCAGATGAACCCATTTAAAAGGTCATTAAAGATTTCTATGGAACAGTATCAATCTTACATCAGGTTATACACATATTTTTTTATATATGCTTGTGTGTATAAAACATATGGAAGAAGTAATATAAAGTCAATGGAAGATGGAAATATGCTTTTTAAAGTTTCAAAACTAGGAGAAAATATTATACCATGTCTTTTTTTTTTTTTAGTTTTTTTTGGTGGAACCGGGGATTGATCTCAGACCCTTGCGCTTGCCAAGGAAGCGCTTATTCCACTGAACCATCTCCCTGGTTCCAATACCATGTCTTTTAAATAGACAGTCAAATATATAGCATAAATCTTAAAACAAAAATTAAGATTAAGCAATATTCAGAAAGTTAAATATTAATTAATTAAAAAGTAAATGTTTCAAAACAATTGAACTAAGAAAAAATCTTCATGATAGTAAAGAATTACTAAGAATAAAACATAAGATAAATACTGGAATGACAAATCAGTGACCAGCACATCTGACAGTTTGGGGATAGGATATTGCACAAAGTTCCAGTGCGTCGTGGACATGCATAATGTCCATAACACTTACTGGTGGCCAGGTGTCACTTGTGGGACTGAGCTACTGCTATTTCCTTGATATCCACGCTGTAGACCCAGACAGAATCATGACCCGTAGGGTGCAGGAGAAGTCCATTTGTAGAGTATGCTGATGGAAATAACTTGTTGCTGTTAACAAAAGAGTAACTGAAAGACTGCTTTTGTATTCCTCTTATTCTCCTGTGTTTAATTGTTTGCCCTATGTGGTGGGTTCTTTCCATTGTCATTCTTGGAGTTGTGGTCATTTTGATCCCTCTCTAGAACATCTTTTAGTAGTCTGTGTAGGTTTGGCTTTATCATCATGAAATTCTTTAGTTCTTTGTCATGGAAGTGTCTCACTTCTCCGTTATACTTGAAGGAGAGTTTTGCAGGATATATCAGTCTGGGTTGTAGTTCGTTTTTTTGCAAGATTTGAAGTACTTTGCTCCATGCTCTTCTTGCCTTCATGGTTTGTGAAGAGAAATCTGCCGTTATCATGATGGGTTTTCCTATAAACGTGATGTTTCTTTTCTTTAGTGGCTTTTAGTATACTGTTGGTGTGCTGAATTTCTGGGATCTTAATTATTATATGTCTGGGTTTTTTTTTTTTTTTAAAGTTTTATTGATAAGCAGATAGCAATGAGACAGTTTCAAATCAAATCGGAAGTACAGTTTCAACAAATAATACACTGCATATATTCTTCTTAGTGGTTAATTGCTGTACAAGATGCGGACTTGTGATCCTCTTTACAAACACCATTAGAACAAATCATTCTATTCATTAAGAGAATGCAACTATATATCTATCCCAACCACTGGGTGTGTTTTTAATTGGGTTGATGTTATGTGGAGTTCTTTTTTTTTTTTTATGTGGAGTTCTATATGCTTCAGTTACTTGAATGTCAGATAGTTTCCCCATATTTGGGAAGTTTCTGCTATTACTTCCATCTATATTCTTTTTATATCATTTGTATTGACTCTTTCCTTTTCATTGATGCCTGTTAGTCTCATGTTCATCTTTGCATTGTCTTGCAGATATTGAATTATTTTTTCCTGCATCCAAGTTGTTTTTAAGAGAACTTTTCTTACTTTTTTGCTAGCTGCAATGGTGTCTTTAAGGTCTGAAAGTCTATTTTCATTTTCATTCAAACGGTTTTGCCAGCTTGTGATTGAGGTTTTAAATTCCTGTATGTCACTTTGGATCTGCTTCATGCATTGTATTTCTTTCCTGTATTGCTCATTCAAGGATTGCATGCAGCTGGAGAGATGGCTCAGTAGAATAAGTGTTGCCTGGCAAGTGCAGGGTCCTGAGTTCAATCCCCGGTATGGCGAAAAAAAAGAAAAAAAAGAAAGATTCCATCATTTTTATATTTTACTCTATTTTTTTAAAATCAGTGTCTTCTTTAGAAGCATTTAGTACTTCTTTCATTATAGTTATTTATTTTTTTACTTTTTTTTTTAACATTAACGTTTTCTTTTAATAAAGACTGCAGCTTCTGGACAAACCAGTCCAAAATTCCTAAAGTCACAAATAAGCTGAACAGCCCTCTTCTACTCACAAACTGGCCTTCTCCACCTCTGAAGAGACCTTCCCTTTACATCTGGGCAATGGGCCTTTCTCTTGTAGGTGGGCTAGGGCTGCATTGCCAGTAATGAATGGGGCATCATGCTATGCTTGGCTGTAAAATGCATCTCCTTTTTGCACAGATTCTCAAGTTCTAGAATTTTTATCTCTAAGTCCCCCATAAACATACAAAGCTCAAGCCATAGGGTGCCTTCTCCCCCTAGAGCGCCTGCCCTCTATTTCTTTGAGTGTACATTTTAAAAATTCTGCCCAGTGAATCTCTTTATGCCTCTAACTGAAGTATCCTTGAGCTGCCTGCGGAGGCTGGGGCTACCAGTGGCACAGACAGCACCTACCTAGAATCTTCAGTTCCTCTGTTCGATTCCCAGTATCAAAAAATACCCAACAAACACAAACCCAAAATTCTTCTGGATGGCAGTCAACACACTGACACCCTGCCCTGTGGTGGCATGAGTCAAAGGTCCCCAACTTTACATGGGGGACCTCTCTGGACTCTGTCCACGGACACTCACCATGTCAGGTCATTTGACAGCAATATTTGACATCACTGGACAGTTTATAAATCTTTAGGAGACGACAGGATTTACAACTGAAGTGTAAGTTCCTATTTATTCTGAAATGTCCCAACTATGAAAATGATTATAATTTCAAACCAAGGTCATATCCTCAACATAAAGTGCAAAGTCTTTCCATGAAAATTAAGCCTGTGATTCAATAAATTAAAATATGTACATTCTTTAATCCTGTGTATCGAGAGACTCGTTTTTGGTCTTCCAGTGGCTCTCCCTTCCCATTTCACGAAAGCAGCGCACTCTCGTAACATGCGGACACCAAAGCGCTGCCATTCTCACTGATAAATCCACAGTTCCTGTGTCGTATCCAAACACGCCAACACTGCCCCTCCTTTCCATGCAATCAGCCGGGGATCCATGTCCTTGGGCCTTGTGATCACATCTACGTTTTCAATAATTCACCTAAACAAAGGGGGCATTTTGTTGAGAATTCTGTGCTGGAGAAATTCTTGAGCTTTATGGAACATCAAACCACCTCCCACCACCAGGATGGAGCTGTACATCTTTTTTTTGGTATCATCAGATGAACAGCAGTCTGTGCTATGAAGGATGGCTTTATCAAGGCCCAGGGCTTTCCCTTCAAACAGCGAGATGGCAGTCTTCCTGGACATCAGTGCATTGAGAGCCTCCTCAGAGTCGGTGCCAGCCATCAGGCAGTCTCCTTGAGAGGACCCCAAATCCACCTCCTGAGAATGGAGTCTTTCTGGAATATCGGAAGACTGGCCACGAAGATCTCCTTCAAAGCCAATGGGTTTGGATGCAGACTTTCGGTCAGCAGTAGCTTTTGCAGACTGCTCCTGCTTGCTCTGCGTAGCCAGGAGGTAATGTTCATCGTGAGGGTCCTCAGGGTCACCCTGGGATCTGTGCTGCAAAGTCGTCATCTTCTGTCCAACAATTCCAAAAGTGGCCTGGTAAAATAGAGCCATTGGAGCCTGGAGCTTTTCATCTCCTAGTCGAAACTGGTAAAGCAAGGCAGGAGAGTCTGGATGACGAATCTGAAATTCGTGGTCCTGAAGCCCAGAGATGTCCTGATCTAAATGACAGAAGGTTTCCTTAAGGTGCTGGAGTAGCAGGCAGTCCATTTTATTTGTTAGCTGGCACTCCCTATAAGGGAATCCTGCCTGCTGCATGAGCCAGTAAAAACATCTGGACACATCAGATCCTCCATATGCCAGACAGAGCCGAGTGTTCCGATGAGACACCCCGTCCTCCACACAGCAGACACTTGTCTTCTGGTCCCCGACATCTACAATACATGTGCTGCTTAGGCCACTTCCAGAGGTGGCACACACGGACTCTTGATGAACCACAATCCCTGAAAAACCCATCTTCATAAGTATCATATTCATTAGTTCTTTCACATGCTGTTTATTATAGATGTCAGGAATTAATAAGATACACCTATAATACTTTAAATCTTTCAGTGGGATTTCCAAGTATTTTTATAGTGCATGAGACCATATTACTTCAATATCTGCCAGAAGAGCTGTAAGGGAGCCCCCAGGTCCAGGGTGAATATTTAACTGACCTCTTCTGATGGGCCAGTGAATATTGTAACAGTCCAGTGGATTCACATATAAGGCCTCTTCTCCTACCAAATACTCAGGATGGTGAGATGTGTTTGTCCACTTATTTCCAGAACAGTGATCTAAAATTGTGGGGCGCATCTGCTTGTTGTAAGCACGGGCCTGTTCAGGAGACATAGGAATCTGTCTTGTACCGTTTGACGTCTTTTTAGACCATATTGCTTGATCCACCGTTTTAAGGCCATTTTGTCTTTGTTCGTTACTCTCAGGTTTATTTAGTCCCTCCCTTAGGAGCCAGTTGTCCTTGTACAGAGGCTGCCCTTGTTGTTTGTGTCTTCGTGCAATGACATGTGGAATGCTGGCAGGGAGTGTGTCTGTGGCTCGACCAATTCTTAAAGTTGTGGAGCCTGGATGTATGACAACAATAAAGTTGCTCTGGATTTGCCACACATGCCGGTCACTTCCAGCCGCCCCGCTAAGCTTTCTGCTTCATAGCTCCTTAATTCTTCTGGGAATTCCGCCTCGCCTCGCCCCACTTTTCTACAGGCACGTGGATGTTTTCTTTGATCAGTGTTTGTGTCTTTTTCCTCCTGCAGCGACTTGGGCACCAAGGCTGGCACGATGGGCCGCTTCCTGCCACGCTGCTCCTTCTTTTCCCCGCCCTTTTCCTTCCCGTTCTCCGTGTCTCCCTTCTCGGCCTGGGTCATCGCGAGCACGGACGACCACCGGCCTCTCGCCTGAGCAGCACCAGCTCGGCCTCCGGGACCAGTTATTTATTTTTTTACTTAAGAAATTCTTTCTTTTTTTTTTTTTTTTGCTCCCAATGCCTTCAGGGCAGGTTTGGTTGGCTTGATTTGTGGGGATTGAACCACAGCAACCTGAACCTGACTGCTGTGTTGAAGCAGCCACTTAAAGAACTGAGCTAAGTGGGGCCGGGGAGATAGCTCAATAGAATAAGTGCTTGCCTGGCAAGCGCAAAGGCTTGTGTTCATTCCCCGGTTCCGCAAAAAAACAAAAAAACAACTGAGCTAAGGGGCAGGCCCCCCAGAAATTATTTCTGATCTGATTTCCTCTGTACCTTTTTGCACTTGTTTCTTTACTTCAGACGCTATTATTTCGGAGATTTCAGGCGTGTGATTTCCAGTTTCTTCTATGCTAATGTTTTCTGCATTTGTTCTGGGTGGGCTTGGGGCCTGAGACTGCATTTTGTTCCTTCTCTTTGTCATTTTCTACAGCACTGTCTTCTGACCTTTAGTGTAGAGCTTAGTTATTACCTTAGCACCAGGTCTGGATCTACCAAGTTCAGACTTGTCCAAGTGGGTGTGGCTTGGGTCTGGCTGCTGTGCTCCACTTATTCCTGTTGCAGCCCTTGCAGTTGAACCCTCTGTGCCACTCTGGCAAGATATTCTGCTCCTGAATCAGCTGGGTGGGTGTTGCCTGTAGTCTCTTTGCAGGGAATTCTGCTGCACATTCCACGCTGGGCCTGCGCTCTAGGTCAAATCAGGGTCTGCTGGGTTCCGGGTTGTCTCACTCACACTCCCAGCCTGGGCTCTGGTTCGAATGAAGATCTGGTGGTCCCTGGGCGGTCTCACTCACATGCCGAGCCTGAGCTGTGGGTTGATTCAGGATCTCGCGGTCCCAGATGGTTCAAAATTAATTTTGATGAAGTCCAGTTTTATCAATTTTTGTTATTTCTGGTGCATGTGCTTTTATTACATCTAAGAAACCATTGCCAGATCCAAGATGGTGAGGATTTGCTCTTTGTTTTCTTCTGAGAATTTTATAGTTTAGCTCTTACATTTAGGTTGTTGATCTATTTTGAATTTTTCTTAATGAGGTTTACACTGAACCTTTGTTTTTTGCATGTGAATATTCATGTTTCAGCACCATTTGTAAGAGACTTAGTCTTTGTTCATTGAATGTTGAAATCAACTGGCTATAGATGTTTGAGTTTATCTTCAATTCTCAGCTTTGTTTCATTAATCTGTCTTGTATATTATGCCAGTTCTATACTATTTCAGTTATTGCTTAGGAATGTGTTAAAATTGGAAAGTATATGTCCTCTACCTTTGTTCGTTTTCAAGATTTATTCAGGGACCCTTGTCATGTCATTGGCCTTTGAGAACCAAATTTGAGTATTAGCTCATTCATAGCTGCAGAATAGGCTGTTGAGATTTACTGTATTCTTTAACTGGGCTGGTGTTAAAAACCAGTGGCTTTGCTCATTGAGCTACATTCCTAGCACAACTGTTTGAATTGTAGCAGGACTTGCATTGGATCTGTATCACTTTGAGAAGTAGTGCTGTTTTGGCAGTATTAAGTCTTTCAGTTGATAATCTTTGTTTAGGTCTTTGTTTCGACACTGCCTTCTGGTTGTTAGCATCCCATTTTCTTTTTGATTGTTTTTGCTAATAAATAAAGGTAAAACTGATTTCACTTGTATCTGAGGTGAGGTTTATTTCTTGTTTGTGTTGCCCAGGACTGAAACCAGGGCTTCCAGCTTGCTAAGTAAGCATTCTACTGCTGAACTAAATCCCTAGCCCCTCTGTTGTATCTTTTATCCGACACCATTGCTGGATTCCTTTCTTAGCTTTAAAAATTTTATTTTATCCATAAGGTGTCACCTGCAGATAGAGATTGTTTTTGTGTCTTCCTTCCTACTTGGGTGCTTTTCTTTTTCTTCTTCTTTTTGTTTTCCTTGTTTGTTATTTTGAGACAAGGTCTCACTATAGTTTGGTACATAGCCCACATTGGCCTTGGTCTCATGGAGACCCCTTCTGCCTTGGCCTCCCAAGTGCTGGGATACAGGCTTCTTCCCATTTGAAAAGCTCTTATTTCCATTTTCCCTTCCATTTTCTTTTTTTTTTTTATCTTCTTTTCCTTTCCCCTCCCATCTCTTGTTCCCTTTTCCATTTGAAAATGATCTCTCTCTTTCCTCTTATCCTGTATTTTGCTCTTTATTTATATTTTGTGATTCTCACCCAGGAGAAATCATGTGGCATTTAAATAGCTTGTGTGTCTGATATATTTCATGGAACACTATGGTCCCAACGGGCATCCATTTACCCTCAAATGACTCATTTATCCATTTTTATATTAGAGTGGTATTCCTTTGTGTATCCATACATTTTCCTTACCCATTCATCTGTTTTTTTTTTTTCTTTTTTCTTTTTTTTTTTTTTTTGGCGGAACCGGGGATTGAACCCAGGCCCTTGTGCTTGCCAGGCAAGTGCTTATTCCACTGAGCCATCTCCCCGGCCCTTTCATCTGTTGATATATAGACTGCTCCAAGATTTAGTTACAGATAGTGTTGTTTTAAGACTAATCAGAGTTAGACTAAAGACATGCTTTTTAGACTTCCCACCTGCCACTCAAACTTTGGATCTACATTCATACTTACAGAAACATGAGAGGCACTGTGGCCGTGTTGTAGCCACTTCTGCACTAGC
>NW_004524596.1:156424-167263 GCF_000260255.1 Octodon degus | reverse complement strand
TTTTTTGTGGCGGAACCGGGGATTGAACTCAGGCCCTTGTGCTTGCCAGGGAAGCGCTTATTCCACTGAGCCATCTCTCTGGCCCCTCTGCCTCAGCTTCTTGTTTGCTGTGATTACAAGCATACCACCAGGCCCAGCTATACTAATTTTTATAGGGGAGAATAAAAACTCAAAGTTTTGTTTAGGTAACATCCCCAGATACTTTACTTTAACCTTTTTCTTCATTTGTTTTCCCTCACACTTATGTTACCATTTGTAAAATTCTTCCCAGCTCTTAAGGTTCTGTAATTGTGCAGACGTGGAAAGAATAGTATAACAAACTCTCATTTACCTGTCACTGGACTACACCCTGTGGCCAAAATACAAAAGATTTAAAACAAGTTGGCTATGGTGGCACACACCTGTCATCCTTGCACTGAGGCGAAGACTGGCAAACTGCCATGAGTTCACGTTCAGCCTGCACTACATAGTGAGGCCTTGCCTCAAAAAAAAAAAAAAACACCCCAAAATAATATTGTTAATATAAAAATGGTAATTCCTTTAGATTTGCTCCTTGATCATTTTCATGATTATCATAATTTATTTTATTATTTATTTGTTTGTTTTGGTGCCAGGGATTTAACTTGGGATCTTGTGCTTGCCAGGCAGGTGCTTATGTTGCTGACTTATCTCCCAACCAATAATTTCTTTTTCTTTTTTTTTTGGCAGAACCGGGGATTGAACTTAGGCCCTTGTGCTTGCCAGGGAAGCGCTTATTCCACTGAGCCATGTCCCCGGCCCCTCCTGGCCAATAATTTCTTTTAAAGCTGTTGAGATTCATATAAAGTGCTATAGTTGTAATTGGCTGAACATTTTTTTTTAAATTTTAATTAATTAATTAATTAATTTGTGCGTGTGGCCAGCTCAGCCCACCAGGGGGCGGGGCTGGCTGGCGTGGTGCTGGGGGATTGAACCGCGGTCCCTGTGCTTTGGCTAAGCTTGTTCTAAGTAGGTGCTTTAGACCACTGAGCCATCTCACCAGCCCTGGCTGAACATTTTGAAGTCATTTTTTAAAATGTGTGTATATTATCTCAATCTCAAACTTTATTTTTAACTTTTTATTTTTATTTTTTAAATTAGTATATGTGTGTGCTGTTAAATATTTGCATTGCTTGTGTGGAATTGGTTCGTGTATAAACACATCTTAATTCCTTTTTTATCTTTTTCTCTTCTTCCTTCCCCTTCATCTCTTCGTCTTTTACCCATGTGAGAAAGATGTCTCCTGCTTCTTATCTTTTATTGGTTTATATTTATTTGTGTTGCTTTTTTTTATAATTCTGTTTGTGAGAAATCATTCAGTATTTAAACTTGTGTGTCTGACATTATCTAAAGATGCATCCATTTTCATACAAATGACTGGTTTATCCTTTATGGAAGAGTAGTTTTTATTATGTGTAAATACAGTATTTTCTTCTTTCATCTTTTGACGGAAATATAGATGCTTCAAATTTTTTTTTTTCTTTTTTTTAGTTGAGACATGGTCTGGCCTTGAACTCACTATGTAGCCAGGTTGGCCTTGAGCTCATGGCAGTCCTCTGCCTCCTCCTCCCAAGGGCTGGAACTACAGGTTTGCATCACCATGCCTAGCTTTTTCCAAGATTTAGGTAACATGAGTTGTGTTGCTATAAACAGTATGTATGTATCATTGCAGTAGGATGTTTTTAACTCTTAGTAAGATAACTAGCAGGGAAATATCTGAGTCAAGTGTAATTTCTAGTTTTAATATTTTGAGGACTCTCCATAGTGATTTCCATAATGGTTGTACTAGTTTACATTCCCACCAACAATATAGAAGGGTGTTTTACCCCTTGCGGCCTTGCTAGCCTTTGCTATTATCTGATTTTTTTCATTGCCATCCCTTCTGAGGAAAAAATGGAATCTCAGTGTTAATTTGTGTTTCTCTAAGGGCTTGTGATGTTGAACATGTCTCATGTATTTATTGGCCATTTGTACTTCTTTGTGAAGTTTTCTCTTGCCTGTTCTAGTATCTTCTGTCTTAGGATTAGCTGGCAAAATTTTATTTCCATTCTCTAGTTTTCTTTTTATTCTGTTGAATGTTTCTTTTCTTGTGCAGAAGCTTATTGATTTGAATCTTCATTGATACTCTTTGTTCGTTCTTAGTTTTTGGTATTTCTTGTGCAGCAGGGTTCTATTCAGAAAGTCCTTATGCATACCTGTGACTGCAAGAGTTTCACATATTTTATCTTCTAGCAGGTGGAGTGTATCTATTTTACCATTTAGTTCTTGGATTTACTTTGATTGGTGTTTAGTGCATGATATGAGATAACAGTCTAGACTCAGTGTTGGTAAAATGGTGGCATGAGAGGCTCAGCAGGCTTTTCATATTTTTGGAAGCTCTAAAAGATTCTCCATCACTTGTCTAGATTCAATCTTTCAACTGTGGATAGCCAGTTTTCTTACCAACATTTATTAAAGAGTACATTTTTCATCCAGTGTATGTTTTTTTCCCTTTTGTCAAAGATGACATAATTGAATATGCTTGGGGTTGTTTGTGCGGCCTTTGTTGTGTTTCATTGATCCTCATGTCTTTTTGTGTTAGTACCATGCTGTTTTTCTGACAGTAGCTTTGCAGCATAACTTTAAATCTGTGCTTGTGATGCCTCTTGCTTTGTTCTTGTTGCCCAGGACCATCTTTTTTTATTTAGGTGATAGATTCTTGCTGTGAGTACAGCCTGACCTTGAACTCACTAAGTAACCCAGGCTGGCCTTGAACTTGTAGTGATCCTCCAGCCTCAACTTCCTAAATACTGAGATTACAAGTATAAGCCACTACACTCAGCCCAAGATTGCTTATCCCATTCTTGGTTTCTTCTGGTTTCATGTGAATTTTTCCCTCAGGTATGTGAAGAATGCTGTTTGGTATTTTGATTAGAATTACATTAAATCTGTATATCAATTTGGAAATTATGGCGATATTGTCTGTTTTGGTTCTGAATATCCAGAAACAGGAGATACATTTTCATTTCTCTTGAATTTCCTTTTTTTTTTTTTAAAGGGAGTACAAATTGTATGCATTAAAACAAAAATTATAAATGATACAGAATTTCACTAAACAAATCAACTTCACAGTATTTGTTGTATAGCATGATGGTATCTTCAAATTAGTTGTTCATATTACTAGATAGTTGTTCATATTACCAGATAGTTGTTCATATTACCAGATATGTATGCGTGAAAAATGGAAGAAAAAAAGAAAAAGATATAAGAAAGAAGAGAGAAAAAGGAAAAAGTATTGTAAAGGCAAAACAAATTAAAGATTAACTGCTTCTTTGCATAGATCAGTAGAAAATCCATAGTACAGCTGTCCAAATCATCTTACTTACATACATAGATATATCTTTATCCCCCATTCCCTTTCTTATCCTTCTCAACTCAGTAATTCCTTCCTTTTGAACAGGTTCATTCCCTTTTTCTAGTATCTACTGTACTCTTCAGATTTTATTTTAGGGAAACCATACCCTTCACAATAACATCCAAAAAAAGTGAAATACTTATGAATCAATCTCACAAAGGAAGTAAAAGTTTTATATAGTGGAAATTATGGTACCCTGAGAGATTGAAGAGGATTTCAGAAAATGGGTAGGGAGAACCAACATTGTGAAAATGGCTATACTCCCAAAATTGTTAAACAGATTCAGTGCAATCCTGTCCAATTAAAATATAATTAGTATACATCACAGAGCTAGAGAAAACATTCCTAAGATTCATTTGGTACCTGAGGAGACCCAGAATATCAAAAGCAATCCTGGGCAACAAAGGAAGGCAAGAGGTATCACAATTTCTGACCTGAAATTATATGAAGTTACTGTGATAAAATCAGCATGGTACTGGCATAAAGACAGACCTGAAGATCAGTGAAGCAGCTTAGAAGATGCAGATACAACTACAAACATACTAAGCCACCTTATCTCTGACAAAGGAGACACGTGTTTACTGGAAGAAAGATAGCCTCTTTAATAAATGGTGCTGGAAAAACTGGCTTTCCATGTGCTGAAGGCTAAAGTTAGACCCATGTCTACCATGATGCCCTAAACTACAGTCAAAATGGATCAAAGATTTAAACATTAAAATCTCCTGCAGAAAAATTTAAGTAGAAATCATAAAGACATAGGGGTAGGTAGAGTCATGAACAAAACCCAAATTGCATGGGAAATGCTTCAAAGGATCATCAACTGGGGTCTCATTTTTTGAAAAGTTTCTGCACTTCAAAAGAAATCTCCAGCAGAGTATAAGAAAACCCATGAACTGAGAAAAAAATTATAGCAGACTTGTCTCTCTGACAAAGGCCTATCTAGAACATAAAGAATTAAAAAATCAGGCCCCTAGAATTTAAAGATCCAATTCAAAAATGGGCATCTGAGATAAATATGCACTTCTCAGATGAAGAAATATGGGGGCCTGCCCATTAGCTCATCAAATTGCTTAAACAAAGAAGGCAGGCTCAGGATGCTGTGGTTCGATCCCCAGATTATCAAGCTTTGCCAGACCTGCGCTAAAGCTTACATCCTAAGCCAGCGCCCCCCACCCCCGCAAAAAAAAAATCCTTCAGATGAAGAAATACAAATAACAAGTAAATATATATGAAAAAATGCTCAACATCATTGGTCATTCGAGAAATGCAAATTAAAACAACACTGAGGTTCCATCTCACCCCAGAAAGTGTGGCTATCAGGAATTCAACCAGTAACAAATGCTGGAAGGGCTGTGGGGAAAAGGAACCCTTCTTCACTGTTGGTGGGAGTGCAGATTAGTACAGCCACTATGGAAATCAGTGTGGAGATGCCTCAGAAATGTAGAATTGGAGGTTCTGCTCAACCCAGTTATTTCACTCCTGAATATTTTTCCACAAGAACTAAAAACATCATACCACAGTGATAAATTTGCACCTATGTTTATAGCAATTTGTCATAGCTAAACCTTGAAAGCAACCCAAATGCTTATCAACTGAGGAATGGATAAAGAAGATGTGATATTTTTACACAATGGAGCATTATTCAGCTATAAAAAAGGATAAATTTGGGGCTTTTATCGGTAAATGGATGCAACTAGAGACCATTCTCTTTAGTGAAATAAATCAAACCTGCATGTGCAAACATCATGTTATATCCTTAGTGTGAGAACCTGAAATAGTTTCCTTTTTAGAGTGCTGTACTTTTTAATGTGGAGGTTGTCTTTCACTTGCTTAGGTTTAATTTTTCATGGTGCTACTATGAATGGTATTTTGTTTTCCTAATTTCTTTCTCAGTGGTTTTATTGTTAGTGTACAGGAATGCTGTTGATTTTTGTGAGTTGATTTTTTTTGTGTGTGTATCTTGCTACAATTACTGAATTTGATTATTCTACAAGTCTTTTTTTTTTTTTTTTTTTGTCTTTTTGAGGCGGGGTCTCACTTTGCAGTTCAGGCTGGCCTTGAGCGCACTTTCCACCCTATGCAGGTTTCGAACTTGCCATGATCCCACCTCAGCTTCCTGAGTGCTGGGATTATAAGCATAGTGTATGCCACCATGCCCTGCTCTAAGAGGTTTTTAGAATCTTCAATGTAGAGGATTGTAGATAATTTGATGTTTTCCTTTTCCATAATATCCCTTTTTTTTTTTCTTGCTTAATTGTTAATGTTCAAGTACTATGTTGAACAAAAGTACTGATAGTTTTTGTTTCTCTTTTTAGAGGGACAGTTTTCAATCTTTCTTCATTTAATATGCTAGCAGTAGGCTTCATTTAGTTGAGATGAGGTCTTTCTGGACCTAATTCCTCATTATTTTTATCGTGAGGGGACATTGGCTTCTGTCAGCTTTTTCTACACCTTTTGAGATGATCATGTGATTTTTCTCAGTTTCTCTTTATGTGAGGTAGTATATTTCTTGCTTTGTCTATTTCAAACTATTCTTGCATCCCTGGGGTGCTGCCTTCTTGGTGATGATGTATGATTTTTTTTAAAAAAATATATTTAGTACAGGGTCTGTAGGGTCTCATTGCGTAGATCGGACTCATAGTGATCACAAAAAAATGATCCTGTCTTCAGCCTCCCAAGAGCTGGAATTACAGGCCCACACCACCACATCCAGTCTCAGTGTACCTTATGGGCAGGGCTGGCACGGCAGGCTGTTGTGCTCTGCATAAGCAGGTGCATATTTGCCAGTATCTTGTTAAGGAATTTTGCATTAATATTTATTATTAATATTGGTGTATATTTCTCTTTTTTGGTTGCATCTTTTGTCTTATTTTGGAATTAGGGTAATGGTAGATACCAGGAATTATTTTAAATTTTCAGCCCTTTCAGTTTCATTAAAAAGCTTCAGTACTGTTGGTGTTAGAATTTTGCAGAAGGTTTTGTAGAAATCAGTACTGAATCTTTCTGGGCTTGGACTTTTCTTCTTCTTTTTTTTTTTTAGGGAAAGATCTACAGGGTGTTCAGGATCTCCCTACAAGGTTGGACTCCTAGTGATTCTCCTGTTTATAGCCCCCCAAGAGCTGGGATTACAGGCGTGCGCCACCACTCCCAGTTTCAATTGTTGTCTCAGTGCACCCCAGTGGTGGGGCTAGCACTGGCAAGCCCAGGGATCTAATCCCTGGCCCTTTAATCCACTGAGCTATTTGGCCGGCTGGAGTTTCCTTAGTTGGTAATTTTTTATTTTATCTTGTTATTGCTGTTTCAATTTCGTAACCTGTTATTAGATAATTGAAGGTTAAAAAAAGTCTTGCTTCAGTTTTGCTAATTCTTATGTATTTGAGAATTTGTTCATTTCTTTTGTATGCCATTTATTTATTTATTTATTTATTTATTTATTGGTGGAACCGGGGATTGAACTCAGGCCCTTCCCTTTGCCAGGCAAACACTTATTCTACTGAGCCATCTCCCTTTATCCATTCTTTTGAATTGTCCAATATATTCGTGTACTATTTGTGAAGTAGATGTTAATTATCTTGTTCATATTGGCAGTGTTTGTTATTATTTCACCTTTTTAGTTTCTTTCTTTCTTTCTTTCTTTCTTTCTTTCTTTCTTTCTTTTTTTTTGAGGAACCAGGGATTGAACTCAGACCCTCGCACTTGCCAGGCAAGTGCTTATTCTACTGACCCTTCTCCCCGGTCCCTCACCTTTTTAATTTCTAATTGCCTTAATTTGGGTTTTTCCTCTCCCTTTTTGATTATATTGGTTAAGGATTTGTCTATTTTATTACTCTTTAAATGAATCAACCCTTTGATTGATTCATTCTTTTAAAAAATCTTCCTTCCTTCCTTCCTTCCTTCCTTCCTTCCTTCCTTCCTTCCGTACAAGGTCTTCTGTGCAGCTCAGACTCTAGTGATCCTCCTATTTTAGCCTCCCCAGTGCTGGGATTACAGGTGTCTGCCACCACACCTAGTTTCGTTGTGATACAGGGAGAAAAACTCGGGTGGGTGACCTCCATCCAAATGATCCTGGGAACCTCCAAATGACATAGGGAACAATGATCTCCCAACCTGACCTGGATGAGTTCGTGTTCTCTAAAACCGAAGAATGAATTTTGGAAATAAACGGAGGTTATGAGCAGAATATATTTATTGAGGGAAAGAAAGCTCCTGTCCAAGAGAGGGACAGGAGGGGATCCGGAGCAGGTAGTTCCCCTGGGAAGTTGTCTCTTCCAGGGACTTTTATAGAGGAAAACCATGTGGTGAGGAGGGTCTAAGGTGTGGAGAACATGGGGACAGGGTCTCTTCCTGTTGGGGATTGGACTAGTGACTCAGTAGGGCTCTTTCAAGGTGATCAATACCTATTTAGGATATCAATCCCTGATGCTCATCCCTAGGAAAGTATGTAGTTTTGTTTTCTCTTTTTGTCTTCATCTTGAGATGTGGCCCATATGGGAGTGTCTTTCTCTTCCCAGTTGTAAAGTCACCTTGTCTTCCATCTTGTCTCTTTGAGGGCCTGGCCCTGTCTGCCTGTAATATTTCTAACTTGGCTGCCTGCAACAGTTGTCTGTGCCTGAGGTACTGGGGGGGCAAACCTGGGTCCTTGAGCTTACCAGGCAGGTGCTTAGACCATTGAGCTATTTCCCTGACCCCAATTCATTCATTCTTTGTATTCTTTGGTCTTGATTTCATTGATTTCTGCTCTGAACTTCATAATTTTCTTCTTTGTACTAGCTCTAAGTTTGGATTGTTTTTGTCTTTCTAAGACCTGGAGATGCATTAGTAGGTTATTTGAGCTTGCCTTTTTTTCACCCACTGATGTGTGCATTCACCACCACAAACCTTCCTTTTTAGATGGCTTTCATAGGGGGCTGGGGAGATGGCTCAGTAGATTAAGCGCTTGAGTTGAATCCCTGGTTCCGCCAAAAAACAAAAACAAAACAACAACAACAACAAAATAGATGACTCTTAGGGCCAGCAAGATAGCTTAGCACATTGAGTGCCTGCTTAGGCAAGCACAGGGAGTGGGGTTCAATCCCCAGCACCACATGCTGCACCAGCTATCAAAAGCAGATATGGTGGCACATACCTCTAATCCCGTGCTGGGGAGTCTGAAAACAGGAGGATCACTGTGAGTCCAAGATGTGCAGTGAGACCCTGTACCAAATACATTAAAAAAAAAAGATAGCTTTCATTGTGTCCCATCAGTTCTTGTATTTTTGTACTGGCATCATTATTTAGTTCTAGAAACTGTCTTATTTCTTCCTTGATTTCTTCTGTAACCCTGTATTTTAATATATTGTTTAATTTCCATGAGAATGCATATGTCTGTGTATTTTTCTGTTGTTGATTTTTAATTTCATTGCACTATGATCTGGTATCATGCATAGTATTATTTCACTTTTACTTAAGCGTGCTTTATGGGCATATAGTATATTTTGGGGTAAGTTTCATGTGATGGTGAAAAGTATTTGTATTCTTTTTGTAGGGTTGAATACTCTGATCTGTGAAAAGTCCATTTGTTTGATGGTTGTGTCTAACTCTGCTAATGGTTTTTGGCTAGTTGATCTATTCTTTTTTTTTTTTTTTTTGCAGAACTGGGGATTGAACTCAGGCCCTTGAGCTTGCCAGGGAAGCGCTTATTCCACTGAACTATCTCCCGGACCCCTATTCATTTGTGATAGTAGATTATTAAGGTCAGCCACTATAATTGTGGTATGATTATCTGGACTTTTATGTCCAGTATTATGTACTTTGTTTTAAAACAGGGTTTCACAATATAGTTCAGTCTGGCCTTGAACTCACTATGCATTCCAGGCTACTCTCAAACTCATAGGTATCCACCTTCCTCATTCTCCCAATGCTGGGATTACAGGCATGTGCTACCATGCCTGGCTCTGTACATACTTGTTTTATGAAATTTGGTGCCTTGTTTTTTGGTGCATATATGTTACTAATTCTTAGTTCTCCCCATTGGATTGTTCTTTTAACCAAGATATAGTGACCTCCTTTGCTGCTTTTGATCAGTTTTTGTTTGAAGTTCACTTTGTCTGCATATAGGATAGGTATACCTGCTGTATTTTAAAAAATTTATTATCATTATTATTATTAGTTTTGTATTTTAGTACAGGTTCTACAGGGTCTCACCATGTAGATTGGACTCGTAGTGATCTGCCTGTGTTCAGCCTCCCAAGTGCTGGGATTATAGGTGCGTACCACCATGCTCAGTCTCAGTTGACATCTCAATGCACCTTGGGGGCGGGGCTGGCTCAGGAGGTTGGGGATTGAATCCTGGTCACTGTGCTTTGCCTAAGCAGGCGCTTAGGTTCGCTGAACTATCTGGCTGGCCCCACCTGATTTATTTTGAGCTCCCATTGTGTTTATTATTATTTTCTATTCTTTGACTGTGTAGTCTTAATTTCTTTTGGCATTTACAATATTTCTTGTATACAGCATATTGTTGAATTTTGTTTTTGCACCCATTCTGCCAGCGTGTGTGTCTGTCTCTGTGTCTGTCTCTATCGCTGTCTCTCATTCACTCATCTTTTTGAGACAGGATCTTGTTATACAGTTCAGGTTGGGCTTAAACTCATTTTGTAGCCCAGGCTGGTCTTGAACTCACAATGATCCTCTTCCCTCATCCTCGGAGTGCTGAGATTACAGGTGTGTGTCACCGTGCTGGGCTCCAGTTTTTGTCTTTTGATGGTAGAATTGAGACCATTTACATTTGAGAGTGATTACTAAGTACTGAGTTTTTCTTGTTAGTACCTTATCTTCCCTTTGCTGATTCCTAGTTTTTCCCTTCAAGTTAACTCATACATTCTATTAGATTTTTATCATCATTTCATGTTCTCTTTGTAGAACTTTTTGGAAAGCTGGTTTAGTGGCTTAAAGTGTTCCTCCAGCCTCAGCCTCCTAAGTGCTGGGATAGACCTGTGCACCATCATGCTAGCTCTCAATTAATTTTGAAAAACAGGTCTGCAGGATACCTTAATCTGGATTGGAAATTCTTTTCTTTTAGGGGTTGAAACACTTTATGTATGTTCTCCTAGCATTTAGGGTTTGAGAAGTCTACCTTAATTCTAGGGGTTTTCCGATAGAAGTGATTTGTTGTTTTTGTCTAGCAGCTTTTAAGCTTCTATTCTTGTGGTGGACTTCTAGGATTTTGCCTGTGTTGTGTTGAGGAGAAATTCTTTTCTGATGCTGGCCATATGGGGTCCTATATGCCTCGCATGTATATTAAATTGTTTCTGTTTATTTGGAAGCTTTTCTGCTATTATTTCAGTAAGCAAGTTTTTTTTTTCAAAGTTTTATTGATAAACAGATAGCAATGAGACAGTTTCAAATCAAATCGGAAGTACAGTTTCAACAAATAATACACTGCATATATT
>NW_004524596.1:148773-149244 GCF_000260255.1 Octodon degus | reverse complement strand
TATGCAGTGTATTATTTGTTGAAACTGTACTTCCGATTTGATTTGAAATTGTCTCATTGCTATCTGTTTATCAATAAAACTGTAGGAGAAAAAAAGATTAAGTTAATGAAACAAAGAAACATTCCTATGTATTTTTTTTTTTTTCTTTAACAAGTTCTGTAGTGTTGGGATCTAGTTAGCCACAATTTTCTATGCTTTAGGGCCCATGGATTTTTTGAGGTGCCCCCTTCACTGGAGACCCCTGCCTCTTCCCCCCACATTGTGGTTACAGTTCAAGCTAAGGTGTGTCTTTGTTCATGTTGGTATATGCGAAACATGACCAGCCCTCTCCTTTCTTCTGGATGTAGACTGCAGTGTGGGAGTCAAGTATGCAGTTGGGCTTAGTATCTGTTGTTGTGGGGTCTAATGACTCCCTCCTCTGTCCTGGTGTTGTCTTTGTTCAGGATCAGTTCCATTAGTTGGTCCTTCTTT
>NW_004524596.1:146071-146695 GCF_000260255.1 Octodon degus | reverse complement strand
TTAGACTGCAGAGCTATCTCCCCAGCCCAAAATTTGAATTTTTATGTACAAGGTCCACAGGGTCTCACTACACAGATTGGACTCATAGTGATCCCCCTGTTTTCAGCCTCCCAAGTGCTGAGATTACAGGTGTGCGCTGCCATGCACAGTCTCAATAGCAGGCTCAGTGTGCCCTCCGGGGGTGGAGCTAGCACAGCACACCGGGGTTCGAACCCAGGTCCCTGCATCTGCCTAAGCAGGCGCTTTAATCTGCTGAACTGTCTGGTTGGCCCCTAAAAATTTGAATATTTTTGGTAATTGCTTTTAAGAATGTAAAAAGAAAGTGGTAAAAGTGATTTTAATCATGTGTTTTATTTGACTCAATATATCACTGTTATTATATCAACATGTTATCAGTTTAATTAGTGGGATATATTACTTTGTATTTTTGGTTCCAAACCTTAGGAATTTGGCTTATATTTTATACTTCCAGCACATTTCATTAGGGCTTGCTATATTTCAAGCACTTAGGAACCACATATGGCTCTTTAGTTGAACAAGCACACAGATTTAGACACTTGGTAAGAGCCACTGAGCTATCTCCCTGGCTCCAAGATTGATTTGTGTGTGTGTGTGTGTGTGTGT
>NW_004524596.1:144042-145971 GCF_000260255.1 Octodon degus | reverse complement strand
CAAGTTTTTAAATACTATTTCTGTTGTCTTTTCATTTCTTACTAGTTGCAAGACATCTTAAATTAATTTTCTTTGCATCATCCTGCAGTATTTGTCATGTTTTCTTGTTGCTTCTAAGGTATCTCTCATTAACCTGGTCACTGACAATAACCCTGTCTTCAAGTTCAGACACTTGTCATTGGTCACTTTTACTGACCACCAGAATTTCTATGTAGAACCTTTTAAATAACTAATTTTTTTCTGTGCTGGTGCATTACATTTTGCTTCTTTTTGTTTAGCATTTTATTAGTGTCTTCTGGAGGTTCGCTGATCATTTTGTTTATTTAGTTCAACATCTTATTATTTTTTGTGAGCTTGCCAAATTCTTTTTGATCTGTTTTGTTATTTCTCTTTGATATAATTTTGTGTAATTTGGGCATGTTGTTTTGGTTGCCTTCCCTTTGATGTTCTATGAATCAGCTTTTGGGGGAATTGGGATATTTTGGAAGCATTTTGTTGGCTTGTCTTCTCATGTTTTTTTTCTTTCTGTTTTTTTGGTACTGGAAATCAAACTTACAGTCTCCTGCTTACCAGGCAGGCATTGTGCCACTGAGCTATATCCCTGGCCCCTTGTGTTTCTGTTTGTTTGTTTGTTTGTTTGTATTGAGGCTTGTGTGTTGATGTAGAAGTCTTTATTGTATGGACCCTCTTTAGTTAATGTCTACTTTTAAGTAGTATCTTGTGTGCATGGTCTTGTCCTTTCTTCCTGAGTCTTTCTGTTTACTTGGGATGGAAGGTTGCATTGTATTTGGTCCAATTCCCAGTTTTCCAGGAATAGGCCACAGTACTGTTAATGACCCAAAGGCAATCCAGATATTTGCATTCCATGTCAACCAACTAATTAATAGTAATAGATTGTTACCTTGGTTATCGTAATAAAATCAGTATAACTTATAGCATGATATGCAAACTGAATATTGTCATACCATATGGTTCAGTAATGCGCCACTCACCTATAAAGGAAAGATGTATAATCACAGTATAAAAACAGAGACAAAGCAAATATTGATCTATTATCAACCTTCAGTAAATATCTGCTAAATGGAGCAATTTTGACTGTTCTAACAATAGGACAGTTTTCAATAGCAATAGTGTAAAGTTAACTAGCTATGTAGAAACACTTGAAAAATTGATCAGTGGTGTATGTGAAGGAAGAGAGAAAAGTAAGATGAGGATCCTATTGAGGAGCAAAAGGAAATTAGCAGCGTTAGAAAAGCGTTATAGGAAAAAATAAACAGGAAAAAGCAGTAGATAAACAGATCAAGAACAGGGAATAATAGCTAAGAATAAAGAAAATAGTTTTTTTTTTTTTTTAATATTTTAGGGAAGGTCTACAGGGTGTTCAGGGTCTCACTACTAGATGGGACTCATAGTGATGCACCTGTTCACAACCTCCCAAGAGCTGGGATTACAGGTGCGCACCACCACGCCAAATCTCAATTTCCCTCTCAGCTCACCCCCACCCCCTTGGGCCTGCTTGCAAGCATTTTAATCTGTGGAGCTATTTGGCTGGCACTAAGAAAAGGGTTGGAAGGGCAAAGCCGAAAAGGAGAGAAAAAACTAAAAGATGAAAAAAGGGAGGAAAACCCCTCCCCTCCAGCCCTCCCTCCTCCCCCCAAAAAAAGTGAAGGAAAGATAATAATACCAAATAGGGGAAAAAAGATTAAGTTAGAGGTGCAGCGTGGGCCGGACCCTCTCCCATCCCCTTGGGCCACCCCACACCACTCCGCCGTACGTCCCCACCCCTCCCGCCGAGTAGGAATTTCTGCCGACTTCCTGGAACCCCCAGACCCAGTCCTATCCCAGGTCCGGTGAGTGTGTGGAGAGCTTCCTGCTACCCTGCGCCGGCGGGACCAGTCCCAGCCCAGGCGCAGCGTGGGCCGGACCCTC
>NW_004524596.1:122769-136187 GCF_000260255.1 Octodon degus | reverse complement strand
GAGAGAGAGAGAGAGAGAGAGAGAGAGAGAGAGAGAGAGAGAGAGAATAGGAAACGCCTGGTTCTTGCTTTCTGGTGATACTAGTAGCTGCTCACAATTCTTATGTAGATCTATTAATTCATTAAAGCTTGTAAAGTAGTAGTATTTTCTTATTCTACCTTCATTTATTAAATATAATACTTCTCTCATAGGTTATTTCCTATCCTCAACAATTTGCTCACCCAAAAGAAATTCATATAGAAAAGAAAAAGGATAAGTAATGGTTGATCCTTTTTATTACCAGTTTTCTAAATAATTTGTTTCCTGTCATTATCTAAAGAAGTAAAGAAAGGGTACAGAAAAATCTTGGTTTGTGAGTATAATTCATTCCAGAAGATGCTTGTAATTTGAAGCAATTATATATCAAAGTGAATTTCCCCATAAAAATAATGGAAACGCAAAAAAAAAGGAAACTCAGATACTCCTCCACATCCCAAAATTATTCACATAAAAATGATTGCAGTACTATACTATAAAGCAAAATAAGAAAGGAAATAACAAAATATAAAGAAAAATATACCCTGCCCTAAATACAGAAAAGATAAAAAGACGAATATATGTACCTTTTACCTTTGAAAACCTTTGTGGTTAGTGTGAGGGAGATGAGAGGAGGGCTGCTGTGCGGGACAGCTTCTCTGTCGCTAGTGGAAGCACTGCCTGCCTGCCTGCTCAGTGAAATCTTGCTTTTTGTGCACCTTGAACAGCGAACCTATCGAATGGTACTTGCTTTGGTCTGCCTTTGAGGATTTCACAGAAGTGTGACATTGCATTGTCATTAAACAGATTCATCCTTCTCATTGCCAATAGCCTTTTTTGGATGGTGGTTTTGTACAAATTTTGCATTGTTTCCCACATTTTACATATCTTCCTAATCTCATTTGAAGTGAGATATTTTTCTGCTTTTCCTCCTCCTCCTCCTCCTCCGCCAGTCTCCTCTACAGGCTCTTGCTATTGGGAGATGATCATTCACAGTCTTGCAGTGAGTGAGTGTGTGGATGAGTGAGATACAGAGACAAGAGACAGAGAGACAGAGACAGACAGGGAAGAATCACTGGCTCAATTGTGATCTTGTTCAGCGACCCATACTAGCATTGGAAAACATTACTCACTTACAAAGTTAAAATTTATTAGATATATTTGCCCATCTTGCAGAACACTTGTGGAACAAGTTACTCAATGCAAGGTTTTACTGTATTTTTTCAAGTGTAATTGTGAAGTTATTTATTTATTTATTTATTTGTATTTAGGACAGGGTGTACAGGGTCTCACTGTGTAGATTGGACTCGCAGTGATCTTCCTGTTTACAGTTTCCCAAGTGCTGGGATTACATGCACGCCCCACCATGCCCGTGAAGTCAGGTTTTAAAAGATAGATTGTCCCCTGTTTAGCCCATAGAAATTTCTTTATAAAGCTTTTTCTGAATTCTTTTGATGTCCTGCTAGCTTTCTTGCATCGCAGTATATTAGTGTTCTTTAGAGAAGAATTTTTTTTGCTCTGAATGCTTTCAGGGCAGGTTTGGCTGGCTTGCGTTGTGGGGATCGAACCACAGTAACCTGAGGCTGACAGCTTTGTGGAAGCAGCCACTTAAAGAACTGAGGTAGGGCCAGGCCCCCCAGTGTTCTTTAGAGATACAAAACCAATAGGTGTGTGTGTGTGTGTGTGTGTGTGTGTGTGTGTGTTTGACAAAATATATCCTTCAAAAGTATGCCCCATGCCATTTTTCCAAAATTTCTACTACTTGTCAATAGCACATTAAGCTCTGATTCCATTAATAAATTAATGGATTCATGAGGTGTGAGACCTAATTATGATCCAGTCATCTTCCAAAGACCTACCTTTGCATTGGATGTGGTCTCCTGCTACACTGGGGAACAAGATTTCAACACATCAGCCTTGAATGAGTGGTGAGGGTTCATATCCCAGCCATATCACCTAGGAATGGATACTGTTTGAATGTGGAAGCAGGAAATATTTGGTATTTCAGCTCCTAGGCAGTTAGGCAGAAGAGAGGCAACTTTTCTGTTCTTTCTTTCAACTAATTGGATAATATCCACTCACCTTAGAGAAGTAAAGTGCTTTACTCAGTCTATCCATTCTGATATTAATCTCTTCCAGAAATATTCTCACAGTAAGGTCTGACCAAGTGTGTGGGTATCGTGTTACCCAGCCAAAATTGGTATATAAAATTAACTGACATATGTGGTATGAGATGTTCTGGGCTCATTTTGGCCAGTTTCTGTAGCATGTATGGGACTCACCATTTTTCAGTGGAACTCTGACCTTGAATCAATTCTAAGAAATATTTTTTATCAGTTTATAAATGCTCTCTGATGATTCTTTTGATTATCAAAACATACTGAGATTAGTAATTTTTAAAGCTATTCTTTAAAGTGATTGTTTCTGGAGTTTTGTCAGGAAAGATAATTTTTTTTTCTTTTTTTTGGTTCTGGGACTCAAATTCTGGGCCTTGTGCTTGCCAGGCAGGAGCTGTGCCACTGAGCTATGTCCCCAGCCCTTAAGTTGTCTGATGCCTCATATAGTTATATATTTTCACTTTGGGAAGAAGATTCTTAGTGGCCTCCATTGACTTGTTGATGTTTCTTTGTTTCTTTCCTCTTTCTCTCTGACAGAGTGTTAGTATGTAGTTTTTGGCTGACATTGAAATCGCAGTGATGTTCTTGCGTTAGCTTCCTGAGTGCTGGGATCACACATGTGGGCCATCATGTCCAACTTCGTTTTTTAAAACTTGAGAAAAATACAAAATGAAAAGCTGGTATTATAAGCATATCTAGTAAAATGTTTATGTATATCTGTAATTCTCTTTTTAAGAATAAGCAGAAATAATTCTACCTTTTAGCATATTACAGTAACCTAGAGGGGGGCTTTCTGGTTAGCTCAGTTGTTTAAGCGCCTGTATGGGCAAACCCAGTCAGGCGCAGGGGACCGCAGTTCGATCCCCAGCTCCACATGCTACACCAGACCCTCTCTTTTGGCAGCGTGAGCCAGCCCCCCACCAAAAAAAAAAAAAATCCTTCTCAGTAACCTAGAATTACTGACGTGGTTGAGTTTGCCATCCTGAATTTCATAGACAAGGAAACTGAGGTTCAGTAGGAAAGCTAGGCTAGAACCTGAACCATTTACCTTTTAGAATAATGTTGTGCAGTAGGAGAATTCCAGTTTTAAATCATACTAACATGGATCAGACTCCTGGCATTGTCATTTATTAGCTTTACCCTTTTGAGAAAACTTCGAATTTTCATTTATTGTAAGCTAGAGATGATATTATAAGGTTACTAAGAGTTAGCCAAGATAGTGTGTGTGTGTGTGTGTGTGTGTGTGTGTGTGTGTGTGTGTGTGTGTGACACGGGGGGGGGAGAGGGGGAGAGAGAGAGAGAGAGAGACAGACAGATAGACAGGCGAGCAGACAGGCAGGAAGACATGGACAGGCAAGCTAAGCACACGTTTTACTATTGAGCTACAGCTCTAGCCCTATAAAACTATTTTAAAGAGGCCAGTAGTATGCTTGACACATTCTAGATGTCCTGTACATTTTCACTTCTCTCGTCTTTCCACTTTCTGATCTTTTCTGGCACATCATTCCCACTTTTCTGAATCAAACATCAGGAATACATAAATTAGCTGAAGATGGTGTGCTTTTGTCATGTTGGCTACCTTTTGCATAGTTTTTGTGTAGCAGACTTTTTCTTTAATAGAGTAAAAAAGATGGTTACTTTTTTGAATTTTTTTTTGCTTTGCAATTATTGAAGTTTAAATTGAGATATTACTTTACTTTTCATCCTGAAGTTCTTTATGCAAAATAATTTTTGCTGTTCCAGTTATTGTAATTATTGAACATTTAACATGCATTCAACATATGTGTACCCATATGTGTATCTGTGTATGTATTTATTACACCCTGCCTGGTTTTGTTGATGTGCAGAGCATTGTAAATGCTAGGCAAGTGATCTACCTCTGAACTATATTCTCAGACCCACAAATATTCTTAATTGTTTTGTATGTAATAATAGTGCAGTGTACTCATTTTCATACTTGTGTTCTATTGCAGTAAACAAGATTGGAGAGGCCAAAATTAATAGATGTTTAGAAGTTGCTTTGATGTTCTTAGATGAAAGTTGTGCTACCATACCAAATGGTAGTATTTTTAATTCCATCCTTCTCCTTTGTCTCTCTAGTGTTAGAGATGAACCCAGGGCCTTGCTCATGCTTGGCAGGTGCTCTAAATCCACTGCACCCCCAACTTTTGTGCTCTGTGAAATACTGGTTTGAGTTCCACAGAGTGAGCTTTAAGGATTATTGTTAGCGTATATGCTTAATGTGGATATATAGAGAAAAAACTTCGAAATTGTTTATCATTCAGAAAATGCACTTTCAAATTCAGGTTATTTTCTTTCTGTGTGACTCCAGTTTTAGAAACATGTTAAAAAGTATGAATATTGAATTTCCTGTGACAAAAAATGGCTTTCTTTGTTGTGAGATACACAGTGTGATTGGCCATGCCTAGGGTTATATTTTATAAGGTTAAAGAATTGTATTTGAGGTGTTCTGGACTTCGTATTGGGAGATCTACATATGATGTAGTTTCATTTTCTTATAATAGTTTGTCTGTAGCTACTTGTGAATGTAGCTTTCACTCCCAGCCAAATCCATTCTCTGCCATTTTCCTTGTTATTGCTGGACTCATTTGATATAGAACATAAATTGTTAAATATCTCATCATTTGCCTCCTTTGTACTGTGTTTTTCCTTTATCTTCTGAGTGGCAGCTCTTTTTCTCCCTCATTGGCTCATATTCCTCATTGGTTCATGTCTGTATCTCAAGACTGTTTTAATGTTTGTGCTGCCGTCGACAGTCCTTCCACCTTCACAAGACTCCTTATTCATTTTCTGACTTAGCAACTCAAATTATTTGAAATCTATGTTTCTGTCTTCAATCTAAACTTAGGATTCTCAGAGCTGGGGAGATGGTTCAGTAAAATAAGCGCTTACCTGGCAAGCGAAAGGGCCTGAGTTCAATCCCTGGTGCCGCAGAATAAATAAATAAATACATAAACTTAAGGTTCTCACTCTTTACCAACTGGACATCTTTATTTGGTAGCCTTGTTACCAGTTTGTCTAAATTTTCATCTTAGAAGAAACTTTACGGTCTTTCTTATTGTCTTTGTGCTGACACTAGGTCTATATTTTATTTTTACGAATAAATGTATTTATGTGGAGACAAGGCCTAGCTATGTTGTCCACACTTACCTTGAATTCATGGCCCTCAAGTGATCTTCCTGCCTCAGCTTCCTGAGTAGCTGAGTATAAGTGTCTGGCTATTTTGTTGTATGTTTAATATTAGAGATTGACCCCATAGTATAGTACGCAAATGCTCTAACACCAAGCTACATTCCTAGCTATTTTTAAAAATGTTGCTTTTTTTAAAAAAATTATCTTTTGAAACTGGGTCTTGCTATGCAGTTCAGGCTGACCTTGAGCTCCCATTTTTTTTTTTTTTTGGACACATACAGAATTATGTTTAAATTTATATAGAACAATATTTACATTTTTAAGTTGTATTTTTGGAATGGAAAGTGAAGTACAGTTTCACTTTTACAGCAAAGAAAAATGTAAAAGACAGAAACAATCAACAGTACAAATACACCTGTTCATCCCAGATTATAACGTGTGGAAACTCTTTGTTGGAAACCTACATCTTCTTAATCTGACCATCCAAAATAATGGATGATTCAGTGCCATTTTGCCAGAAATCCATTTAACAGGATTGTAGACTAACATTTTTGAGAGTAAATCCAAGCCATTTTTATCCCAAGTTTTTGACATGGGCTGCCAGGCTTCCAGGTTTCCACTTGGGAAATGTATTCTTTTTTTTTTTTTTTTTGCGGAACCGGGAATTGAACTCAGACCCTTGCGCTTGCCAGGCAAGTACTTATTCTACTGAGCCATCTCCGTGACCCCAAGGGAAATGTATTCTTATAGACCTGTAAAGACCTGTGGCCACTTCTGGCCACACTTTATTGTTGGGAGTGCCCAAAGCTCTGAAAATCCTGATCAATTTCTGAATCCCCATGGAAAAGTGGTTTCTTAGTTGCCACTTCTGCAGAAATGCTGCCTATCCTCCAAATGTCAACTGGAGTAGAATAATGAGCAGCCCCCAGCAGCACTTCTGAACATCTATACCAGAGTGTCACTACCTCTTGCGTATATACTCTAATAGATATCCCAAAACCTCAAGGAAGGCCGTAGTCAGCCAGTTTGTTCTTTTGAGGTTTCAAGTCTCTGTGAAGAACTCTTCTAGAGTGACAAAAGAAGGATCTGGTACACATAACTCTTAACAAGTGATGCATCCATGAACTGCCAGGGAGGAATAGAGTCCAAGTATTTCCTGAGATCCATGGAAAGGAATTAAAAAATGAGATACAGCCTGGAATCCTGCATAAGCACATCTTGAAGATTATGTTTGGATGGCGAAGTTCTTTTAATGGAGAAATTTCCTGAATTGCAGTACTAGGAACCCCTTCCTCCTCACTTTATAGTCAGATTTTCTTCATGGCTACAACTTGACCTGTAGTTTTGTATCTATCCTTATTTACCACTCCTTAAGTACCTTCTCCAATTTTCTCTATTTTGGTGTACTCTTCCATAGTTATTCAACAGATAGGATAGATCCTTGCCTACCTCTCTCCTCACAGGACCTTCCTGCCCCAGCTTAGAAGTCAAGTACCTTGAGTTCACTGTTTAGCCCAGGCTGGTCTCAAGCTCGCAGTGATTCTCCGGCCTCTGCCTCCCAAGTGCTGGGATTACAGGTGTGTGCCATCACACCTGGCTCTGAATGTTTGTATTTTGAATCAGGGTAGACTGACTTGCTTATACTGGCCTTAAATTTGCAATCCTCGTGCCACAGCCTCCTGAGCAGGTTTATAGGCGTGAGCCATCATACCCTGTGACATTGACTCTTACTGACCTTCCATTTATGTAGGCACAAAATTCTATTCTAACTTTGCTTAACAACATCTCAGGAAATATTAGGTTACAGATCAAATTAGATCAAATAGTTACTTGTTTAATTAACTTACATACTTGGCCTGAGTGTTGAAGGGTTTGAGGTGTTCTTATTTCTTTAATAGAAATTTTGTGTGGCTTTGTCTAAGGTCTCTTAAAGGTGCTTGTGACTGCACCACTAAGGCTCTCAACTTTACTGAAATGATTTCCTGGAAATTGAAGGAGGTACCACATCAGTCTGGGAACCTCTTACATTAGTATCTTTGATTCATTGTTAGCAATTCAGGGAAAACAGTTCAAAGAGACATGGAAAGGATTTGGCAGAGCAGATACCTTCATATAACTCAATTCCTATATTTAGCTGTGTCCCTTAGTTTCCAAATTTAGTTTTCCTTATAGGTTATCGGTCTCAGAACTTCCTGGAAAGTCTTCTGTTGTGATGAGTGCTGTGCTTGCCTATCTTTTTAAGTTTACTGCATAGTTGATACCTGGTTTACTCCTGTCCTGTCCTGTCTCTTAGTCCATATTAGGTGTGTTTCTTGGCCAGTTAGAAGATATTGCGAGGATTCTTTTCTTTTTGGTACTGGGGATTGAACTCAGAACCTTGTGCTTGCCAGGCAGGCAGTTATGCTGCTGAGCTCTCTCCATGGCAGGATTCTTATTGTTTGCATTATATGGTTGCTCAGTCAGAAATATAGCTCCTCCTCCCTCTCCTCCTCCTCCTCCTCCCTATTGCCCTCCCCCCTCCCCCTCCTACTCCTCCTTTCTTCTTTGTTTTTGTGATGCTAGGGATCTAACCCAGGATCCCTGTGCATGCAGGCAAGAGCTGCATCACTGAGCCACATCCTCAGCCCAGAAATATAGTTCCTTTGATGGATGAGCCGGCACATGTAGTACTAATGCTTGGTGAAAGAAACAGACCTTAAAGAAGGTGGAACAAATACACAAAAACAAAATTTGCATTATGGCGCAAATGGGGGAATTTTTCTGTTCATCTTCAAATATGAGATTTACTCAGTAGGTGTAAGGGATTTTTTATTTTTATTTTTGTATTTTTTGAGACAGGGTTTTGCTATGTAGTTCACCTTGGACTCACTATGTAGTCCAGGCCTCAGATTCTCAGCAGTCTATCTGCCTCAGCTTCTTTTTTTTAAATTTTATTTATTTATTTATGTGTGTGTGTGTGTGTGTGTGTGGCCAGCTCAGCCCACCAGGGGGCGCGGCTGGCTGGCATGTGGTGCTGGGGGATTGAACCGCCGTCCCTGTGCTTTGCTAAGCTTGTTCTAAGTAGGTGCTTTAGACCACTGAGCCATCTCACCAGCCCTGCCTCAGCTTCTTGAGTGCTGGGATTACAGATGTGTACCACTAAGTCCCAAAATTTGCTTTATGCTATCACTAATTACTTGAGAAGGCACTTTGACGGCTCTGGATTACGTGGCAAGTGCTGAAGCAATCAGAATAGAGAATAACTGGGCCCTTTGCTTGTCAAATAGAAGAACCTGTTGAAACTAGTAAATTTTGTTCTTTGGAGCAAAATTATGAAGAAAAATATTAATGGGCCTGGGGAGATAGCTCAGTGGTCTAAATGCCTGCCTAGCAAGCTCAAGGACCCAGGTTTGATCCCTGGATCGCATGCCATGCCACTCAGGAACTACGGTGTACCGTGCTGGCCACTGAAACGGCGTGGTGGCACAAGCTGTGATCCCAGTGCTGGGGAGGCAGAGACAGGAGGATCACTGAGTCCAAGCTACGTAGTGAGACCCTGTACCAAGCAAATAAAACGATTTTTAAAAATTCCAAAAAAGAAAGATATTAATAAGTTAGTTAATATTTTGATTTTTCACTTAACTTTTCTGGAATGTTTTGTTCTTGATTTAGTCTTATCAGAAATTCAGTGATAGCTGTCACATTTAGGGAGCGGTGAAATAGAAGAAATCCCTTTTTCAGTGGGGAATTTTGTCAGTTTGGTCATATATGTCCTATTTTTTCATAATATATATTTTACTGGTGAAATCGCAAGTTTTAATAGTTAGATTTTCTTTCAATGTAGATTTTTAATAAAGATATTGTCAGCATTGATTTGTAATGCCAATTTAAACATTTCCCCCCATTTTAGCATTGATTGGCTTTTTTCTGTTTGTAAAGATAGGTCTGTAGCATCATTGTTTATGCTTTTATAGTATTTAGTTATGAATCTTTAAGTCTTTTGATATCTTTAATTTCTTGTTTGGAAATTTTCGAAATGTAGCAGTGTTTCCACCTTCTTCGTTGATTGATTTCTAGGTGTGTTTTAGTTTTTGGTGCTGCTGTGCATGAAATGTTTTCCTTCTTAGCTAGTTCTTTACTGGTGTATAGAAAAGCTTTTGATTTTTTAAAAAATGTTGATATTTATCCTGTTACTTAGATTAATGTGTGTAACCTCTAAAGTGTAGATAGGATCATCATATTTTGTCTGCAAATAGAGACTGTTTGACCTCTTGCTTTCCTATCTGTATCCCTTTTATTTCTTTCTCTCGCATAACTGCTATAGCTAAAATTTACAGTACTATATTCAACAAGCGATGTGAGAGTGGACCATGTTGTCTTGTTGCTGATGTTAGGAACAGTGCTTTCCATTTTCCCCACATTGGTGTTTTTGGCTTGTGATAGGAGCAAGGAATAGGAGGTAAAGCAGAATAAACCAAGTGATAAGAAGGTGAAGTATTTCTCTTGAATTGAGGATGACTAGCATGTGGTTTGCTTAGGATGGAGAAGTTTTTCAGGATTCAGTTCCAAAACCTGGAGAAGTCCTAGGATACAGGAATAGTTGACTGCACTATATCTGATTCTTTTTCCTTTACAAGATGAAAATGATTTTCTCTTGGAAGTGAAAAATGGATGATGGTAGTATTGAAAATGTAAGGTGAGTAGCTGAGTGTGGTAGTGCCCCCTTATGATCCTAGCACGTGGGGGAAGCTGATGTAGGAGGATTGCTTCAAGTTTGAGGCCAGCCTGGGCTACATAATGAGACCCCGTCTCAAAGAAACAAACAAAATGGTGAAAGGACTAGCTATAATTCTGCATCTTAAAGATGAGTAAGCAGATTCACAAAGTTAATATGATTTCTGAGTATGAGTGGTCTGCTAAAACTTCTGGTTATAATTTGAAAGTTTATTTAGGTACTGGGGATCAAACTCAGAACCTTGTACTTGCCAGGCAGGTGCTTAATGCTTCTGAGCTATATCTCTGGCTGAAAGTTTATATGGTTCTGTTTCTCTTCAGTTTTATGTGTTCAGGTACAGATACTGTGTTAATTAGAAAGTTGACTTAAAATTGTGTTTTGGTTTGATGGAGGGAGAAAGGAACAGAGCAGTAAAGCCCTAAACAAGGGAATGATTATAGTGATGGATTATCATTTCTCAGGCCTGTTGAGAAGTTAAGAGAGAGGATGGAGTACAGGAGAAAATGTATCAGGGAGTGGATAAGGAACATAGGTGAAGGGAATATGATGCTCACAGTTGAGATTTTTGAGATGATATAATTACTGGTTGTTAATCTGATCATCAGTAGGGGCTAGAGTAGATGGAAAAGACTAAATTTGGGCGTTGTCTCTATGGATGTCATTTCAGTTGAGCAGTTTTGGGTGCTCTAAAACATACTTATTCCCTCTTCACGTAATTGGAATGTTCTGTTTTGTTTACGTATAGAACAGAATCACATTGTGAATCACATTGTTGTTGGTCTGAAATGGAGACAGTAATAAAACAGTAAATGGATGCAAAGAAATTTTGCTTACTCTGTACTCAGCCTTATTGTATGGCTTGGTAGAGACCTAGTAGTCAGTAAGTTCAAATGTTAGCATCCTAATTGATGATTCCACTACATTGAGCTATTTTATATTTTAGTATTGCAAAGGTTTAACAACAAGGCTTTGTACCATGTATAGTTATCTGCAGTACATTGTTTATTAGCTCCAATTTTGTTCTTTGTTTTTTATAGGCCCGCAGCTGAATGCACAGCTAGAAGGTTGGCTTTCACAAGTACAATCTACAAAAAGACCTGCTAGAGCCATTATTGCACCGTAAGTTTTAAAGTGTTTTTACCAAAAAAAAATTCATTATTATTGATAATGATTCAATAGTTATCTATTATGAAAAGATGAGTATCTGGAAGTTGAATTAAACAAATAGAAAAGATGCTAAATTGACCTCAAAACTTACTTTTTTTGGCACAACTGGGGATTGAACTGAGGCCCTTGCTCTTGCCAGGCAAGCACTTATTCTACTGAGTCATCTCCCCGGCCCCTCAAAACTTAGTTTTAATAATTAATGTGATTTTCAATTAAAGCAGTTGGTTGCATGATTTCCTTAAATGTAGTAATTTCAAATTAAATTTGGTAATATATTGGTTAGCTTTCTCACTGCCAGTGCAAAATACCTGAACTTAAAGGAAAAGAAGTATATTTTGGCTCAGTCTCAGAGGTTTTGTCTGTCTCTTAGGCAGTAATGATATGCTGGAAGGGCACACAGAGCGAAGATGCTCACTTCAGGGCAGCTGGACAGGGCGCATCTAGGGGAGGATGCCAGTGTGATGCATACCCTCCAAAGACATGCTCCCTCTGACTGCCTTCTCCATCTGGGCCCAGGCCCCCTAGCATATTCAGTTATGAATGACAGTGCTTTAGTTGGTTGTTGAGTACAATGTCCCCAAGATCTAGTCCCCTCAGCATAATACTCTTTTCTTTTTCTTTTTTGGTGGAACCAGGATTGAACTCAGGCCCTTGTGCTTGCCAGGGAAGCACTTATTCTACTGAGCCATCTCCCCAGCCCCTGCATGACCCTCTTAATCCAATTAAAGTTACTGTTATAATTAACTGTACAGGTAATGACACTGACTTTTAAGCAGGGAGTTCATGTTAGGTAAACTTCATGAATTTATTAAAGGGTTGACTTTAGTCCTTTTTTTTTTTTTTTTTTACAGTCCTAGAGATGGAATTCATGGTCTTGTGCATGCTAAGCAAATGCTTTACCATTGGGCTAGATCTCTAGCCGCAGATAATTTTTAATTTACAGTTAATATGGTACAACATTGACTAGCACCCAGGTTTTTAGAGAGGGGTACATTTTAATTCAGAAAACTAAATTATTTCTGCAGTAAATATAGGCTTGAAGACATTTGCTATGACATTGATTTTAGATACTTTGAATAAATACCCAGAATTGGGTTGGGGATGTAGCTCAGTCGCATAAGTGCCTGCGTGGCAAGTGCAGGGTCCTCAGTTTGATCCCTGGTACCTAAATAAATAGTGAATAAAAACCCAGAAATGAAAGTGCTGAGTCTATTCATTACTTTTGTTGTTGCAATAACAGGTTGGTTGTGGTTCTGCTAAAATTGTCACAGCAGTGATAATCAACAATATCAAGTTTACCATAAAGTTATATTTTTATTATAATGTATTTATTTTTATTACAGAATTTTATTAGCTCATGCACATATATATGTACATACTATTTTTTTTCCTGCAGTGCCAGTTTAAAACATTTACCAACAAATTACCAGCCACATACTAATAAGTAAACATTGAGGGAAGTGATTCCAAGACTCATGTACCTAAATGAATCAAGAAAGAAAAATGAGGTCAGGAAACAAAGTCATTCTACAGTTGATAAGAGAACTGACTGCTGAAACCAGTGCATGAACAGAAAGAGTAGAATTGAAAGAAAAGGAGAGCTACTGTACATTGAAGACCAAGAGAACAGGAGTGATGTAGTTATAGTGTATTTGGTCTAGTTTATTGGTGGTTAGCCTGTAACATGAATCCTGAAGTGAGCTGCTTATATCATTGAAAGCCCTAAAAGCTTCATCATCCCTGATGTATTTTAACTTCTTGGGTCTTACAATTCTTCTGTAACTGTCTACTGATGTTACTAGACAGGATTACTGAAAGCTCATATAGTATTAATGCTAAGATCACAACTTCAGGTAAACCTCAGATGTCTTTCAGACCAAAAAATTCTTTTTCCTCTTAACTACAGCTTATTATTTTCTTCAGGTTCTTTTGTTAGTACGTATTTGCCTTACATAATTATATTCCGTAGAGTGATTTGGTACATGCACATAACACATCTCATTTCCTTTTTCAGCTGCCTTTCCTTTTCTCCCTTCTTTCTACTCCCATCTCTTGATTCCCTTCCCATGTGAAAAACATGTTATCTCCCTATTTCCTATTATTTCTTTTTATTTATATTTTGGGTCTCTCATATAAGAGAAGCTATGTAGTGTTTAAGCTTATATGTTTAATTTATTTCACTTACCATTGTGGTGTCAAGGTGCATTCATATTTCTACAAATGACTTGCGTTTATCTTTTTTTTTTTTTTTT
>NW_004524596.1:117546-122004 GCF_000260255.1 Octodon degus | reverse complement strand
GCTTATTCCACTGAGCCATCTCCCCGGCCCCTATGTCTTTCTTTCTTGAGTAAGGTAGAACTATCAGTGTTAATTTGTATCTCTAATGACCCATGATAGTGAACGTTTTTTCTATGTATTAAGTAGTCATCTATACTATTTTCTGATTATTATATATCAGTGAATTCTATCTTAGATTAAATTTGATTGAAGACCTCTTCTTGAAACTGTTGGCATATCTTCCCATATTAGGAAATTATTCAGCCAAAATTTTTTTCAACCATAAATATTAAAAAAATTGCTGGATCATTTTTTCTTTAGTATCTATTATGTATAAATTATATCTCTTGATAGCAGAATTTGTTCTTATTCACTCTCTTTTGCTCCTCAGATTGGATCATATCAGATACTCTGTGTTTCTGCTCACTAATCCTGTCTTTATACTGAGGAGCCTGATTTATTTATTTTTGTGGTATTGAGGCCTCATACTTTCTCTGCCAGTGAGCTACATTTCCAGTTCATTTTACATTATATTCTGCATCTTAGTTCCTTTCTCATCACTCAAGATTTAATATCCAACATTCACAACTCTGAGGAGGGAGGAAATATTTATTTTGAATCATAGCTTGTAGTGGTTTCATGCAGGTAGGTGGCTCCAAAGTAGGGTGGCATGGCGTTGGGGCATGGCAGAGGAGAAATAGTTTATGGCATGGCTGGCAAGATACAGAGAGAGCAAGGAAGGAGGGGAAGAGATAGACAGCTTGGTCCACTGTTGAGTGTCCTTTCCTCATGATCCAGTCACCTCCCCAGAGCTCTAGCTGTGATTGTATGAAGCTTTGGGTGGGGGACATCTAGATATAGACCATAGCATTCTGCCGCTGGCCTCTTTTTTTTTTTGATGTATTTCGTACAGGGCCTACAGGGTGCTCAGGGTCTCACTACCTAGATTGAACTCATAGTGATCGTCCTGTTTCAGCCTCCCAAGCGCTGGGATTACAGGAGCCACCACCGGGCCTAGTCTCAGTTGTGTTTCAGCTCACCCAGCTTGGCACACTGGGGATCGAACCTGGCTGCTGTGCTCTGCCTAAGCAGGCGCTTTAGTCCGCTAAGTTCTCTGGCCAGCCCTAGTCCATCTTTTTAAGAATTGCCAAAATTCTGATAGTTTCATGATTGCTGAAAAGTCTAAGTTCAAAGTTTCCTCAGAGATTTAAGGCAAGCTCTTTTCTATTGTAACTCCTGCACAAATTAAGAAGAAAGTTAAACACTTTCAACATACAAAGGCAGATGGTAAATATCCCAATTCAAGTACTATACTATAGCAGCAATCCCTCAAAGTATAGCCTTATTAATATCCCCATTCTAAAAGGAAGAAATAAAGGAATAGAAAAGAATAGGACCAAAGCAAGACTGAAACTCAGCAAGAGCAAACATTAAATCCTATAGTTGTATATCCAGCACCCAAAGTAATACGTGGTGAGATGTGAAGTCTAAAGGGCTTGGGAGGCCCTGCCTCTGTGGCACTGCTGGTGCTTGTAGCCCTCTTGCCTCTCCCTTGGTCCCACTGCTCACTGATTGTCCTCAGACATTTCACCTTGGCTTTCAACATTCTGGGGTCTCCATTGCACTTCTGGTGGCACACTCAACAGCTTCACCAACTTTTCTTTTGGGAGCACACTACCTGGTCTCTGAGACCTTCTAAAATCTGCTTATAAACCTTCCTGACCCTGCTTGCATTCTGTAGCACCACATGGATGAAATAAAATGTAGCTGGCCTGCTAGAGCAGTAGTTTAAGCCCTTTTGCGATCTTACTGGTGACTGCAGAGGCAGTAGTACCTGGCTGGCTTCATACTTAACTGAATTCCCTGAGAACCAATCCCCTAAGGGCCCTTCTCCATCAGCATTGCCCTGGGGTTCTTTTCTTGTAGCAAAGTATTTTCACTTTTCAATTTTAGTTCTGTAAGGGCTGGGGCCTTGTGGGTTCTTCACATTTCCTTAAGGCATTTTTCCTATTGTCTATTCCAAAAGACTTGGCTCTTTAAAATGCTTATCATTTTAGCAACCAAACTCTCTGCTGCTTTGTCTTTGCAGGCCCGGACTTTACCAGAGCTTCCTTCTGGCTAAACTGAAAACTTTTAAAATCTTTAGGCTGTGGCTTTTGCCCTTGATTCTCAAGGTAGTTAGCTACAAGCCCCCAATAATACCTGTTCTATAGCTTCAACGTTAGACTGCTTTGAAATTTCCTCTGCCCGATTACTTAGTTCACCACTCCTAATCTCAGTCTTACTAGAAGTTCTGCCAGAGCATAACACGTGGTCTGGAGTCCAATTGTCAGTGAAGTCTTTCTTCACCACTGAAGCCCACTGAGCCTGATCATTGTCGTCTTTTCTTCCTCCTCCTCCTCCTCTTCCTCTTCCTCCTTCTCTTCCTTATTCTCCTCTTCCTTTTCCTCTTCCTTCTTCTCTTCCTCTTCCTCCTCCTTCTCCTCCTTCTCTTCGTCCTCCTCCTCCTCCTCCTTCTCTTCATCCTCCTCCTTCTCCTCCTTCTCCTCCTCTTCCTCCATCATCATCATCATCATCATCATCATCATCATCATCATCAAACCCCAAAATAAAACAAAAACATTTTGGTCTGAGTATCTACCAGAGTCTCCCATCAAGGTTGGTTTACTGCATTCTAGTACTGCTCCTGTAGCCAACGTCTTCAAACATTTCAACTACTTACAGTATCCACTTCTTAGGTACCAAAATCTGCCTTAGTTTCTTTTCTTTGCTGAGATTCAATACTTGACACCCACAAGTTGTAGGAAGAAAGGTTTCTTCTGGTTTGAAGTTCGTAGTGGCTTCAGTCCATAGCCAGTTGTCTTCAAGACAGGGCTGCACAACAGTAGTACAAGGTACAAACAAACAGCTCATGGCATGGTGGGTGGTGAGATGCTGAGAACAGCCAGATGTTGTTGTGATATAAGGGCATGTAATGCCTAACCTGAAAGATACCCGGGCAAGTTTGAGTTCTCTAAAACCAACACATGGGGCCAGGGAGATAGCTCAATGGAATAAGCTCAAGAGTCTGAGTTTAATCCCCGGTTCCACCAAAACAAAACAAAACAAAACAAAACAAAATGAGTGAATTTTAGGAACAAGGGAGGTTAAGACCAGAATTTATTTATTGTTAGACAGAAGGGGACCTGAGTGGGTTGCCAAGGAATCTTGTCTTTTCTAGAGATTTTTTAAGAGCAAAACCATGAGGTGAGGTGGGTCTACGGTGGAAAATATGGGAACTTGCACATGAGGTGGGACAAAATTATGGTCAACCAATAAGATTGTAAGTGTAATTGCTTAGGTAAAGTTGATTAAATCAGAATCAAATGGGGAAACAAGTCATGTAGCAAGCAGATATGAATACAGAACAGAGGCTCTTTCTGTAGGGGGTGTTGGATTAGTGACTCTTTAGGGCTCTTTCAAGGTGATTGATACCTATTTAGAATATTAATCCTTGATGCCCATCCTAGGGATATATGGGGCTTCATTTGTTTACGCTTGAGGTCTGGCTCACAGTGGGAGTTTCTGTCTCTCCTACAGTTGCAAGGCATTTGTCTTCCATATTGTCTCCTTATGAAGGTCGACCCCCTGTATGACCGACTGCCTATAATATTTCTATCTGACTCAGCTGCCTACAAAAGTAGGACACACCTATTGCCACAAGTTTGAGGCTGTCCTGGGTTATATAGTATATTAAAGCTAGCTTGCCTGGGAGGTCACTCTCCCTGGGCTCTGTCCTGGTGGCCTAGGGGAGCATAGGACTCTGCCCTGTGATGTACAGTCCCTTTCCACAACATTGGAGAAAAAGCTGGGCCTCGTGCTTGTGCCTGTGTATTCCTTTTTTAAAATTTTTAAATTTTTTTTTTGCGCCTGCATATTCCTACAACTTCCCAGAGTCCTTTGGGCAGTGACTGAGGAGATAAACCATGCAGGAAACAATGTAGAAAACATAAAAAAAACATAAAGCTAACTTGGACCCTATCTCAAAAAACCAAAAAGAAAATGAATTAAAAAATAGAACAAAATACTATTAAAGTTTAAACAATATACAACAATTGTGTATTTTTTGCACTGATTTTAATATATGTACCAATTCTGCTGTTTGCTATAGTCATTATATTTCTTTCTAAAGTTTTTAAAATCAGAATATCTTGATTTTGAAACTGATAATTAATGAAAAAATTATTCTTCTTTTGTAGCCATGCAGGGTATACATATTGTGGGTCTTGTGCTGCCCATGCTTACAAACAGGTGGATCCATCTATTACGTAAGTAATGTATTTAGTTTCCAGTGGGAAAACTGTGGGAATTATATAATAATTGCTTTATTACAAAATTTGTCATTCTTGTTATGTACTCATTGATAAGTTTAAATTTGCTTATTTTATTATTGCTTTATATAGGTTAGGTACAACTTTTAATTTTCTGTTTTAAAATTTA
>NW_004524596.1:111474-116150 GCF_000260255.1 Octodon degus | reverse complement strand
TAACAGCATGGCTTTATTTCTTATATTTCGTCTTTATACTTTTCTACTGGATGGTTAAGACCAAGGTATAGCAGGACCTATGCAACAAGAGTTGTAGCTTTTTGGTCTGAGAAAGTCAGCGGATGTTTGTTTTTATATTAACCATTAGGATCCATAATATGAGTGGAGAGGGCTTGTCAGTTGATAAGCAAACTCCTTTACAAACTAATTTGCCTATGTAAATTTTTTTTTTTGGTGGTACCAGGGATTGAACTAAGGAACTTGCACTTGCCAGGCAAGCACTTGTTCCACCGAGCTATCTCCCTGACCCCCTAAAGTGCTGATTTCTGAGAGAAATAGATGAGTAAATTAAGCAAATTTATTTTAAAAATGTTTATTAAGTGACCTCTGTGCTGGAGGTGATAGACAGTTATAATGGTGACAGACAGGCTTCTAGCTCTGTGATGTTTATAAACTGGTGGCTGAGATTGATCTTAAGCTTATAGAAACAAAACTAGATAATCTAATTGAAATCCAATTGGATTAAAGAAGTTGAGTGTAAAATACAGTTCTTCAACATTTTGCTTTTAGGAACCCTTTAAAAGTTTAAATCATCAAAGATATCAAGTGTAGATTGCATCTATTGTTGTTTAATGGATTATAAATTAAAATTAGCATGGTAATTTAACAAAATAATGTCAGTGAGGGTTTACAGAAATAACCGTCTTTAAAATGAGAAATGAGATATTTTCCAATACAACAATAAAAGTGGGAAAAATGATGTTTTTTTTTTTTTTTTTTTACAAAATGTAAAAATGCCTTTCACTTCTATAAAAATAATTAAATCTCCTTTTAATGTTTGGCTAAATAGAACACTGCTGTGTTTTCATATCTGCTTCTGTATTAAATTGTCAACTTTTTTTGACATATAGGAAGAAAAATTAATTTCATTTAAAACAAGACAATAGGAAGGTAACAATGGTTGATACATATTATCTCTTTTTTATTTAAAAAGAGAGTGGACTAGTTTACTCACCTTTTCTGATAATTGTGGATATGTTCCTTGATACTGTAGCAGAACTCACTAAGTGATATCTTAAAAGTTAGTTTCAATGTAAAAGCTGAAGTTATAGCAATGAAATTTTATACTTAATATTTACTTACAGTATAAATGGATCTTTTACTCATGATTTTATAACAAACATGGAGCATTTAGAAAATACACATTGAATTATGCAAATCATTCAAATAAATGATGACATTCTGTTATACAGTTATCAAGCTATGTTTGTTGGTATCAGCATTAGTTTTAAGCTTACAAGGATAGAAATCTTTTTTTTTTTTCAAAATTTTATTGATAAACAGCAATGAGACAGTTTCAAATCAAATCGGAAGTACAGTTTCAACAAATAACACACTGCATATATTCTTCTTGGTGGTTAATTGCTGTACAAGATGCAGACTTGTGATCCTATTTACAAACACCATTAGAACAAATCATTCTGTTCATTAAGTGAATGCATCCATATATCTAAAGGATAGAAATCTTAAAGAACTTTGTTTTCACTTGACATCAACAGTTTCATCATTGGCAACAAATATATCAAATTTTTTTGAAGTGGGAGGTTCATTTTGTTCATTTTTGATAAAATTTCTACCAAATACCCAAATTTGAATAATAAGTTTTCTAGTTATTTTTGGAAAATGGAGTCCTATGAAAAAAGTGTCTAGGGTCCGGGGAGATGGCTCAGTGGAATAAGCGCTTCCCTGGCAAGCGCAAAGGCCTGAGTTCAATCCCCAGTTCTGAAAAAAAAAAAAAAAAAAAAAAAGTGTCTAGTTCAGTTCATATCTCATAATCACAGAGGTGATTTTTTGCGAGGCATACCTGCAAGTGCAGCAGAAATGCTTCATGCATGTATCACCACAGATTGTATGCATTTTTGTCATATAGAATATTAAACTGCATTGTCCAGGCTCAATATTTTTAATGAAATTAATTAAAGTTGGCCTAAAAATAAAACACTGTGATTAAAGAAAAAAAGTAAAACAACTAAATACATCTTGGTTTTATTATCTTGATCATTTTTCTAATATAACAATAGTCCCACCCCCCCCACCCCCCGAACCAGGGATTGAACTCAGGCCCTTGTGCTTGCCAAGTAAGCCATTCTTCTACTGAGCTATCTATTTCCCCGGCCCTATACCAACAGTTTTACCCATCCTCCTTTTCGCACCCTATGTGCAAATACCAATATAGTATAAGAAAAGAGATAATTTTCTTATGGAAGTTGTTTTAACTTTCTACACTACAGAATACTAGCAATAACAGTACCCAGGAGTAACAGTTCCTGCTTTGACAACTGCTGTGATAGACCTTAAGAGGGTGATTTGATTTAAATTATGGGAAACATTGAGGAAAACTTCTCTGAGAAACTGACTTTTAAGCCAAGCTAGCTAAATGTAGGCAACTGTACCATGTGCAAAGTAGGCATGTTTGTTAATGTCATCAAGAAACTGTAGGAAACCACTGTATAAAGGTTCATAATGGGGTGGAGTGGGAAGAGTAACACAAGAAGGTACCCATTCATGTGAAACTTTAAAAACTTATTTTATACATTTTAGATTTTATCTTATGACCAAGAAAAACTATGAAAGGCTTTAAAGAATGAAGGTGAAATGTAGTGACTTATTTTCAAAAAGATCACTTGACTGTTTAAGAAATTTTAAAATGAAACATTTAAGTTCTATATTGCTTAGTGTAAAATCTTTTCTTGAGTACTATTAAAACTAATGAAAAACCAAAAATTCAAGATTTATAATTACTCAGAATTCAGAAACTTGATTTTAATTCATATTTTTCAGAAGAGTTTACAGGAGAGAAAAAGAGAGCAACAAGAATCTTCTTTGGGGCCATATGGCATTTTACTGCAACGTAGTAACTATGTTCCAGTGGTTGGAATTAACATTAAGTGCACAACATAGGGCAGCTTATCTGTCAGGCATATAGATTCTACTGATCATAGTAGTTGCACACATGTGAATTCTTCAGCTTTTATATGTAAACTACATTTATTTCTAGGACAGTGATTGTGATCCCTCCCTATTATTTCACACCAGAGGCTCTTTTACTTTACATATATAGTAACAGTTATATGATAATATTAAGAAGTATTCCTGTAAAGACAAAGCGTACTGTAATTAGAGGGAAAATGGCATTGCTTCTAGTGCCTGTAGTACTCATACTCCTGTGGCCTTGGTGTTTATGGCTCTAACAATTTAGTAAAAAACAAAATTATATGAATAATTTTCTTTTGTTAGCATTTAGTTAAGTAAGAGACCTAACTTGAGATCATCAGTGGGTTAGTATGTCCCCCTTTTTCCTTTTTGGTGTTATCTGACTGTTTTGGGGTACTCAGATATCACTCTGGGGGGTGGTGGCAGTACTAAGATCTGAGCTCAGGGACCCACTGAGCTATATATATCCCTACCCTTTTTAAAATTAATTAATTTATTTTTTCAGGTCCTTAATTTTTATTTGTGCAGAACTTTTTTTTTTTTTTTTTTCGTGGTACTGGGGATTGAACTCAGGACCCTGCACTTGCCAGGCAAGCGCTTCTTGTACTGAGCTATCTCCCTGGCCCTTGTGCAAAACATTTTTTAAAATTTTATTTTTGCTCTTTGGTCTCGGCGGCACAAGTGAGATGACGAAGGGAACGTCATCCTTTGGAAAGTGTCGTAATAAGATGCACATGTTGTGCCGCCGCTGTGGCTCTAAGGCCTACCACCTTTAGAAGTCGACTTGTGGCAAATGTGGCTATCCCGCCAAGCGCAAAAGAAAGTATAACTGGAGTGCAAAGGCTAAAATGCGAAATACCACCGGAACCGGTCGAATGAGGCACCTAAAAATTGTATATCGCAGATTCAGGCATGGCTTCCGCGAAGGAACGACACCTAAACCCAAGAGAGCAGCAGTTGCAGCGTCTAGTTCATCTTGAGAATTGCAGCAATCACTCAAAATAAATGCTTTGGTTTTAAAAGATAAAAAAAAAAAAATAAAATAAAATAAAAATAAATTATTTTTGTTTTTTAAAGAGAGTACAAATTAGAATTAAAACAAAATATTACAAGTGATACAGAATTTCACTTAACAGAGTAACATGAATTTCGCAGTGTTTCTTATAATACGTAGTGTTGTCTTCCAACCAGTTATTCGAATTACCAGATAAGTGCCTGTAAATTTGGAAGAAGAAAGAAAAAAAGAAATGTGTAAGAAATTAAGAAGAGAAAAAAGTACAAACAGTTGAAAAAAGGAGATGAAACAAATTAAGCATTAACTGCTCCTTTCCATAGACCAGCAGAAATGCACAGTACTGTTGTCCAAACCATCTTGCTTACATACATAGATAAATCTCTTTCACTCACTCCCTCTCCTTATCTCAATTGAGTAACTCTTTCCTTTTGAATAAATTCATTTCCTTTTCCCAGTATGTATTGTACCCTTCAGACTCAATTTTTCTTTTTTTGTCTTTAAATTATTTTATTTATTTATTTTTTGTAATCCTTAGGATATATATTTTTTTCCATAATTTTATTGAGAAATACATAGCAATGAGACAGTTTCAAATCAAATTGGTAGGACAGTTCCAGTAATTAACACATTGCATACTGCCTTCCTAGTGGTTATTTGTTGTACAAGA
>NW_004524596.1:104877-111312 GCF_000260255.1 Octodon degus | reverse complement strand
TGCAAAAACATTTTAAAAAGACCAAGGGTCGAGGAGATAGCTCAGTAGAATAAACGCTTGCCTGGGAAGTGCATGGTCCTGAGTTCAATCACTAGTACTGCAGGAAAAAAAAGAAGACCAAAAAGTCTGATAATCATTTGTAGAAAGCAAACAGAAAAACAAAGCAAAGGGAAAAAAAAAAAAAAAAAAAAGATCTGAGACTTTTAGACACAACCCTATGAGAAAAAAATATCTTTTACCAGTTCGTACTGAGTTGCTTTCAACAATACTTCCACTACCATTGTCTTATGGAAGCTTACTGCTTACTCTTTTTCTTGTAAGGCCAGTAGGGTCTGGATTTGGATCACTGCATCCTTCTTGAATGTGAAGAACCTTAAGGGGTCCTAGAAAGGGAGAGGCTACCCTTCCTCTGGCAGTCTATTCACTGTGCTTCCCACAACCACAGGGACCAAAAACTTAACTTTAAGACACTTCTTGGAAGACTAGCACCAGAGCAAGTTAACCAGATAAAGGATTCCAACTCCAGCAAGTGGGTGGGATATTACATAAACATATTTGTATTAGGTCAGTCAATCACCAGGACACCAAGATCTGCTGCTTCTGCCAACTGCTTTGAGGTCATTTAAGTATGGCAGAAACTTCAGTCAGCCCTTCCTTTTTCTGCTCTTTGACACTGTCCTGTATCCTTTCTATTTAATATGGTGTGGATAATGAGAGCATGCTAAAGCCCTGTCATCTCAACAGAGTTCTCCAGGTAGGATAAGGCTAAAATTCAGCCAGGTGTGGTAGTGCACACCTATATAATCGCAGCATTTTGAAGCTGAGGCAGGAAGATTGCTGAGTTCAAGGCCAATCTGGATTGCATAATCAGACCCTGTCTCAAAAACAACCCCCCTCCCCCGAAAAAGAATATCAAATGTGCAGAAAAGAAAAAGTATGTATTCAATAGGGAATGGGGTATAACATATAGACAAAGCAAGTGCTTAGTAGAGTGTGAAGCCTGGATTTACAGTCCTCTCCATCCCCCAAGAAAAAGGATTCAATAGGAAGTTTATTATGCTCACATCTTCTTGTTTCCTGGCATGTTGGAAACAATCCTTAGGGGTTTTTTTGGATTCACTGTGTAGAGGTCTGATTGCTTTTGCCTTAAAATTGGGATTTGCTGACATATTTTGGCCAGCTTCTTTAGATCTGTTTCTGAATGCAGGACCATTTCTTCAGTGCCAGCTTTGGCTATGACTTTGCCCCAAGGATTCACAGTGGTGCCATGTCCCCAGCTCAGTCCTTTTTAATTTCAACTTTTTCATTTTGAGACGGGATCTAACTAGGTTGCCAGGGTGTCTTCACTCTAGCAATGCTACTTCAGCTTCCCAAGCAGCTAGAACTTCAGGCATACAATATGTCTGGATAGGACCATCACTGTTAAGGTTTTGTATTGATGGTACTTAAACCTGTTTTTCCCCCCTCAATATCTCTTTACATGAAATGTGGAAGTTCACCATCTTGGGCATGGGTGAGTGTCCACTGAATTGGAAAGAATCTCTTGGGACAGCAGATTGGTAGAGGCTCTTTTTTCCTCATGTAGGTTGTGTTTTACAAAAATGCAAGCCAAGGAAGGCAGTCATCAGAGGAGTCAGTTAGTCTTCCAGCAGACCAGCAGTGTTTATTTTTGGAACAGTGCTCATCTTTTAGCCACCGTTATATTCCTGTTACTTACAAAAATTTATCTGTGCCATGGGAGTCTAGGTTGACATTTATTTTTTATTTTTTATTTATTTATTTGTGTGTGTGTGTGTGTGTGTGTGTGTGTGTGTGGCCAGCTCAGCCCACCAGGGGGCGGGGCTGGCTGGCATGTGGTGCTGGGGGATTGAACCGCGGTCCCTGTGCTTTGCTAAACTTGTTCTAAGTAGGTGCTTTAGACCACTGAGCCATCTCACCAGCCCAACATTTCTTAATTACCATTATTTATGTATTAGACTTTAATTTTGGAGGGGGGCTTTTTTGAGACAGGGTCTCCTTATGTAGCCCAGGCTGGCCTCACATGCTGCAATTCTTTTGCCTCAGACTCCTGACTGCTGGAATTACAGATGTGGGCTATACCCCTGGCTAGATTTTTTATTTTTATTTATTTATTTATTTGTGTGTGTGTGTGTGTGTGTGTGTGTGTGTGGCCAGCTCAGCCCACCAGGGGGCGGGGCTGGCTGGCATGTGGTGCTGGGGGATTGAACCGCGGTCCCCTGTGCTTTGCTAAACTTGTTCTAAGTAGGTGCTTTAGACCACTGAGCCATCTCACCAGCCCAACATTTCTTAATTACCATTATTTATGTATTAGACTTTAATTTTGGAGGGGGGCTTTTTTGAGACAGGGTCTCCTTATGTAGCCCAGGCTGGCCTCACATGCTGCAATTCTTTTGCCTCAGACTCCTGACTGCTGGAATTACAGATGTGGGCTATACCCCTGGCTAGATTTTTTATTTTTATCAATTTCACATTGTGTGTGTGTGTGTGTGTGTGTGTGTGTGTGTGTTCATATATATATATGAACATGTGCTGTTAAGAGCAGGATGGTGTCTCAATTCTGTTCATTTAAGAATCTGTCAATTCACTTTTTAAATTCTGAAATGGTTATTGAATTGATGATAGAAGTGATGACATGAAGTGGTGATTACAGTGCTGATAACACATGGGAAAGAGAGAAGTAGAAGAGACCAGAAATGACCGGAGAATTAAATCTTACATTGCTTGCTGCATGTGCTCTCTTGAGATTTTAGGACTCTAAACTGTGAATCACTAATGAACACTTTTTTTTGGGGGGGGGGTGGAACTGAGGATTGAACTCAGACCCTTGCGCTTGCCAGAGAAGTGCTTATTCTACTGAGCCATCTCCCTGGCCTGATGCACATTTTTTAATCTCTTTTCCTCCACAGCATAGGAAATAACATAACTAGATTAATTTTGTTGTCATAGCAATAGAAAGTTTTTCAAAATATGTTGCTAAAGCACACATTCCTTGGCTTACAAATTTTTGATGTCAAAGAGTAGGTCATTTCTTAGTCTTTGTTCATTAATTGAGCCATAATGAGTAGTACTTAATTTTCTAGGCACATGGCATGTCATGCCTTCTTTTCTTACAGCTACACTTTCTGAGGGTTTTGTTTGTGTGCAGTGAGGGAAGATTGGTTTGTATGAATCTTGGAGAACAAAGAAAATGGATAGCTTTGGAATTTAGATTACAGGCTTGGTTTGCATGTTTCAGATAAAAAACGAGAGGAAATGAATTTTTTTCTTAATAGCAGGATAAAGGGATTATGCTACAGTGCAGCCGAGTTCTTACTATAGACTACAGGGAAGATTATGTATAGATGATGCATAGTCAGGTGTCTTTGTGTTTAAGAGTAACTATTGCTTGGGTGAGAATAGAACAAATTCTCAATAAGGTGTTTTCTCGGCTGTGGAAGAAATGTGGAAATAACTTTATCAGAATATTTTTAATACTATTCAAATGGATTTTTAGAATTTTATACCACTTTCTGTAAAGACAGAAATAACAAGTTGAACTTAAAATAACTGAGGAGCAAATCACCAGAATAGTAGTTGGCTAGGGCTGCCAAAACAAAATGCCACGGACTGAGTGACTCACACAAAGGAAACGGATTTGTAAGGTGCTGGTAGGGTTGGTCTTTGAGCCTTTCCTTTGGCTTGAGATGGTTACCTCTTTCTGCCTTTTTAGATAGTGATGGTTCAGGAACACCCTTGGTGTTTTCTTTTCTTATGTAAGAACATCAGTTATATTGATTAGAACTCTATCTTAGTGACCTCATTTAACTTAATAAGCTCTTTAAAGATGTGTCCACATCCAGTTACATAATCAAAAACTGGGAGTTGAGACTTTAATACATGAATTTGGGGAGAACACAGTTCTCCCTTATGTTGATAGTAGGTAATGAAAACAGTTTCAAGAAAGAAGACAAATACAATTACATATTTTTTTTTCCTTTTTACTTAATAAGATTTATGTAGTAGTGCAATCGTTGTGTTTTGTCATTGTGTGTTTTCTAGCCGAAGAATTTTCATCCTCGGGCCTTCGCATCATGTGCCCCTCTCGCGGTGTGCACTGTCTAGTGTGGATATATACAGGACACCTCTCTATGACCTGCGCATTGACCAAAAGAGTAAGTGTACAGAAATTTTACAGCTTTCAAACAGCTGTGTTCTTTTGGTAGGAATTGTAATTTAATTTAAAACTGAAAACAAGTCATAAATTGTGTCTCAGTTTTAAAAATGAAATTAGTTTTTACTGATATGCAGTAAATGAGAACAAAGAGAAGAATCTCTCATTTCCTTAAAAGATAACTAGTGTTGAACCAGGCATGATGGTAGCCATTAGTTCTAGCTAGCTTGGGCCACAGAAGTTAATTCAAAGCCTCCTGTGCACTCTGTAGTGAGACCCTGTCTCAACAGAACAGAACAAAACAAAAAAAACCTCTAGTGTTTTCCTGTTACCTACAAAAATCTGTGAGTTTCCAGACTGTAGAGGTTAAATTTGTATTCAGGGATGTACCATGTACTCATGGTACCTTGAGAGGAGAAATGAGTATCCACACCAAATTTGATGAAATGGCCATGATATCTTACTTCTTTGTATATCAGTTTTTCTCACTGTAAATAGGTAATGACGATAATATCTTTGTTTCTTTGGTATGTATTTTTTAGGAGAAAAAATGAGCCTGTAATTGTAAAACTCCGAAAGCCTTCCCTTTCCCTCTTCTCTCTTCACTTCTGTCTCCTACTCACCTTTCTTTTTCTTTCTTACTTTTGTCTTTCTTGATCTGAACCTGGGGCTTCACCTCAGCTACTTCCATAGCTCTTTTTTTATTTTGAGATAGGTCTAAGTTGCTAGGTTGCCCAGACTGGGCTTCAATTTGTGATCCTCTTGCCCCAGCATCACAGAATACTGGGATGACAGGTGTGCATTACCATGCCCTCCTTATAGTTTACTTTTTTGCATGGCTATCATTTTAAGATACAATATTTACTTATTTACCATTAGATCCTAGAAGTCAAAGTTTTATTTAGGTTTTCTTGCACAATAGTTATAAAAACTTTTGATCTTATTATTTTTTTAGGGAGGAGGGAGAATAAATTAAAAAATACAGAACAGTATAGAGCAGTGGGTTGTTTGTAGCTTTGAGAGATCTAAAAGCTTTGCTGTCACTGATACAGAGAATGGTACATCAAATACTGATGCACTTGTTGTCCTGTTTCCAGAGCTTTCTCGCATTTGAACTCAGTTTACCTTCACCAAATTAACTACAAGTTCATGGGTGAACTTGGTTATGTATCTTTCAGTTTGTTTTATTATTTTTAAAGTATGTTTGGGATGCTATTATTGTTTGAGTTAACTTTGCAGCAGTTTCTTCTGTAAAATGAAAGTTTACATTTGCAGAAACAAAATCACTAGCTCTTTTTTTATTTTAAGGCTCTATATCCGTAGTACGAATATTTGAGTATCATAGAGATAACAGTTTGTTGTTAGAATGCATTTTATTAATGAAACTGGAGCATTACTAGCTTTACACCTTGAGGTGGTCTAAGGGAAAATACTGTCCTTTTAAAAGTTCATTGGCCCATTCAGAAAATTGGAGTTTTGGATAGTCTGAAAATAAAAAAAAAGAATAAATTTAAAAATATTAATGCTTTTATTTTTTAAGAATATTTAGTTATTGATTAATTTGTTTGGTACGGGGTCTCGCTGTGCACCTCGGACTCATAGTGATTTTCCTGTCTGGGGTTCCATGGCATGTGGTACCAGGGATGGGAACCCAGGTCCTTGCACTTGCCAGGCAAGCCCTTCGACTGCTGAGCTCTCTCCCCAGCTCAGAAATGGATAATTTTTAACCAAGTGTAATTTTGTGGAAAAGAGATTACATTGCCATTTCTTTCTTTGGTGTTGGTAAATACATTTAAAGATTTAAAATAATTTTATATCATGTTTTTTATGTGCCAGATTCCATTTTTTCTTGCTTTGCGATGTCCATTTTAAATACAGTTTATTCAGAAAGGTGTTTTCTGTTTTATTTTGAGACGGGCTCTCATTATATAGTTCAAGCTGGCCTCAACTTGTGATTCTCTTGCCTCAGCGTCCTGGTGGCTGAGAGACTCTTAGGTGTAAGCCTTCATGCCCAACTAGCAGGAAGTTAGTGACAACTACTAGGTCATTTTAAATTGACATGGTACTGTGATGAGTTTATGGTTACAAATTTATAGTTATACATTTTTTAAAAATTTCTTTTTATTTTTTGAGACAGTCTCACTATGTAGTCCAGGTTGGCCTTCAGCATTCTCTGTAAACCAAGCTGACCTTGAACTAGTAATCCTTTTGCCTCAGCCTCTCAAGTACTGGGATTACAGGTGTGTGCTGCTGTGCCCACCTCC
>NW_004524596.1:99569-103637 GCF_000260255.1 Octodon degus | reverse complement strand
CAAACAGATGAAGATGAACACAGTATTGAAATGCATTTGCCTTACACAGCTAAAGCCATGGAAAGGTATGTTGATTTAATATAAGAAATCTCAGAGAAATGACAGACATTGATTTCTATAGAATTGTAGGGTAAGATGATGATTAGGATAAGGAGAGTTAAATATTTGTATTATTTTGAAATAAAATAAAATTTTGAGATAATGAATACTTAGCCTTATAAAGATTGAATAGAGGAATTAAGTTTTTTAGGTGGAAATATGAAAAAAACCCCAACCCTATGTGGATATGTTTGTATTTGCGTGTACCTTGGTTTGCTTAGTATTTTATTCTTCAGATGTATCTGTATTACCTTGTTTTCTGGTGCAGTGCTAGCATTAAGCATAAAATTTTATACTTGGAAATAACTTTGGAAGTCATTTATTTCAACCTTATACAACATACATAGATCTCTTTTATTATGCTTGACTGATACACTTGATTATTTTGTACCTATTAAAGTCTTCCTATAATAGAATGTCAGTAGACTTAAAAGCAGAGTGGGGATAGAGATAATGTCTGTTTTGTTTTCCATTATATACCCCAGTGCCTAGCACTTTGTTTAGCATGTAGTCATTTATTTTGGTACAATGAAAAAATTGTTTCAAGTGTTTTCTTACTGTAGCTTGGCATTTGAAGTAGAAACTTTTTTGTAAGTTGTAATTCTTTAAGTTTTTCTATCATTTCCATAATATGTTCTTAGTATTTCATACATAATTTGACTCATTTTGAATAAGGAGAGATTATCCCATTAGTGGATTTGTTCTTTGTATTATCTTTAAAAAGCATATGGTGGGGCCGGAGAGATGGCTCAGTAGAATAAGCGTTTCCCTGGCAAGCGCAAGGGCCTGAGTTCACTTCCCGGTTCTGCCAAACATTTGCTGAAATGTTTACCTGTAAAATTTTAGACTTAATAAATTTTAGCACAATAGACTCAATAAACAATAATATCTAAAGGGAGATTCTAAAAAATTTTTTTTATTTTACTTCAGAAGTAAAATATGTGAATTATAGGAAATTTAGAAAAAATAAAAGTTTGAAACCCTTAAACACAATTCTTATTCATAATCTTCCTACTTTTATTTTTCTTGCAATTCTGGCAGTTGAAGCCAGGGCTAGGCAAGTGTTTTACCAGTGAGCTATTACTCCCTGTGCTCCTATCCTTTTTTAAAAATGTGAAATAGCACCTCACTAAGTTTCTTAGGATGACCTCTAACTTGTGGTCCTTTTGCCTTAGCTTTCCAAATAACTGGGATTATAGTTGTATGTCACGACACCCAGTGTTAAATAGTGTTAAACTACAATTACATTATTTAATACTGCTACTCTTAGATAACACCTGGTAAATATTTGTTGTATTTACTACCTCTATTAGTTATGTATTACTGAGTAACAAATTACTCCAGAATTTAGTGATTAAAATAAACAGCTGAAGGGGGCCAGGGAGATAGCTCAGTAGAATAAGCGCTTGCTTGGCAAGCATAGGGTCCTGAGTTCAATCTCTAGTACAAAAAAAAAAAAAAAAAAAGAAAAGAAAAAAAATCACAGCTGTTTTATTGTTTACAGTTTTAGGGTCAGAGATTGGAGCAGTGAGTACCATGGTCAGTTTTATAAGATGTTAAAGAAGGTGGCTGAGATGGGCTGAAAGGGTCCACAGTGGCCTCACTTGTCTGCCGAAGGCCTTAGGACTGGTGTTCAGTTGCTACTCCTTGTTTTTCTTTTCTTCTTTCACCCTCTTTGGGAAGGTAGCCTTTACCTGACGGGATGATAGGATTGTAAGAGAGGAAAACCAGAACTTTCTAGGTTTTATAAAATCTATGTCTAAAACTACATAATACTATTTCCACTAAATTCTTTTGTTGACCCTGTCATTTTAAAGACAGGGTCTTGTTATGTAGTTCAGGCTGATCTGGAACTCACTGAATAGCCCAGGCTGTTCTTGAGCTCAGGCAGTCCTCCTGCTTCAGCCTCCTGAGGGTTGGGATTACAGGTGTGTGTCACCATACCTAGCCAATCCTCTTTTTAAAAACAAGTAAAATTGCTATGTCTACTATGATTATAGGGAGGGAGAGATAGTTGCCCCTGTTGAGGATAGAATTAGTACGTCTAGACAGGAATAGAAGGAAGTGTTGGCAGTGGACTTTGTAGATGATTTAATAGTTTTATCTGTAGCGGATAATTCATGTCTCTCTTGAACAGTACTTTTACTCTGGACCCAAGTCAGTGTCCTCTTAAGTTTCTTTAGAAGCCTCTTTGCTTATCTGCAAGTGGTGTGTAAGTACTGAATTAAATTTTTTTGAGGTCTTTACAAAGATTAAAGATCCACTCTTGATAATTGTGAGTCTGTGTTTTCTTGGCAGTGCTCTCGATTCAGTCTTGGTCCTCATGCCATCTTCATTGATAGTCTTTTGCTGTCTGGAGGTCTAGTGATGAGAAAGATTTATTTTCTAACCCAGCAGTTCCTGGTTAAAAGCATTTCCTTTATACTCTGCTTGCAGGTTAGTTGGTTCTTTAGCAAGTATTTTTCCCCTTCTAACTTTTCAGTACTTCCTTGTGTTGAAGTCCCTGACATTTTGGGTATTCTGCCTGGAAGTCTTAGCCAGAGCCACAGGCTCATGACGCATGTACTTAATCTTGTAAGTTACTTCATGGGAGCAGTACTGCTGATTTTGCTGCTGGAATATAATGTGGTTGCCCTTCCTCCATTTTCTTCCAGTGGTGGCCTTACTTACAGTTTTCATAGTCTCTTTCTTGCCCTTCTGGTATCCACCTTTCTGAGTCCCAAAAGCCAGTATGACATGTTTTTAAGTTTCTTTTACAGAAGCACCCCATTTCCAGATACTGTGGGTTTTTTTTTTTCTTTGTTTGGTTTTGGAGTTAGGGTCTTCTAGTTTCGGTTGATCTTAAACTGATTAGGTAGCCCAGGCTGGTCTTGAACTTGTGGCATTTCTCCTGTTCCTCCTGCCTCAGCCTCCTGATTTCTGGGATTACAGACATGCACTGCTATACCTGGCACACAAATACAAGTTTTTAGTCTATCTATTGTAATATAACAAATCTCTTCAGCCTACTTCTTTTTCTCACGATTTTCTGTGTCAGTAGTAACTGCCTGTCCCTGATTTTATGCCATCAGTTGAGGTATTTGATGTAGGTTGATAACTTCAAGCTGCCCTCACTTCCTATCTGGGGTTATAATGGTGCTTTTCTCCTGAGGCACTTCATTTCTCCTTGGTTCTTATCTCTTTCCACTTGTCACTCATTCATCAAGGTCTGTCTGCACATGGGTTCTGTCTTCAGCAGGATAGCCTTGGACTGCTTTATATGGCAGTTGAGGATAGCAGTTGGGCAAAAGAAGAAACTTCCTACTGTTTAATATCTTAAGTCCAGAACTGGCACAGTGTCACTTAAGATCTATTCTACTGATCAAAGCAATTAACAAGATGAAATTCCAAGTCAGGGAGAAATAGGATGTACCTTTGATGAGAGGGGTAACATTGAGTAGCTAGAGGTGAAAATTTTGGTTGATCATGTTTGTAGATGCTAAAGTGAAATAGCTAGCTCATTGAATGCTATGTAAGTCCTATCTCCTTTGCTATGGTAGTTCTGTGGTGTGTTTTTTGCCTGCAGCAGCTAGCCTGCATTGTATTTTCTGCACCCAGGATAGTACTTCGGTAAAAGCATTTTAGTCTTGTCATGGTTGAATGCATATGATTTTTAAAAAGTATATAAGATGTTGTTTATAATTCTGCTATCTTAAATAGATTTTTAAAAAATAATATTGTTTAAAGCTTTCTGGAAAATAGCAGTATAAAGAAAGAAACATAATGCCAGGTGTGGTGGTGCATGCCTGTAATCCCAGCACTTGGGAGGCTGAGGCAGGAGGATCCTTGGCAAGTTCAAGACCAGCCTGGGCCACAAAGTGAGCTCAAGGCCAGCGCAAATGGCATAGTGAGAACCTGTCTTAAAAAGACAAAAAAGAAACATAAAATGACTTATCCTATTGCTCAGTTAACTCAGTTGACAGTAAAAAA
>NW_004524596.1:97336-98749 GCF_000260255.1 Octodon degus | reverse complement strand
TGGAAACAGGGTTTCATGAAGCAGTTCAGACTCGTAGTGATCCTCCTGTCTTTACCTCCCTAGTGCTGGGATTACAGGTGTGTGCCACCATGCCCTGTTCTTGGGCCTGCTTCTGGGCCGGCAGGGCATGCGGTGTCCGGGATTAAACTTGGATCCTTGCCAGGTAGACGCTTATGTTGCTGAGCTATCTTCCTAGCCCTGCAGTTTGTTTTGTTCATCTGTCTTTCTCCCCTTTTGTGTTATCCTCATTCAGTACTTTTGTAGCTTAAAATTTTTTTCTGAATACAATATGTTGATATGTTTAAAGCTGTTTTTATTTTTATATGTGTATGTTTGTAATACGCAATAATAATTACATTCATTGTGGGGAATTGATATATGTATATAACACATCTTTTTTGTCAGCATCAGATTTGATTTTTTAAAATATCATTTATTTATTTGATACAAGAGTTTCACTGTGTAGCTCAGACTTGGAATGATCCTCCTGTCTTAGACTCCCCAGCACTAGGATTATAGCTGTGGACCACTACATCCAGTTTCAGTGGCGAACATGGCATGGGGGGCGTGGCACAGCATGGCACAGTGTGCAGCCCGTGGCATGGAGCCCTATGATGTGCAATACCAGGGATCAAACCCGGGTCCTTTGTGCTTGCCAGGCAGCCACTAGACTGCCAACTATCTCCCTAGACCTAGTTTTTAAGTAGCTTATTATAAATACAAATTAACAGCCAGAGTACCAGACCAAAAAATACATAAAACAATCATACTAAGTGAAGTACACTTTTAGATACATTGGCCATATTACGGCTTAATTTTTTTAAGTGTACACAGGAAAATTCTTTGCATAGAACAGTTATTTTGTCTCTTTTCCTTTTTTAAGAAAAGTGTACAGAAATAATGGGATGTTTAGTGACTTTGAAAGTATTTTATTGAAAAATACAGCACTTTCAAACTTACATGCATTGTAAAATGTTAATATAATTTTATTACTGCCAGTATTCTGGAACATGGGTAACTTGAGAACATAATATGATATACAGTATTTAGTTGGTTCTGTCCTTTGCTTGCATTGGTTCTATTAAAAATATGTCAGAAAGCCAGGCATGTGGTTAGCCCTGTAATCTCAGTGATTTAGGAGGCTGAGATTGGAGGATGGCAAAATTTTGATGGGCGGCGGATGGGGCGTAGAGGATGAGGTCTCACTATGTAGTTCAAGCTGTCCTTAAACTCAGCTATATAGCCCAGGCTGCCCTCAAGCTGACAGTGATCCTCCTGCCTCAGCCTTGCAAGTGCTGGGATCATAGGCTTGTGCCACAGCGCCTGGCAGGAGGAGGTCAAGTTTGAGCTGAGAACCTATCTCAAAATAAAATGTAGGGATTGGGGATATAGCTTAGAGGCATAAGTGCCTGC
>NW_004524596.1:64250-97111 GCF_000260255.1 Octodon degus | reverse complement strand
TTTGATCCCCAGTATTGAAAGGGAAAACCAAAAACCATGAAGCTAGCATCTTGGCACACATCTGTAAATCTCAACAATCTAGGGGACTGGATTAGGATCATCACAAATTTGAATCCAGGGGCTGGGGAGATAGCTTAGTAGAATAAGCTCTTGCCTGGCAAGCACAGGTCCTGAGTTCAATCCCTGATACAAAAAAAAAAAAAAAAAAAAAATCCATCCTGGACAGTTTCTCAAGACCCTGACTCAAAATAAAAACTTAAAAAGAATAAGGGGATCCTGGGTAGGTAGCACAGTGAGAAGGCTCTGAGTTCAATCCCCAGTACTGCAAAATGAGAAAAGTGTAATTCATAGGATTTGATAACTATTGGGCCATGCTTGCGTTATCAAATGAATGCTTTTGCACACTCTAAATAATGAATTTTAAGTCTTCTTACTGTCAAATTTTTTTTTTTTTCAATTTATGTATTTTGCACATGGTGTCACTGTGCAGCTCAGACTTGTGTTTTCAGCCTCCCCAGTGCTGGGATTAACAGGTGTGTGCCACGACACCTGGACTCTGCTGACTCAGCATGCACAGGGCAGGGCCAGTGTGGCGTGTGCCAGGAATCAAACCCTGGTCTCTGTGCTTGCCTAAGCAGGCGCTTAATCTGCTGAGGTATCTCGCTGGCCCCTTACTGTTATGTTTATACATACTGTTCCCTGAGTTCAATGCTGCATTTAGATACCTCAGTATGGTATTAAGTACTACTTTTTTCTTTTTGCAATACTAGGGATTAAATCTAGTGCCTTGTGAACACTAGGCAAAAAACTCTTGCACTGAGCGGTATCACCAGCTCTTTTACTCGTCTTGACTAAGTGTTGTTTTCCTATGGTTAGTGTCTTGTATTGCTACGGTACTGTGTTGCAGTAGATGAGCAAGGATAAGCAGTGTTGTTGCATTGCCATGAACTGCAGTCCATAGTTTAGAGTTCATTCCTTGTGTTGGACATTTTGTTATATTTTTGCCAAATGACTGTCATGTGTCTGTCATAATGTGCTACCATAGAGAATAATTTAACTGACCTACACATTTTCTGTGCTTCACCTGTTGATACCTGTCCCTATCTCTGTTCCTTGAGTATCCACTATCTGTATACTTTATACCATTTTCCATAGTTGTGTTTATTTATTTATTTATTTATTTTTGGGTGGGGGGGGAGGATGTAAGGTATTGAGCCTGGAGCCAGGCACATGCTAAGTAAAGTTTTGCCTTTTCTTGAACATTGGAATCATTTTTTACATGGCCTTTCTAAAGTTGCTCTTTCCCTTCCCATCTACCCGTTTTTCAGCCATATGGAGGTCTGAATAGGTCTTCTTACTAAGCTACATCCATATTCCCTTTGTTTGTTTGTTTAACTTTTATTTTGAAACAGGGTTTTACTAAGTTGCCCAAATGGGGCATGAATTTGGGTTCCTCTGCCTCAGACTCCCAGAGTGCTGGGTTACCACTGTGCGCTTTTTTTTTTTTTTTGGTGAGGTGCCAAGGATCAAACCCAGGGCTTGGTGCTTGCTAGGCAAGTATGATGCCACTAAGCTACACACCTGGCCCATTTCGTGGATTCAGTACTTTCTCATTGCAATATGCTTTCAGGATTCCCTCTTGAATCTTGTCTTTTTATGCCTTGATTAGTTCTTCTTATCATTGAATTGTATTTCATTTTATGAAAGTTCTTTAGTTTGCTTATTTATTCACTTTTTTGAAAGATTTTTTGCTTGGTTGAATTCTACTCTATTGGTTACCTTAATTAGTGTTCTTTTTTGTGTTTTGTTAAAACAACACTTTTATACCTTTTCTTGTTTTTTTATTTCTTTTTTATATATTTAGTACAGGGTTTACAGGGTCTTACTACACAGATCAGACTCGTAGTGATCCTCTTGTTTTCAGCCTCTCAAGCACTGGGATTACAGGTGTGCATTACCTTGCCCAGTCTCAATCACTGTCTCAGTGGGGTGGCGTTGGCATGGCTTGTGGTGCTGGGTATTGAACTCCATCCTTACCCTCTGCTTGAGCAGGCTGGCCCTCTTGTTTTAATTGTACATTGCTTTATTTATTTATTTGTACATTGCTTTAGATGGCAGTTTTTTCTCTTAGTATATTAGTTATATTTTTTTTTTACCTGTGTATTTTAAAGTTTTTAAAATCATTGCCCTAGAGTTCACAACATATGTTGTCTGGTGTTTTACAGCTTTCAAATAGCATTACATAAATTTGGAATCTGTCTGCCTTAGGCTCCTGAATAATTGGTATCATGAGTGTGTATCACCATGCTTGACTCTTTTCCTTCACTTTGAGTGGATAATTCTACTGGGGACAGAATTGTACATTGATGGTTTTTTTCTTTTAGCATTTTTTTTTTTATCATGTGTTTGAATAATTTCTACAGACAAGTCTGTTGTAATTCTTAGCCATGGTATCTAAAAATAAGACTTTTTTCTTTGTGTGTGTGTGTGTGTGTGTGTGTGCATGCTTGTTTTGTGGTACATTACCCCAAGTGCCTCCCACATGCTAGGCAGGTGCTCTAGCACTGATCTGCATCTCCAGTTCTTTATTTTATATTGTTTTGTGGTAGTATCACAAAATAAATTGCTCTGGTTTGCCTCAGGCTGAATGATCCTCCTTCCTTCACACCCTTCCACCCTGCTACCCTCATAGCTGGGATTATGCATGTGTGCCACTATACTGGCAGCTCCTTTAGCTTCTTTCATTTATTTTTGATTTTCTATAGTTGCATATAATATGCTTAGGTGGGGCTGGTGAGATGGCTCAGTGGTCTAAAGCACCTACTTAGAACAAGCTTAGCAAAGCACAGGGACTGCGGTTCGATCCCCCAGCACCACATGCCAGGTAGGGCCCCCCCCGTGGGTTGAGCTGCACACACACACACACACACACACACACACGTGCACACACACAAATAAATAAATAAATAAATAAAAATTAAAAAATATGATTAGGTGTAGTTTTTAGTATGTATTTTTCTTGATGTTCTCTAAGTTTCCTGGATTTGTGATTTGGTGTCCATCATGAGAACTTCTCCACAATTACTACTAGCAATACATTTTTAAATTTCCTTTTGGTAGTACCAGAATGCTTATGTTATATCTTTTTTTTAAAATTTTATTTATTTATTTATTTATGTGTGTGTGTGTGTGTGTGTGTGTGGCCAGCTCAGCCCACCAGGGGGCGGGGCTGGCTGGCATGTGGTGCTGGGGGATTGAACCGCGGTCCCTGTGCTTTGCTAAGCTTGTTCTAAGTAGGTGCTTTAGACCACTGAGCCATCTCACCAGCCCAATGTTATATCTTTTGTGATACATGATATCCATAGTTCTTGGATATTCTGTTACATATTTTTTCATTTTTTCCTCTCCTTCCAGTTTGGAAAATATCTTTGACTGTTTTTTCAGCTTTCTAATTCTTTGCTTATATCTACTCTACTGATAAGGTCTTCAAAGGCATTCTTTATGTTATAGCATTTCTGGCATAAATTATTTTCTTTTTTGGCATATATTACTTGTTATTGCAGGTTGTTCACTTTCCCATTAGAATACTTAATATATTAATAGTAGTTATTTTAAGTTCCTAATCTAATAATTCTGTTTGTTGTGACTTATAATTTTTGTTGTAAGCTAGATATGTACAGTAATGTGATTCAGAACGTAATACATGCAATTGAATTTAAGGGATTAGATAAAGGGAATGCAAAAAGGAGCATGTCGAGGTAGGGAAGTACAAAGAAGGTTTCAGAGGGAATAGTGTTTGAATGGTTATTTAAGATAATATGATTTTCATAAAATGGGACATAAAGTGAGAGTAATAAAAATATAAAGTACAACACTAGGATAAACTCGGGTTTATTTTAAGAGCAGAAAGCTGTTGGGTATAAGTTTGTAGGAATTGTAAATCTTGTTTAATGTTCAAAGTCTGTAAGTGGTTTGTTTGGTCTGTGTAAGCATTTGTTTTCATATATATGTTTATAATTGAATATTACTCCATTTCTTCTTGTTATTTTATAACTTAGCTACTTTCTCACACATTTGATACCAACCTGGGACTGGAGGCATTTGAGTAGTTAACAAAGAATTAAGACAGATAGGATTAGAAAGTTGCAAAATAGGTTGTAACCAGATTATGGGTGGTGTAGAATGACATTTTAACATATTTGTATTCTGTTACTGCTATAGAATTAACAAAAGTTCTTTAATGAAGGTGGAAGATAATTAGAATTGATCTTATTCCTTGATGGTTTAGTGACACTATGAGAGGTCTCTTGGAGTTGAAAGAGATTGGCAATAACAATTCATGAGGGGTTTTGAACTCTAGGAGTGGAGGATGGGATAGCAATCTACATGTACATGAGAGACAGAGTTTCTTATCAACAGGATTCTACACGGAATGATACAAATATAAAAAATTCTTCTCTTGGACAGTAAGATGAATTTAATTCAAGGATTAAGGTCTCATAGCCATTATCAAACACAATGAAAGCTAAAAATAGGTTTAAGCTTAAGAAAATATAGAGAATTGAGACTGGACATGGTGGGGCGTGACTGTAATCCCAGCGCTTGGGAGGCTGAAAACAGGAGGATCACTATGTGTCTGATCTGTGTAGTGAGACCCTGTAGATCCTGTACTAAATACATTAAAAAAGGCGCCGGGGAGATGGCTCAGTGGAATAAGTTCTTGCCTGGCAAGTGCAGCGGCCTGAGTTCAAACCCCAGTTCTGTGCCCCCCCCCAAAAAAAAAAGAAAAGAAAAAGAAAAGGCAATATAGAGAATTGGAAACACTGGTTTGTTTTTAACAAAAAATTTAGAATTCCTTTATAATTCTGGTGGACAAACTTGGCCAACTTGATAGAATTGTTTTGCTTTATAATAGCTTCAGATAATTGAATTTCTCAAATAGTATACAATATGGCTGGTACCTAAAGTATGTCCTTCTGTAGAAAACCTTTTTTTGCCCATATTTTTACTTGAATAAAATTTTATTTTATTTTTGATAAAAATGTAGAAAGATAATTATCTGTAAGATTAATTTTGAGATCTTGTTAGATATATTTTACTGATCAAACTATAAAAATTTGTATTGACTTAAATGTTAATTTTAGTTAATTCATTGATAGCTAGCTTAACATTCTCATTCCCACTTGTACTAACAAGTTCTTTTGCTCTATCTGATATTTTCTGATCTTTGCAGTTTGTTCTTTCTTATAGTAATTCAAGAATGTTCAAGTTTTGCTTCTTTGAGATAGTATCTTGTTTTGTATTTCAGGCTGACCTTGAACTATATAACCCAGGCTGGACTTGAATTCACATCACCATACTTAGCTCAGAGTATTTGGAATAAACTCTTTGTGCATGTCCTTTTCATTGAAGGTTAATTTGATTGAGAGGAAAAGATGAAATTTTTTGTAGGACTCCCTAAAACTCTATAGTTGTGATTCTTCGTATTACTTCACTTTTAACATCTGTTTCAAGGGTTCCATGGCCACCTTCATATTTAATAAGTCTCCAGAAGGACTCACAGGTCTGGCTATGGCTTATTAGGAAGATCTGATTTACAGCATGACCAGCAAGGGAAAAAGAATCGGACAGAATCTGAAGCAATTCAGTTTCAGCCTTGTATTGTTCTGTTCCCTCATAAAGACAGGCTCCACAGAAAGGATGGAGCCTGCCAGGGAGTCTGTGTTCACATTCAAAATCCAAATGTGTTATTGGGAAAAGTCATGTACAGTTCACCCAGGTAGCTACCCATAGCTACCATTAACTTCAGATTCTTAGAAGTAATGTGTTTGCTATGAAGCAGAAACATTGTTTATAGGGGCCGGGGAGATGGCTCAGGGGAATAAGCACTTCCCTGGCAAGTGCAAGGGCCTGAGTTCAATCCCCAGTTCCGCCCCCCCCCCCAAAAAAAAATCCCACATTGTTTATAAACAATTTTAGCAAGCTGGCATAACAAAATTCAGTTACTCACATGAGTGAAACAGCCTTACCAAATAAATATTCTAGAAATTATGTTTCCAGATGCTCTCCAAGGGCCAGGTTACTGACAGCTCCTACTGAAAATACAGCCTCACATCTGCAGTATTAAATCCTCTGTAAAGCTCCTATTCATATTCTCCATTCCCAAAATACCATATTGTAGTTCCTAGTCTTTGGGGTTTTGACTTTCTTCAATATCATCTTTATCCTAGTGTGGCTTAGATTTGAATTAGATCTTAAGATTTCATTTTATTCTCCGATTATGGCCTAATTGAAGGTCTTAAATATTTGAAGTGGTGAGAGAAAAGAAAGATCTGTTCTCTGTAATCTTTAAGAGAATGGAATGGCTTGGTTTTAGTAGAAGATACAAGTCTAAGATTGCATCTGCCCAGTTTAACCATCGTCACAAGAGCAGTGCCATCTTCAAACGTGTTCTTGTTCTGTGACTTTTACATTTATAGTTCTTTGTGTACATATGCATAGGTCTTACAGTTGATTTTTTTCTTTCATTAGTCTAGACTGGCCTTGAACTTATTATGTCGCCCAAGTCCAACTCACAGTGATCCTTGTACCTTGGCCTCTTGAGTGCTAGAATTACAGGCATGTGCCATCACTCTTCAAGGATTAAATCTTCTTTGTTGTTATTTATTGAGAGTTTGTCTGTTCCTTTCTAAGTTTTTTTTTTTTTTTCCCCTATGTGTTGTTTCCCTTTGAGTGCTACCTATAGATCAGTCAGGGAGCATTTATCAGAGTTACACTCTGAAGAAACTGGAATAATAGGTAAACATTCTTTGTTGGTGGTAATGGAACAATTTAAGTTTTATAACTATGAAGGATGTATAGTAGGTACCAGAAGACATTACAGAAAATTAGAATGTGTTTTTACATATATATATAAAATATATATATAATCTCCTTCCAAATGCTTCTAACTAAATGGGGAGAATAATCGAAGTCTTAGCAGTATTATTTGGCAGCAACCTTGGAATCTTAGGGTGATGTTATGATAATTTCCCTCCTGTCTAGCTACTTGTAGTTGCCTTTATTATGATTTAATTTTCTTGATCTTGACAACCTCAGGGCTACTTTTAGAATAGGAAGAATTCATATAAAAAAGAAAATTCTCGTTCATTAATGTTGTTCAGTGTAAAGCTATTTAGATTAATAGAAGAATAACAGAGTGTGTCATCTAATCTAAAATGTCATTTGTTCTTCTCATTTTAAATTGAGCATTAAGGAAATGCAATATCATAACTTAGCCAATGCTTCTATTTAGAGACCTGTTGCCATTTTTATTTTCAGTGAAATTTTTGCTCTCGAGAAAGACAGAATTGCAATTTTTTTCCTAACAGATTGAATTGGTGGATTGTGTTCTTGCTGATCAAAAACACTGTTGTAGCTTTTGATGTTGAATTGGTAAATATTCATGATATATGGATAGCAAGACATAACACTGTATAAACTTAGTCACACAAAATGGCATGTTTTGTGTGTATACACGGGACCTAGAAGATGTTTGACTAAGTTGCTTATGACTGCAAATGACTTTATTCTTGCTTTTGTGTCTTTTTTTTTCTTTTAATGGATATATTCACTTTTTAAAATTATATTTAAAGCAAAAAATACCATTAAATTTAAGGTTTATATTATTTTTTGTAGCCCCAACTAAAACAACTATCAGTTAAATGGTATTATTAACTAGAATGCATTTTAAACACATTTTTACACTAGAATTATACGTTTCATGTTATTTTCATGCTGTGTACTGGTGAAAGCATTGGTGATAGTGTTTTTGAAAAGAGTGCTCCATTAGTTATGGGATTTCAACTCTTTTTAGTCTGTTACGTATCTTGGATATACACATTTTTTGCATCACAGTTTAAGCTATGGGATAAAAAAAGAAGAGATAACGTATTCCTCTTCATTACTGAAATGTTCACAAGAGCCTTTTGTGTGAAGTATTATTAATTTAACTCTTGTGCATAACATAATTGAGGCATAAGATAATAATCTGTTGTAGGTGACATAGTTTGTAAGTGGCAAAAATGAATGAATATTCCTTTTCCCTTTTTCTTAATAACATTATTGATTTATGATTTACAACATTTGATACCTACAAATTAAAGGACAGGTTTTTTTTTTTTGCTCTGCAGTTAAGTGGTTAAATGGCTCCAAGGGAGGGTGGCACGGCAGAAAAGAGCTCATGGCATGGCACACAGGAAGCAGATAGAGATCCGGGGAGTACGGAAAGTGACACTTCCAGTGACTCACCCTCTGCAACCATGCTCCCAACATCGTGTTTAACTCTGTTCTCATCAGTGGATCATGTTCCTGTGATCCAACACCTTCCTCAGAGTACCACCTGGAAGTGCAGGAGGCCCTGGGGGGACATCCAAATATAAACTGTAACAGTCAATGTTCAATTCAGTGATTTTTAAAGTAAATTTATAGAATTGGGCAACTGTTTTCACAGTCTTAGTTTTACGTTTTTGTTACCTAAAAATAAAATTTGTGTCTATTTAATATTAATCTCTTTTCCCCCACTCAACTTCAGGTTAAGGTATGCTCTGTTTTCTGACATTATCTGTCTGTCTGTCTGTCTGTCTGTCTGTCTGTCTGTCTCTATCTATCTATCTATCTATCTATCTATCTATCTATCTATCTATTGCTTAGCAATTAGGCACTGTGCTGCTCAGCTATATTCCCCAGCCCTTGTTTTCTGTCTTTAGACTTGCATTTTCTGGTAGTTTGATACAAATTGAATCATATAATTTGTAATTCTTCTGTATGTTCTTCCTTTTCATGCTTTTAGAGGCTCACCCCATGTTTCTTCAAGTGTATGACCTAATTAAAGATCAAAATGCCAGTTCCAGTGAGCCTCTCCTTGCTGTACCCCCATTACAGAGTAGCCCTTGGGCAGGAGCATGTGATCTGCATGACACTGGTTGTCACCGCAGTCATGACTAGCCATGAAGTACAGTTTAAGTTCATTTTCCTGTAAGGTCTTTTTAGGAACTATAGGTATGTTGTAGCATGTATCAGTTCATCTCTTTTGATTGTCAAATAATTTTCCATTATACGATTATACCACATTTTATTTAGTCCTTTACCAGTTGGTGAATAATTGGGTTATTGCCAGTTTTAGGCCATTAGGAATAGTGTTATAAGTATTCTTGTACAAGTCTTTATGTCACTATGTATTTTTATTTCTTGTGAAAAGGCAGGGATGGAATCACTGGTATATACCTTCATATTAACTCTTTCTCTAACAGTTTCACAAAATGACTGCATCATTTTGTATTCTAGGAACACTGCATGATGGTTTGGTTTTGTATGCCTCCCAGCAGATAGCTGTTTCTGTATTCTCATAGCTGTGTAGTGTAGTTTTTTCCTTTTGTATGATACATCTTTTATTTTTTTACTGAAGAGCAAAATTTTAATTTGTATGACTTTAGTTATTTTTTAATAGGTGAGTTCTACTTTTAGTTTCATACTTAGAAATTTTACTTTTCCACTTCTAAATTTTCCACTTCGAAGTTTGCAATTTTTTAATTAATAGTCCCTATTTGTGTTATGTTATATATTTACTTCTTGAGATATTTTTTGGTATCAAAAATCAAACTCTCAACCTTGTACTTGCCAAGGAGGCACTATGCTGCTGAGCTATATCCCCAGCACATTATATTTACTTTTTTATGAATAGGGTAAGTTCATATCTATCTCTATCTCTATCTCTATCTCTGTCTCTGTCTCTGTCTCTGTCTCTGTCTCTGTCTCTGTCTGTCTCTCTGTCTGTCTATCTATCTATCTATCTATCTATCTATCTATCTATCTATCTATCTGAAAATTTTTCCACTAAATCCAAGATCCAGTTTTAGTCAGGTACAGCTTGTGGTAGCTCCTGTTTTTCCCTCTTAGTATTGGTTACAGTTTGTTCGGCTTGTAAATTTTCGTTGTTGTTGAACCGCACATTTTACATACTATACTGTGTATTGTAATATCTCTGCATCCTGAATTTATTCATTTTTCCCCTGCAGAGCCTTATTCTGTATCCCAGGCTGGGACAGGATCTTTCTTGCCTCAGTTGCTTCAGTATTGGATTGGGATTTTGGTCACGTGCTACACACCAACTTCCTCTTCAGCTTCCTAGAAATTTTTTATTTTGCCTGTTTGTGTTTATACTGAGATTACAGAGACTTTACATCTTCTGCCGTGGATTTTATGTGCTTTGGGAGTCACATTCAAAGTGCTATACATTTTTATGTTTGCCTCTTTCCTTCTCTGTTGAGCTGTGTCATATCTCTCTGTGTGTGCCTGTAGGTGGAATTTTACTTTTGTTTTTGTTTTGTGGTGCTGGTGAATTTTGGGCTGGTGCTCTACCATTGATCAACACCCCTGTGCCTGGAGGCAGATTTTCTGTCAGCCCCAGGTTTATGTGGCAAGCTTGTTCTCGCTCAGATTTCCCTCTCAATACTCTCAGCTTCCCAGTTAGCTGGCATTTTGTAATGAGCTTGGGGCATTTCGGGTCTCACCTATACATATGTGCAGTCTTCTTGTAGCCAGAGTTGTGTGAATGGCTAGGCACTTTTTCAGGATTTGTAGAGAAATTATCAAGTCCTTTCATAGCTGTCCTGTTTTTAGGATCTCCCTGTTTAATTTCTACCTATTCAGATTTATGTCTTGCTCCAATGGCTGCAGGCTTAATGAGCTGCGTATTTTCCTATTTTCTGTTTGCTATGAGTGTCCTTTCCTGTATTCCACATTAAAGCCTTCCCCTTTTGGCAGTGAATCTGTTGGTTTTTAATCACTTTGATGGAACTTCTGTATTTGGGGAGCTGGAGTAGTTGATGAAGCTGTTCCCTGGTAAGATGCTGCATTTGTACCATTCTTATCAAGAAATTGCGTTGTTTGACATACTAAAGTCTTGTTTCTTTCCTTTGATTGCATTAAGAGCACAAAAATAGTTTTTAATGGTTTTATGCAGCTTTATATTTGTTTTCTGAGGGCAGATTTTGTATTTCCCTGGGAACAGAATTTCCCTAGGAGTATGGGATTTCGGTTCCAAATGTTTTTTTCTCCAATTCATGCTTTGTGAGGATAGAGAATGAGTAAGTTTTTTTTTTTTTAAAATAAGATGACAAAAGGTGTTGATTTAAGACTTTTATCGCTGTGTATAGACAGATGTGCAAGTGCATACTGAGGTTAATTAAAGGCTTTGGTGGCTCTTGTGGAGAGTGGATTTTTTGTGTGTCTTTAGAGTAAGTTGCTGTTGTTGATGTTTTTGATGACTTAAGTCAGCGTAAGTATAGTGTTCTTCACTTACAGCAATTTCCTAAAACAGATGTTTTAAGTGTGATTACTGTACAGCTAAAAAAATACTTTCTCAGTTTAGCCCTGAGAAGCTTGTGTCTGGTAGGGATGATACTTGAGCCCATTCCTTCTGGCTTCCTTTTGTTCTTTACGCTCTATATAACTGTTTCCCTACCATATCATAATTAGTAGCAGATTCTTTGATGATCTTAGTATATTTTTTTAGGTGATTCTTGAGGTTAGACTAATTTCATGACAGTCTTCCCGAATTTTTTTTTACTTCTTTTAATGGGTAATAACCCTTAAGTAAATGAGAAGTTCTGTTTGTTAAAGGCAGTTATTTAGCAAACTAGCAAGAGTCAGAGAGTGATATATCCCATGGCAGCTTCCTCTGCCAGCTAGCTTTTTTTTTTTTTTTTTTTTTTTTACTTCATAGATGCAGATTCTGCCCAAGAAGCCCCTGCATTGTAGAGGGACTGGAGATCTCTATGTTGTTTATTTCCCAGTTGACAAGGGTAAGGGTTTTTTTTTTTTAAATGGGGGAGGTGTTTGGGTGCCCTCAATTTAGCTTTATGTAGTGTAGCCAAACTTATTTTGGGACTACTTAAATTTAGTAAGAAAAATTTCTTTGATGAATTCTATTTGTCTGATATCAGTTGTCAGATTATCATATTAAAAAGCATTTTTTATAATTTTTTAAAAGCCCTATTGTGAACAAATCAGACAAAGATTCATTCTTCTAAAATTCTAAATCTAGGATTGTTCAAGATATTAATAATATAGAATTTATGTAAGTAAACCTTTGTAATAAATTTTAAAATTTTAGTTAAGCAAAGCATATCATATTCTTTATTAATTACTTTTCCTTTTCCATAAATCTACCAATGTATAGGGTAAAAAGGGACTTGTGGCTATATCACAGATATTGTGGAGGGCATGGTTTCTTACAGCTAGAAATCAGTACTTTTTTAATTCTTTGTTTACTCTGGATATCAGTGAAATTTGAGTTGTAACTTCAGCATAGCTTGCTTGCTTGCTTCCTTCTTTCCTTCCTTCCTTCCTTCCTTCCTTCCTTCCTTCCTTCCTTCCTTCCTTCCTTCTAGCTTATTTCTGATCAGTAGATAAATATGAAAGTGCAGGTGATGAATCTTATGGGAGCTAAGATTAAGTTTTGTAGGTTTTACTTGGTAGGTTATAGAACAAGTACGAGGAATGGCAACATTTATAATAAGATATGATTAAAACAGGTGAGGAAGAGTTTAGTACTTTTTAAAAATCAGAGCAACATTAGGCTGGTAATTGTAACCTGGTGGGTTTGGAGAAGAACTCAGTTCATGATAGATTTAGGGAGGAGTTTATTTTTGAGGATGTTATACGTGTAAATAACTTTGTTTACCTGAAGTAATAATTTATATTCTGTAACTTGAATAGATACTTTCAGTATTCTGTCTTCATATCTTTAAATCATCTTCTTTCAACATTTAATTTCTAGACATAAAGAATTCAACAATAATATTTTGTATATTATCATTACCACCGTTAATAAATATTCCACTTTCCAGTGTCAATACATTTGGAAAACTATTTTTATTCTTAAACATCTTAAATGACCTTTTTTTTCTTTCTTTCTTTTTTTTTTTTTTTTGTTTTTTCTTTTTCCTGTTTTCTTTAAGCCATAAGGATGAGTTTACCATTATTCCTGTACTGGTTGGAGCTCTGAGTGAGTCAAAAGAACAGGAATTCGGAAAACTCTTCAGTAAATATCTAGCGGATCCTAGTAATCTCTTTGTGGTTTCTTCTGATTTCTGCCATTGGGGTAAGTTCTAGATTTTAACATATTGTGGTAGATATTATATCTGTGTGTCATTCGAAGCTCTAATTTTCAGTTCTGTATCACTCTCCTTGGAAAGTTTTACTTTTAGCTGCAGTGAATAAAAATTTTGGTCATAAACGGTCAGATTATAGCAGTAGATTATGGATGCATTTCCAAAGGCGACTGGTATAATTGGATTCACATTGTGAGGGCATCCTTGCTTTACTTACAATAGTGCAAGTTAAGACCTTTGAATCCCATTTCCACCTGTGTATGTATGGTAGATTCTCTGAAGTTTTAGAGGGTAAAACAAGTATTCTTCTTTAGAATGTAAAAGAGCTCTGTGCACTATGCTAGTTTTTTCCAGATTTCTTTTTTTGTAAGTAGTCTTTCTTTTGGTGCTTAGTTTTGGCTCACAGTTGTCCTCATCTTAAAGCTATCTGCATTAGCAATATGGTCTTTCTTGGAAATGCTTTATAATGGTAAAGACTATTAAGTGATTTTTATGATTATTGTGAATTATAAGAGTAAAGAACGAGGCTGTTTCACCATGAATAGACCATAAAGGAAGTGAGACATTGTGGATTCCTCATTTAGCAAACTTTATTTTCATGTTCTTTGGATGCTGTTTGCTCTCATTTATCCATTAACTGACCCAGAATAGATTTCTTTCCTCTTAGGACATCTCTTTGGCTCATTTATTTACAGGTTTAAGCACACCAATATCTATTCATTTATCAGCTGTTACTCTAATTATAAGAAAATATAAAGCATAACACTCTTACTTTTTAAGGTACAGTGCTAGAAGCCCAGAGAAACATACTTTGTAAGATATGGGAAACCCTGACTTTTCCATGTTTTAATCTTTGATTGCCAGAATTGATTCAGCATGTATCTGACTTGGTTAGGTCTTTTCTTGCACTCTTCTCTGAATAGTCTTCTTAAAAGTTCAGAACTATTTTTCATGATGGTACAGATTGTGTGTGTGTGTGTGTGTGTGTTTGTGTGCGTGTGTGTGTGACACTATTTCTTAGCAAGGGATAATTTTCTAATTAGAGGGTATTTGAAAATGACTGGAAACATTTTTCTCATCACAACTGGCATGAGGCTTAGGGGGTGGTGATGCTACTGGTATCAAATAAGTAGAGTCCAGCTGCTAAGTAAATGTAGTATAATGTACAGAAAAAAATCTACCTCCTACCTCCCAGTGAAAGAAATACCTAGCTCCAAATATCAATAGTGCTGACTTTGGGAGACCCAGATGTAGGGTTTGCAAGTAAGCTTCCTTGTGAAACTCCCATAGAAGTTGTCAGGATTTCTAACTGATTCTGTTGGCTAATTGGTAGTACTGCATTTGGCAGAAGGTGATTTTTTAAAAAAATAAATATAAATATATTACATCTGAGGGCCCAGGTAAAAAATTTCTTTCTTGGGAATTTAGAAATGTAGTAATAGTCTTGAAAACAAATTACCAAATACCATTACTTATACCACTTTTCTTAGGATTATAAGTTTGTGTTGGTAGCAAGGCATATTGATGTATTGGGCTTTGTTTTTGCTTATGATTTTTTTGAGACATGGTCTCACTATATAGTTCAGGCTGGCTTCAAACTCATGGTAATCCTTTTGCCTACCCTCTCAACACCCAAGTGATAGGATTATAGATGTGCACCACCACACCCAGCTGGAAATCAAAATTTTTGAAGCAAATGCCATATTGGTTTTCATTTTGAAGGCTTTTATGAATGACTGCATTTAAAAAATCAGTTCCCCTGATACAGTTTTTTAGAATCTGAGCTCTTTCGTTAGGTGGGCAATGTGTAAAAACTGCAACATAAAGCTATATTAAACATCAGGAAATATTTTAATACTATTTTATGTGGAAACACTCTTTTGTACCATATTAAAGAATTTTAAAACCCTAGTCCACTCTTCTATGTAACTACAATTATTGAGAGAGAGAATTAAAATTCTGTTACATTCTACATAGATTTTCAGAAATCCACTTAGGCTATTTTGTTTCCAGATTTCTTAAAAAATTTTGATATTTAAATTGCAAGATAAGGTTTCTAGGTGATAACTTTTTGATAAACAATAACTATGAAAATTGTCTAGAAATTAAAACATTTAAATTTGCATTGGTGGTTAAGTAACAGAGCTTTGCCAAGTGTTTAGTTTTCAGAAGCATTGTCCCTAACAGTACTCATTTATTGTTTTACTTTGTACATATGCAAAACACTGTGCTAATTTTTTCTCAGAATTTTTGACGTTGTGTGGGGGTTAGTGAGAGGTGTAACATGGATAATATTCCACAGTTGCTAGTGTCCTTGCTTCATTGCTACCATAGTAAATATTCTTGTACAGTAAGGTGCTTATTGAAGTTAATATGAATCCTTGGCTAGCTATGGGTCAAGCTGTCTTAGGAATTAAGTTTTATGTTTCACAAATGTATGCTATAATAGTATTTGTTATCCTAAATTAGTGTGCTATATTACTGCTTCAAAAATTTAGTTGCTTCTCTTGAAGAACATACTCAGTGATGTTGTTTTCTGTTTTTTAGTTACTGTACAAGTTGGTTTTTTAAATTATGTGAAAACCATAAACTAAATTCTAAAATATTTCACAGGAATGATTCATTTCCTCCAGTATAGAGATATTATAAGGCTCACTGAATTAGGCTTTTTTTTTGAGTTAGGCGTTTAACACATTGCAATTGCCAATAGCTGATTTTTGAAGAAAAAAACTAATTATTTGATGTTTTACTCTGACATATAGTGAGTTTGTTTTAATTTAGCAGCATTATATTAGACTAGTTTACAGTGACTGCAGTTTTCATTTCTAGTTATTCTCTTTATATAGTTAGTGCACCTTTGCAAAAATAGAGTGAAAACTTAGCAGTGGAGATCTAACATGTAAACTGAAAATACTTTCCCTTGTTGATCTTACTTGGTAGCCAGTATCCACTATAAAGATGACTTATATGTCTTTTTGTGTTTTTATATTGACTTTTATATATATATATTTTACTTTATAGTTATTTGCTTTTCAGACCTCATTTAGATTTTATTTAGATTTAAAAAGAGATATTGTAAGATAAAAGGATTAAGTATAACACTAAAATACTGTTTACTTTTTGAGTTAGACCAAGGCAAAGTAGACAAGAAACCTGGATTGTCTTATTCCTTCTTTTTTTTTAAATCCTATCATTTAAGCTCCCCTGAGTGAAATCATACATTTCCTGCCTTTTATCTCATGATCAGTCTTTATGTATTTTAGGGAAGGGTCTATAGGGTGTTCAGGGTCTCACTGCTAGATGGACTCGTAGTGATCCATCTGCTTACAGCCTTGCAAGAGCTGGGATTACAGGCGTGCACTACGCCCAGGCTCAGTGCGCCCTGGGGGCCGGCATGGCAGGCCTGGGATGGAACTGCCAGTGGCAGCTGCGCCTGCTTGCAGCCTTATGGTCAGTCTTCTATAAAAACGCATTCCTCAGGACCAGAGGATGATGTGTTTCATGCTAGTGATCCTACTTCCTTTCTCCTGTACTGCTAATAAGAGTTACTGGAGTAAGTGAATGACATTTGCTGTCCTTGCCAAGTTCTTTTTTGTTTATTTTTTGAGATAAGGTCTTGCTATGTAGTCCAGAGTGGCCTTAAACTCACCATGTAACCTTTGCTGGCCTTGAACTCACAGTGATGCTCCTGCCTCAGCCTTCTGAGTGCTGGGATTACAGGAATGCGCCACGATGCCCAGTGCCTTACCAACGAGTTTATCCTTTAGAATTTTTGGGAACTAGTTCAATTTTACTAATTATTAAAATTTTCATCCTCTTTTGAGAGGTGGGGTGGAATGGTAGTACTGGCAATTGAACTCAGGGCTTTTACTGTGGGCTATATATATCCTCAGCCATATTGTATTTAATTTTGAGATAGTTTGTAAGTGAATTGTCCAGTCTGGGCTTGAATTTGTTATCTCCTGCCTCCGCTCAGAGTTCTGGATTATAGGGGTGAGCTGTTAGGCTCTGCTTTTATATGTATTGCTAATATTTATGTTTTCCTTTTCTGAAATGTTTCTTCTCTCTCTTTTTTTTTTTTCTTCGTGTATTTTAGGGAAGGGTGTACAGGGTGTTCAGGGTCTCACTACTAGATCAGACTCATAGTGATCTCCCTCTTTACAGCCTCCCAAGAGCTGGGATTACAGGCACGTGCCACCACGCCCAGTCTCAATTGCTATCTCAGTGTGCCACAGGAGTGGGGCTGGCACAGCAGGCCCAGGAATCAAACCCCTGGCTCCTGCGCATGCTTGTAGGCGCTTTAATCTGCTGAACTATTTGGCCGGCCCTTGAAATACTTCCAAATTTAGATTATTGACAGTTTTTATTTACATGAGTTTGAGTTAACTTTTATTGTTTGTTTGTTTCTTTCTTTTTCATTTATGTATTTGGTACAGGGTCTTGATGTGCAGCTCAGACTCCTAGTGATCCTGCTGTTTTTGGCCTCCCTATCGCTTGGATTAGAGGCATGTGCCACCACGCCTGGACTCCATGGCAGGCCCAGTATACCCAGGGGCAGGGCCAGTGCGGCATGCAGGACCAGGGATTGAACCCTAACCCCGGTGTTTACCAAAGCAGGCACTTAGTCTGCTGAGCTGTCTTGCCTGCCCTTTAATTAACTTTTGATGAGTCTCAAAGTGAAATTGGGTCTAAAAGAAATTGATTCTTTAAAACTGGCATCATGCTTTTATTTGATTTGCTTTTTATGAAGATTTTCATTCTATAAACCTGATAAATGTTTGTATACAAATTTGCTGAAGTGACAGCAATTTTGGATTATTTAGGTTTATATAATTGTACAAATATGTGTCACTTATCATATGTATCTAGATATATACACAGGTTTTTCTAAATATATATTATTCAGTATATATTCATGATTATTCATATTCTTCCAGTTATTCTTGGGGGTGCATGTTTGCTACTTTTCTCCTAAATATTTAAATTGAGGGCTAGGGAGATAGCTCAGTAGAATATGCACTTGGCCTGGCAGGCACAAGGTCCTGAGTTCAAACCCTGGTACTGCGAAAAATAAAAAAAAAATAAACTGATATGAATATAAATTAGCAAATTAATAAGATAGATCGCATCTGGGCTGGCGAGATATCTCAGTGGTTTAAAGCACCTGCTTAGGGATGTACCAGCCCCACCCCCAGTGTGGGCTGTGCTGGCCACGCAAAAATTAAATTTTATATCTGTATCTTATCCAAACCTTCATGTTTATCTTCTTGAATATTTGTATATATTGATTTCACGAGTTCAGGTTTTTGATATTTGGAGGATTGAGATAGGGCTAAAATTTTTACATTGTAACTAAGACTTCAGAATGAAAGGACCGTAGATAGCATTTAGCTTTCAAAAATGATTACTTTTAGCTAGGTGTGGTGGTGCATGCCTGTAATTTCAACACTCTGGAGGCTGAGGCAGGAAATTGCTGAAAGTTCAAGGCCAGCTTGAAATATATAACATCCTGTGTCAAAAAAAGAAAAAAAATTACCTTAATTTGATGTTTCTTAGGTAATATTTCCTTTGTGAAATACATTTTCCTTTTGTTGTCATTCATTTCTAAATGTCCTTAGTTTGGGGCCATATTATGGAATTGCCTAATCTCTCTCAAAGAGTTTTGTGAGGCTTACCTGTAAATAATGAAAATGGCTTAACAAGTAACTGAAGTGAATAAGTAAATATTCAGTGCAATTTTTATTGGACTTCACATCTGAAAGTCTGTCTTATCTTTTGGGGGCTTTAGAAATAGGTAACTTTCCAACGTCATTGTTTGTGCAGTCTAGTGCGTAGCTTAATATTGAAGTATTTTGTAATTTTTTACTTTTTGTTTCAAAGGTAGTTAAAAGGTAGTGTTGGTTCTCGTACCATTCATTGTTGTCTGTCCTCATTAGTTGATTGTTGTGTGTTAAATAGACATCCCTGGAGCTTACTCTCCACACTCTGTGAATCCACTCATTAATCACCAGTCACCTTTGGAGATGGGAAAATTACTTACCTGTATTTCTTTTTCTCAGAAAGCGTGCTCTGGAATGGATTCACAAATGAGCTACCCTCCTTCCCTCAAAGAGTAAGGTTTCTGCTTTACAGGATTTTTTCTTGGGTTATTTTTCCTCTCATCTTTTGAATTTGAAAAGAACTGAGGGAAGGCACCTGAAGAAACTACTGACATACTCACTAGGGGAGTTCCAAAGCTTGTGCTGCCCCTAGGGGCAGTGTCAATGGCTCTTAAAGCTAGAAAGCTCATACTTGGAGTTGAAACAGGGGCTCAAAGAATCCATTTTCCCAGTGTACCTTCTGAAAGGATAAGTTTCAGGTAAGTAATTTTCTCTTACTATGTGATATGTTCTATTCATACTTATAAAAGTACCCAAGTCCAGTTCTCCAGGTACAGAAGCAACTAACTGTATTTACTCACAGTTTAGATTTGTAATTTTTTTTTAAGGTCAGAAATATACAATCTTGTGGAATAAAATATGTTTGCTTTGATATACATGAAAGCATAATTTATTTTAAATGAATCATAATTAGAGTTGTATTGAGATCAGTGTATTATGCTAGTGCTGGCATTTCCTTCATTAATGAATAAATATTCAGAAACATTTTTAATATAAAATAAAAAATCTCTTGAACTCAGTTTCTAAGCAGTAGTTGACTGAGGTTGTCTGCACAAGCATGTGCACTTTCTTAATAAACCTGTCTGCAGGCTAAGTAAGATGATGGCAACTATTTTTGTACCTAAAATTAGATGCAATATCTCAGAATGTGTTAAGTATTTGTAAATTTTTTTTTAATGTTAAGAGACAGTATGAGATATAAGTAAAATATTTAGTGTAGTAGCTATATGTAATATGGCTTTGACTTAGTTCATATATTCTTTAGAGCTATTGAAATAGTTATGCTCAGTTTTTAGCTACTAAATGTGCGGTGATTATAAAAACAAAAAGAATAGCAAAAGGGCCTGCAAGATAGCTCAGCATACTAAAGCGCCTGCGTAGGCAAGTGCAGGGACCAGGGTTTGATTCCCGGACCTGCATGCTGCGCTGGCCCTGCCACTGGGCATGCTGAGCCGGCAGCTGAGATGGGCATAGTGGTGCATGCCTGTAATACCAGGGCTGGGGAGGCTGAAAAGAGGAGGATCACTAGGAGTCTGAGCTGCGTAGTGAGACCCTGTATCAAATACATAAGTGGGGGGAAAAAGAATAGCAAAATACAGTAAACATTTGCTCAAATTAGTTTCCTATGTATTTTGTCATTCTCATTAAGTCAGTATTTCAGAAACCTCAGACATTCTGAGTATTTTTTCTCAGAAATTATTTTTAAGTGAAAGTTGCATATAACCAGGGTAGCACTTTAAAATGTTAATTTTTTCACTTACTATGCATGCAGTGTTGCCATTTGAAATAGCAGCTCTGAATTAGGAAGTAAGGGGAAAACACTTTTGAGTAGCAAACAACTGTCACAAATTATATGCATTTTTCTTTGTACCTGGAAATAGCAGTTTTCAGGTAGAAAAATTGTGTTCTAGTTAAAAGGCTTATTGACAGTAGCTAAAACTAATAGCTATTTCCACAAGCTGGGAAAAAGAGAATGTATTAGTTTAAACCTTAGTCAGGAAATGTTTTTCTTCACTTGGTTTCCTCTAAGGTTATGGTTCTTTCTAAAGTGACAATAAATCAGAATGTCTTGCCTAAGATAATCATAATCATTTAATTGTTAGTTTGTTTCATAAAAGATATTGAGCAGCTTTATTAAAGAAAACCTCTGAGACAGAAGTAAAAATTTAGCACCAATGAATCAAGTCAGTTAAGTTAGCGTGACTAAACTTCAGATTTGGCTTTGAGTGGTCTTCTGATAACCACCTCGTGTGTGGGAAAAATAGGATTAATTTTGTAGTTTTTAATATGAAGTAATTCCTATTTGTATAGTACACTTCAAAGAAAAATAAAGCTATACCTAACTTTCAAGTATGAACGAAGTATCTGTTGGATTTTTGACTATAGCAGCATTTGAGTGACAAATGATCAGTTCCTTTTAAGAATTCTTTCAGGGGGCCAGGGAGATGGCTCAGTAGGATAAGCACTTGACTGGCAAATGCAAGGATCTGAGTTCAATCCCTGGTTCTGAAAAAAAAAAAAAACAAAAAAACAACAACAAAAAAAAAACCTTTCCGTTCAGAGATTGTAGGACGTCATATAAGTATGATAAGATTCAGTAATCTTTATTGTTACATTCAAAAAGCAGGAATTTTTTCACAGACTGTTGCTCAGATATAGGATATACTCAGTTAAAAGAGAATATTGATTTTAATAATGTCTCTTGTGAAATTAACTGCTACATTGAACAGTTATGTATATTAGCATGAATATGTGAAAATTAAGGAAATATAGTATGTTTTAGGAAGGTAAATATTAAAGATGATTAATAACAAATGAATAAATGTTACATTTTATGATGTGTGTTTTTTAAAAAGACATCATAGAGTTTTGAAAATTACAGTTATCCAGTTAAAGAAACTCAGTTTTTCAGAAGTGAGGATAAAAATCTACTAATAGTACTTCAAACATAATCATAAGACAGGGTGTCTACATGATATTTCTAATGCCATTATAAAATTCATTTTGATGTATCAAGGTAGAAGAAATAAAAAAAAAATGAATTGCTCCCATCCAAGTACTAACCAGGCCTGACCCTGCTTAGCTTCTAAGGTCAGATGAGAACAGGCGCGTCCAGGGTGTTATGGCCGTAGACAAAAAGGGAATTACTGAAAGGTAGATTTAGGTGTGTCTATAATTAACTACGTTATAGTTAATTAAACTATAATTAGTTATATTATTAATTAGATTTTCATAGAGTAGGAAACAATTTATTCTCTGAACCTTTGTTTTCTGTCTCTTAAGTTTCTTTCATTTTACCTTCTCTTTCCTTTGGAAAACAGCTAAACATTCTGTGCTTGTAGTCTTACTGAGATTTTATGTCAGGGTAGGACTATTTATTATGTCCATCATTTTATATATCTTGTTTAAAGCCCTTGGATTTATCCTTTTTCACCTAGTGCAAAATTGAGGTAATTTTTTTTTTAATTGAGGCCGTAAAACTCACATAAGCTACGGGTATTGCTCACCTACATGTTACCCCCCTCCCCCGCAATAGAGATCAGATCTTTGCATTTGAACAGTAGGAGCTAAACGTTTCCTTGATTTGTTACACTGAGATAGTTTCTTAAGTTAAATTTTCTTAAATTATATTTTTTGGGTTTGTTTTCCGTGCTAGACTGATACAATGTTTAACAATGCTTCTAACTATTAAGGTGTGTGTTTCCTTAATCTTGTATTACTGATGACTTTAAGGTTCCTACAACTTGAGTAAGTTTTTAACATTGTAAATCATTGGTGATATTATTCTCTATTAGCTTCCCAAATATGCCTTTTATTTTTATGTATGAGGGCTATTGGGAATGACTTTCTCAGAGGCTTAAGCTGTGCTTTTGCCTTCCATGAGAACTGAAATTTATTTGGTAAGCGCCTGCTTTCTTTTTAGCTTCTAATTTTTCCCTATTTTATTTTGTACATGATATTTGTTTCAAGGTCAAAGGTTCCGTTACAGTTACTATGATGAATCCCAGGGGGAGATTTATAGATCCATTGAACATCTAGATAAAATGGTAAGTCTTTCAGGTGTGGGGTTTTAATGCTGTAAGACTTTTTAAAAATTTCAGATTAGTGATTCAAAATTTTATGTTAAAATATACATAGACTAACAGTTCTTGCCCTATTTTTAATTAAAAATATAAAATGCATTGTGTCCTCACATGAATATTGCCTGTAAGAATGATCCCTGTTTTAGCAGAAATTTCCTTCATCATGATTTCATTTGACTAATGAGAATACCAAAGAGTAATTAGATACAGATTTTGATTTCTTTTTGGAGAAGTGTCTTAGCTTTAGAAACAGCAGAATCCTAATGCTATTATTTATTGTTAAGTTGTAACCATAGTGTGTCATGGGATACCTAGACTATAATTTGCTCGATGGCTACCCAAAATAACTTAATTTTGACTCTTTCTGAGTTTTGTTGTTTCTTACAACTTATTAAATTTCCTAAATAACTTAGTATATTTTTGAGTTTGGTTTGGTAGTAGACCTATTTTTTTTTTTAATAATCCTGAAGATTTTATGAACTAGTGACAGAAAATGCATGGAGATGTGCAGTACAAGTAACTTTTGGTTGAAAGTCTGTGGTTTTTTTTAGTGTATTTAGTACAGGGTCTACAGGGTCTCACTACACAGATTGGACTCCAGTGATCCTCCTGTTTTCAGCCTCCCAAGCACGGGGATTACAGGTGCGCTACCATGCCCAGGTCTCAATCACCTGCTCAGCACACTCTGGGGGCAGGGCCAGCACAGCAAAGACTTTATTTTTTCAGTTACCACTTTTTTCCTTTGGACTTCTAGTGTACATAAAATTTAGTAATTTAAATCTTGTTTGCCACACAAAAGGAATTTATATGAATACTTTCTTTTAAAATTTAGAACATTTCAGACATGTTAAGAATTACATTTTTTTCTTCACTTTTTTTTAGAATTTCTCAAAATGTATTTAGTGAGATTAATTTTAAACATAATTAGAATCAGTATATTTCTATAAAATCTATAAATCAAATTGTTATAGATCAAATTGTATCTTTTTATTTTTATTTCTCACTGATTCTAAACATATTAAGACTTACAGCCTTTGTGTTAAGAGAGAATTAAAATAAGCAAAGTTACTTTTAGAAATGCAAAGAAATTTTCTCTTTTTTAATGTTCTTTGCTTTTCCTGTAAATTCTTTATCATTTTGTTTTTTTTAATCATTTGGATTTTACCTAAGTAGAAGTTTGTTAAACTATAGAATTTAAAATGTAATTATATTGTCATCTAACCTAGGGGTATAGTAGACATTGAGCCTACTTTTACTTTTTCTTAAAGTACTATCATTGTTTTTTATTTTAAGTTTTTAAAATCATACAAATATTTTTGGAATCAACTCATAAACAGTATTAAATATAGTGGGACTTAACCAGGCATGGTGGTACATCCCAGCATTTGGGAGGCTGAGGCAGGAAATCGCCAAGAGTTTAAGGCTAGCCTAGGTTACAAAGCAAGATGCTGTCTCAACCCCCAACTCCGGTGTAGTAGGACCATCATTAGTTTGCTGTATGACCTTCAACAGATCATTTTAGTTCTCTGGTTCTTAGCTTCTCATCTATAAGAACAGAAACAGGGCTATATAATCTCTGAATAACTTGTACAGTCCATTAATCTGTAAGTCTGTGATCTGTTCAAATCAGTTTTATGTAACATTTTAACACAAAATTATTTAGTCTACCCATACCTCATACTCTGAGTAACTACCTTAAAGATAACAATACTCAGTGTATTAACTATTGTTGTTCTGTTATTTCATTATGAAATTTTGTTTACTTTTTTTCTGTAAAAAAGATCAGTCTAATGTGGCTAAAATATTTTGATAATTATAGTTTTGAACTTACAAAAAGGATGTATAATATATTTTATTGAAGGTGAATATAATGAATATAGATTTTGCTATTATGGAAATTTTATTATATTTAAATTTACCTTCATTGTTACTTTAATCCAGTTGCTTAATACCCTTAAAATTTTATTTAAATTTTATTGTATTGGCTTTATGGAATTTTCATTTCAGTTGCTTAGCTTCTTTTTGACTTTTTGTTTTAGTCTTGCTCTTCTGAGGCTTAGTTTTCAGTTGTATTAGAAAACTTCTCTAATTCTATCTTGTGTTTTCTTCATAAAGCAAATGCTTACTGATTGTCCGCTAAATATCTGGTACTGCCTGAAACATTGAAGATACTGAAAAGAGAAAATGTGCTCCCTTAATTAAACCTAAGTTCACTGGTTTACAAGACTTAGGAAGAAGACCTTATGAATATAGAGATGGGAGAAATATTTAGGAGCTAAAATACAGAGAATTTTTGGTAATTGATTAGCTGCCTATGTCAAAGAAGGAAGTAATCTGCCTGATTTTTGGGTTCCATGCTATTAACTCGTAAAGTAAATGTAGAAGTACATTTCTAAGGAGAAAGCTGAGTTTAATTTTAGATACGGTTTTGGGTTGTTTAGAATTGAACTTGCTAGTCACATACATTTATGGAGTACTTGGAGTGCAGATAATGTGACTTGAGATGTGGTATAAGCATAAGAAAAAGGGGAATAAAAGGATATTGATGCCATTATCAAGAATAATGGATGGGGGAAGGGCAGGCAGGTCACAGGGACATAATTGGCATGAGTGAGGAGATAAAAGAAAGACAGTCAAAAAATTGTGTTTAGGGAAAAACAAGAAGCAATAACACAGAAAAGTGGAAGCTTTTAACAAAGAGAGGGTAAGATTTATCAAATGCTGTAATAATTAAGAACCTTTTTGTTTGGTGGTACTGGGGATTGAACTCGCACTTGACAGGAAGGCGCTTTTGCCACTGAGCTATCTCCCTGACCCCAGAACCTTTTTTTTTTTTTTAAAGACAGGGTCTCGCTGTGTAGGGCAGGCTGGCCTTGAGCTCATGTCAGTCCTCCTGCCTCTGCCTCCCAAGTGCTGGTATTATACATGTGTGCCACCACGCTTGGCATGGACCTTCTTAGAGCAGTTTGAGAAGAAGAATTTATGATTACAGTGAAGAGGTGAAGATAGATGTCAAAAATTGTTCTGGTAATTTGATTGTAATAGAGAAAAGCAATGCTTGGGTGTTTATACTATGAGACATAGGGAAACATAGTCAAAGGCAGCCTTTTTATAGGTAGAAAAATTTTAGTTGAGAATTCTGAGTAACATTGTCTCTGCTTTAGGCCTCTCTTAGATTTGACTTGCAGCTGTATCACTCTTACTTCTACTAGGCTGATTACTTCCCCGATGAATTTTATTCAGATAGGATGGAGTATCTAGGAACTGGAGTGTAACTCATGGGAAGGGTGTGTGTTTAGCACTCAGAATGCAGTGGATCCAGTCCCTAGCTCTCAAAGATGAAGAACAACCAAAGCAGCATACAAAAATAAAATAAAGTAAAATAAAATAAAACAAGAACTACCTAAGAGGAGTGTGTGTGTGTGTGTGTGTGTGTGTGTGTGTATAATATGCTGGGCTGCTAAGTGACTTAGCAAGACCTTGTCACAAATTTAAAAGGGTTGAGGATGTAGCTCAGTGTAAAGCCTTGGGTTCTGTCCCCAGAAAAAACATGTGTCGGTGTGCATATGTACTCACACACATAGGTAGTGGAATGCACCTAAGTTTTCCTTTTATTACAGTTCTGTTTATTTTGCTAGTCTAATTATAGAGAAAATAACTGAGTGGTTTTCAGTATCCAGGATTTCCAAAATAAAGTCTTTCTGGAGGTGGTTGTTAGCAAGTATGTACTGAATTTTATGAAAAGCAATACTTTCTGTCCAAACCAGTAAGAATAACTCCAGGGATGCTCTCTCAAACTCTATATGTCTTTTTTTTTTTTTTTTTTAAATCTTGGTACAGGGTCTCACTGCACAGCTCAGACTCATAGTCTCTTGTCTCAGTCTCCCCAGTGCTGGGATTACAGGTGTGTGCCGCCACATCCGGTTTTGGTGCCCTGCATGGCACACCCAGGGTTCTGGGGTCAGTGTGGCATGCGGTTCTAGGGATCGAACCTGGGTCCTTGCACTTGCCAACAGGTGCTTAGCCTGCCAAGCCTAAGCTCTGTATATCTTTTTTTTTTTGGTATGTCTTAATTATTTTTATTTTTTCTGGTGGATATTAGGAATCGAATTCAGGACCTTGTGCCTGCCAGGCAGCTGCTGTGCCACTGAGCTGTATCTTTGACCTCTTAGTTACTTTTCTCTCATTGCTGAGTACCCATCATCCAATGTTAAAGGAGAGGTTTATTTAGCTCACCATTTCTAGAGGTTTCAGACCATAATCATCTGGCTCCAAGGCAGGGTGGCTTGGCAGAGAGTAGTTCATGATGGGTAGATTGTAGCAAAGGACAAAGGGAGAGAGAGAGAAGGGACAAGCTACTTTCTGTCCCTCAGATTGGATGGAGGCTACCTGCATAGCAGGTAGCACTCACATCTTTAAATCCAGCACTGGACCATGAATCAATCACAAACTGTAGATTCAGCCACCTCTAAAAAGCCTACCTCCCTTGACTGCATGAGGCTTTGGAGGAGGACATCTAGACATAAACCATCACACCATACTACTAAGCTACTTGCTCGATATTTTCACTGAGTTTTCTTATAAACAAACCAAACATACTAACAATGGAACTGATTTTCTTCTGACAAAAACCTGTTGTACTTACACTTTTACCATTCCATTGATGGTGGCTTGAAGTTTTAGAACTTTCCTTTTTTCTTTTTTTTAATTTTAGGGAAGGGTGTTCAGGGTCTCATTACTAGATTGGACTCAGTGATCCACCTGTTTACAGCCTCCCAAGAGCTGGGATTACAGGCATGTACCACCATGCCAGTCTCAATTGCTGTCTCAGCATGCCCTGTGGGCAGGGCTGGCACAGCAGGCCTGGGAATCGAACCTTTGGCTGGCCCTAGTTTTAGACCTTTTCTTACTGTCTGTTGCCTCTTACCTTTATCCTTCATTTACTCTGCCAAGGAGAACAGTTTCCCCCATGTTCTTTGATAACACCTCATGTGTATCTAGCTTGGGGCTTTTTGGCTTTTGTACATTTTACTGTCTTAGTCACCACAAGTCTGCTTAACTCAGCCTTCCCAGTAGGGCCTCTGACCACACTGTTTACTTTTGCATCCTATGATGCACCCTTTAAGCATTTCTATTCTGCCTTTCCTGCTCCACATTTTCTTCTAATGAATAATTTAAATACTACATAATTTATTTATTACTTTTTTGCCAGTCAGGGTATTTATTTTGTTCACTAATGGCATCCAGAAGGCCTGGAATAGTGGTTGAATAAGTACCATACTGAAGAAATATACTTTTAAGGTTAAATGGCTTGATTAATAAACATAATGTTCCTACATATAGTTAAAACTTGAACACTCCACTATAACATGAAAGTGAGATAAAAGATAACTTAATATAAGCATGGTGGCACGTACCTGTAACCCCAGCACTTGTGATGGTGAGGCAGGAGAATCACCATGTTTGAAACCACCTTGAACTAGATACTGAGACCCTATCTCAAACAGTGGGTGGTGGATGGGGTGACAACTTACAGTAAATCAGTATATATTTTACAGTGCAAATACCCAGGTACAATTCTGTCACTAGACACAATAAAATAGTTAAATGCTTATTCATTGTATCATTAGTACAGCAGCAATAAACACAAACAGTATATTTGTTTTTTTCATAATTTTATTGATAAACAAATAGCAATGAGACAGTTTCAAATCAAATCACTAGGACAGTTTCAATAATTAACACACTGCATACATTCTTCTTAGTGGTTAATTGCTGTACAAGATGCGGATCTGAGATCCTATTTACAAATACCACCAGAACAAATCATTCTATTCATTAAGAGAATGTAACTATATATCTATCCTAACCACTTTGAATACACAGATACAAAATGGACATTTCATCTGTATACCCTTTTTTTGTTAAGTTCCGTTATTTGAATATTACAGGTGTGTAAACTCAGCAAAATATTCTAAAAGAGTCCAGTAGCCCATAATAGCATTGGATCTTCTGTTTAACTGGCAGTGTCAGAAATTGTTGACCTGAGTCCCTCACAGCTCAACATAACAGCATGGCTTTACTTCCTATATTTCATCTTCATACTTTTCTACTGGATGGTTAAGACCAAGGTAAAGCAGGACCTGTGCAACAAGAGTTGTAGCTTTTGGGTCTGCTAAGGTCAGTGAAATCCCCTCAGGATTTATCCTGAGATCCCGTACCTTAGATTGTAGAACCTTTGTCAGTGTCAGCCATGTGGATGAGTCACGGCCATTGCTTGGCCAATGTGCTCTCTGTGAAAGCCTGAGAAAACAGTGTATTTGTTATATGACTATTTGGCAGTGCTGGTGATTTGGTTTCCCAAAGTGGTAAACAGTTCTCAATAAACCATGTAAATATATAAGTACTGTACAGTTTTCACTAACTTTATATAATGAATCCATTCCTGAGAAATCAACTGTGTAATAGAACCACTTTTTCTGTAGGTATATCAAATGGAAGTGATGTGCAGGTAACTAGAAGCAGGTGTTTTACCTCAGTGCAAACTCAAAGTCTTATGGATGGAGAACATTTCTTTGTGTATGGAACTATTCTGTGTCAGCAGTCCCTAGAATTCTGCTGAATCCTAATAGTATCTCTTAACTGTTGTCACACACAAAAAAATTGGTGTGTAAGTTTTCAGCATAGTCCTTAAATGAAGAGTTTCTTCACTTACCTATCTTTGTCTTCTTAGTACTTTGTTATTTTATTTGGTGGCTGCTTCTTCCTTCTTCAGTTATAAGCTTCATGAGAACGTTAATTAGTCTGTTTTATATCACAGTGCTTGTCAGTAAGGTCTCCTTGCATTCAGGCACATCCCTGTCCCCCACCTGTTAGATGATTCAGGTGAGAAATGGCAATTTACTTAGTGACATAGTAATAATGACAAGAGGAATGAAACTGGATACATTCTGTATATTATGGAAACATTTGTTGGTAGGACTTGGAGATAGAATGTGTTGTACTGAAGGATGTGTTGAAGATGATTCCTAGATTTCAACTAGCTTATGCTGCTCGTTAGGTGGTTCTGTTGACTTATGTCAGAAGCATAAGAGAGGGCCACTTTTTTTTTTTTTTTTTTGGCAGAACCAGGGATTGAACTCAGGCTCTTGTGTTTGCCAGGGAAACACTTATTCTACTGAGCCATAGCCCCATCCCCTTTTTTAAATTTTTGAGACAAGGTCTTACTCTGTAGTTAAGGCAAATCTTCAACTTACTATGTAGCCCAGGCTGGGCTCCAGTTCATGGCGGTCCTCCTGCCTTCCTGCCTCAGTCTCCAGAGTGCTGGGATTACAGGTGTGCATCACCACACCTGGATAGGACCAAATTTTCTGAGGAACAGGGTGATCATAAATTCTCTTAGGGATACTTTGTTTGCTGTTTCCATTATGACACCCAAGTAGAGAAATAATCAAATCAGGCTTTTTAATTTTTCGTTTTTAAAAAAAATGTATTTAGTACAGGGTCTCATGACATAGATTGGACTTGTAGTGATTCTTCTGTTTTTAGCCTCCCAAGCTGTGGGATTACAGGTATGTGCCACCATGCCATCTCAATTGTCATCTCAGCACGCCCTGGGGCAGGGCTGGCATGGCACATCCAGCTGTAGTGCTCTGCCTAAGCAGGCATTTTAGTCCACTGAAGTATCTGCCTCCCCCCTGCCGCCATTTTGTTATTTTTGAATTTTTGTAGCCTGAAGCATGGATGAAATGGCAGTAAACAAGCAAACTTGGCCTATGTCATAGAACTTTTATTTTGACAGGAAGAAATACACTATTTTTCAAAGGATAAGAAAAAAGCATATATTGTAGTTTTCCCTGAGCTATAGGAGATGTTTCAGGAGCCCTAGTGGTTGCCTGAAATGTAGATAGTATCAAACCCAATATGTTAATGTTTCTATTTGTACATGCCTGTGGTAAAGTTTAATTTATAAATTGAGCACAGTAAGAATTAAAACTTATTTATATAATTTATAATTTAATATATTCTGACTGTCATTAAGAGGTGAAAGTTTCAGGTAGTGACGTCTCATACAGAAAATGTTAAAGGATTTTTGAAATAGTAAATGATTTGAGTGATTGAAAGAAGACTTCCCTGAGGAAGAACATTAAAGTGAGACCTGAATGATAAGGAGTACTGAGTGAGGGGCATAAGGAAGAACATTCTCGACACAAGGAGCTACAGTACCAAGGTGGGATATTCTTGCATGAGAAGAAATAAAGCCAGGACTGGGGAGAGGGCTCAGTGGCGTGAGCACCTGCCTGGCAAGCACAGGTTCTGAGTTGGATCCCCCGCACCACATGCTATGCTGACTCCAGAACCGTGGGCACACCTTGCTTGCTGCCAGGTGTGGTCGTGCACATCCGTATTCCCAGCACTGGGGAGACTGAGACAGGAGGAGCACTATGAGTCTGCACTGTGTAGCCAGACCCTATATCAACAGTCAAAAAATCCCCCCCCCCCTGCAAAAAAAACACAAGAAAGTGTTATATGAGTTTAGGGGTTAAGGTGGGAACAGGCAGTAGTGAAAGGGAAATCAGGTAATGTGGGGCTTCATAATTCAGAGTAAGAAATGTGTCTAAGTACAGGTATTGAGACGTAACATAATAATAAAGATCACTCCAGTGGTTCTGTGGAGAATGAATTCCACGGGAGGCTAGGAGTAGCAACACTGGGCCATTGGTGATATTTTAAGAGAAGAGATAGTAGCTTGTACTGAAATGGAGTTGGAAAGAAATGAATAAAGGTGATCGTTTTGGAAATAAGAGTTGGGCCAGGGAGATAGCTCAGTAGAATAAGCTCTGCCTGGCAAGGACAAGGCGCTGAGTTCAATCCCTGTTACTGAAAAAAAAAAAAAAAAAAAAAAAAGATAAGAGTCAGTATCTATGCTGATAGTCATCTGTATTGATTTGGAGCTTAGCAAGAGTGAGAACTAGATGTATAAGTTTTGAAGTTGTCTGTATGTTGATGGTCATTAAAGCCAGAGAAAAGAGATGAAATTCCTTAATTAGTAATCCCCAACTCTGTCATTAGAGTTGAAATTACCTAGAGAACTTTTTGAAAATAGAGTTGTCCATTCCCACCCATGAAGATCCCTTTTTAGTACTGTATGGACAGTCTCCATGTCCTTTTCCCTAATTTATTTTTATAGGTAAATTTAAAGTGGCCTGCTATCGTCATTGACCTATTTAAATAGAGCAGTATTTCCTAATTATTTTCTCCTTCCTTGTTTCTTATTGAGCCCTTAAAAACATTTGTATACTTTCAGTCAGGTAAACCAAGCAACACCTAATTTTGCAAACATAAGAATTGGTAAGTCAGTGAAATTGATGTTTCTAGTATAACAGAGACGTTTTCCTTATAAATGGTATACCTGATGCTCAGAAGTCACTAAATATATCACCCTTCGGAATTGTGAAATTGTGGTTACATTTAAGTATAATGATCCTTTTTAGCCTGTTGTATGAATACCCACATTTACCACTTCTTTCTTCTATTTTTGTCTTGACTGGTAGTTTACATTAAGGGGACTGTGTTTGTCTTCAGTACATGGTGGGCAAGGTAGATGGACCTTAATTTCCTACCTTGAAGCAGAACAAAAACAGTGGCATGTATTCATTGGCATGACTCTTAGAACTTCTTTTGAAATTACTTGTCTTTTCTGTGTAGATTAGAAGTGTTTGTCAATTAAGTGAATAAGCATATATTGTTAAGGCCCAGTAAGCTCAGTTTGACTTTTTAGTATATATGCTGCTGAAGCAAGCACTCAGGTTGACTTTTAAGTCTGCACCTCATTTATTTTTCTTTAGATGTTCAAAATTATCAGTCCTATAGCCTTTGATATAATTTGAGAATGAATGCCAAGTATTTGTTTTATGTTAATATGTTGAATTAGCACTTAACACCTGAGTGGTTTTGTTTGTTTG
>NW_004524596.1:41597-63605 GCF_000260255.1 Octodon degus | reverse complement strand
CAGTCGATTATTGTATTAAATAAATTCAATTTGTCATTTTTATATTTCTTTATATTATAAAAATTAACAAAAAATGCAGTTTTTGCTATAAATAAGTGGACTGGTAAGTGGTTAACTGATTTATATGACAAGATAGTATACTTTTGTATTTTCTTTTTCTATGAAGATATAAGTAAAAATTTAGTTCACTTGTATAGCAATATTCCTATTCATTCCTATGTATTTTTGTAGTGAAAATAAACTTGGATAGTTCTTTGTATAAGTATTACCAAAATATTAGTAACTTTGTATTGCAATACCAGTTGAACATTCTTAATCTGAAAGTCTAAAACAGGAAGTATTCTAATCTGTAAACAGTTTTGGTCACTAGCATGACCAAACTTTTCATGCACAAGTGAAGAGTTCCATACATGAGCTTATGTGATGGATTATAGTCAAAATTAAAACCATTGTATAAAATTACCTTTATGCTCTATGTATGTATAAGGTGTATGTGAAACATAAATGAATTTCATGTTTAATTTGGATTGTATCCCTCAGATAGTTCATCACATATATACAGATATTCCAGACTCATAAAAACTCCAAAATTAGAAGTACTTCTGATGCCAGTCATTTTTAAAAAAGATATTCAAGCTGTATTTTGAAAGTTTAATAGAGTAAGAAAATTATTTTGAAGCATGATGATTTAAGTTAACAACAAATATTACACTAATATGTATTCAGCATTAGTGTAAGTTTTGGTTCTTTTTGTGTCACAAAAACCTGAACATAGTTATTAAAATGCTAGGGGAAAAAAACCTTCCAAGTTCCAAAAGCTAAAGAGCCAAAATGTTATTGAAGGGGGCTGGCGGGATGGCTCAGTGGTCTAAAGCACCTACTTGGAACAGGCTTGGCAAGGCACAGGGACCGCGGTTCGATCTCCCAGCACCACATGCCAGCCAGCCGTGCCCCCTGGTGGGCTGAGCTGGCCACGCACACGCACACACACACACACACACACACACACACACAATAAATAAATAAACTTTAAAAAAAAACAAAAACAAAATGTTATTGAAAAATGTTTGTTAGGAACATTTGTATATGTTGGTAATTGGTTATGTCAAAAAGTACAAAGAAATAGCTATAGGAAAACAAAGTATCTTCTAAGTATAGTTGGGGAAAAAATAAGCAAGTATAACACAGATAAAGATTCAGAAAAAACATATATTGTCTCTGGACCTTTTTGCTGTTGTTAATTAATATTTTGCAATTTCACTAGTTACAGTGATAAAAGTAGAATGTATTTTAGATTATTGATTTTGTGAATTCAGATGCTTTGGAATATTAGCATATATATAATTTAAGATATGATCATGTGTTATTTTGATTCTGCCATTGTTTTGGTACACAGTGATATTTTATTCCAGAGCACAGCAAATTACAATTTGATATGGAGAATCATGGTAATGTTTCCTTTCCACATGTATTAGTTCACTTTCATTTAATTTGAATGTCAGCTAGGTTGTTTTTCTTCTTACTATCTGTTCTAAAAGGAAAGTTGTTCATATTTGCCAAATAATACTTCATTCTCTTAAACTTAAACCAGTATCTTTGATAGGTTTTAAACCATTACCTGTAAGATAGTGATTTATTAGTACATTGCCTGTTAGTACTACTATATTTAAAATAATTTTTCCATTATTATTATTATTATTATTATTATTATTATTTTCATTTAGAATATTTCCTCTTCTCTACATTTGGATTGACCCTTGGGACTTGACATTGAAAGTTTTCAGCCATTTACTTAGTTAGCAAAGTTTGTTCCAACAAAGTTTACTCCAGGATGCTTTCAGATGTCTGGGTCTTTTACTCCCTGATCATACTATTCAGTATTTTTAAGAATACAACTTAAGGGAATATTTGGGAATAGACTTTGTTTTTTATCTTAGAAGTCTCATAACAGCATTTAACTAGCTTTTCTGTCTTCTTGGTATTTTGGTAGAAGCAACTTTTTTGTTGTTCTTGTTGTTGCATCAAATGAATGTATATGAAAATGTATTTGCCAGTACTCTGTATTAGTCAGTAGATGTTGTTTTTTTCACTTTTGTCATCATTGCTTTTTTTTTTTTTTTTCTTTTTTGCATACTTCATGATTTTCCATTTGGAGGGGATCACCCGTGAGAAAAACTCGTATTCCCATTACCCCACCTTTATATATGGCATATGTGTTGAGTCATCACATTTGTCAGATATTGGAGTATAATGGAATTGATTTTTGGCCACAGTATGTCCAGAATTAAAATTTTAGCATATTTAATCCCTCAATTTCGGTCATCTTGATTTTGTAATTTTCTTTGTTGTAAGTTAACCAGTTGATTTCACTTTGACCTTTTTTTTAGTAGTATCTTTTCTACATTTATAACTTTTTATATTTCTGTAGAAAACTTTCTTGACTGCTATTCTAGAAATGTCTTCACCAGTGTAGTCATTAGTTTTCTTTATCTTTAAATTCCTATCTGTATGTAAATGTGTTAAGTTTATTCCACGTGTGATTTAAGATTTTAATATTAAAATACATGTTGGAACATCAGTGTCACATAATATATTAAAGAATGAATCTCTATTTAAGGTAAGCTGTCGGAGATTTCACTCAAGAGCTGAAAGTTTTCTTAAAGTTTGTATGCCAGTTGTAGCTACATGAGCATTCAAAGTATTGTTAGTAGGACTCTTGTTATAGTGGAATGCGTCAGAGTCATCTGTAAGGCAGATCCTAGGATTAGAATCTTTTTATGGGCCCTGATTTTTCGTCTCTAGGGGAGTTATATCTTCATTATCCATATTTATAGAAGATTTATAATTCCATCTCTAAAGCACAAGGGCCTGAGTTCAATCCCTGGTTCTGCCGCAACCCCCCCCCAAAAAAAAAAAAAAAATTCCATCTCTGTATTACTACTTCTTGATTTAGAAGTACACTGTGCTTTTCTTTTCTTTTCTTTTCTTTTCTTTTCTTTTCTTTTTTTAAGACTCAAAGAGCTTTTATTTCTTTTTCTTCTTTCTTTTTTCTTTTTTCTCTTTTCTTTTTTTTTTTTTTTTTTTTTTCAGAACCAGGGATTGAACTCAGGCCCTTGCACTTGCCAGGGAAGCACTTATTCCACTGAGCCATCTTCCCGACCCCAAGAGCTTTTATTTCTATGGGGTATATTATAGTTAAAAAGGTTTTATTTTTTTTCCCCATAATTTTATTTGTGCTTTTCTTTGTAATGAAGTTACATTGTTTCTCTTTGATTTGACTATAAGTTGGTTGTATTTTTCTAACATGCTGGGAAGTTACTTTCCTTAATGTTGGGAAAACCAACAGCATTAAAAATTGATAGTAGACATATCTGAAATAGGATAATTGATGTACACAAAACTTTTATATGCATATGGTTATGATTCAGTTGTATTTTGTGGGAAAATTGATGTTTATGAGGGATATGAATATTCTCAATAAAGGTTTCTTTGTAAAATTGAATTTTGAAGCTCTAGCTAGATAACATTTGAATGTTACCTACTGACTTGTCATTTTTTCAGATGACATTTTATTTATGGCTGTCCTGATTACTTTCTGTTTATTATACTGTGTTTATTTTGTTTAAAAATGTACAATAACATTTAAAAATCATGGAGAATGTACCAATTAAGTCCAAGTTAGACCACTGTTTACATTTCTCTCAGAGGACCTTAACCCAGTTTATTGAACAGAGATTTTTATGATCTGAATGAAAGAAATAATTTAGGGTCATTAATAAACAAGGCAGTTGAAATCAGTGATTTATTTGCCCGAGTGAGCAGAAGTTAACTTATATATAATATTGAATTATATTAATGAATAGTAGTGAATTATAAATGTGTTATCTGAATGTATTTGGAGAGTATAGACTGTGCATGATGTGATAAAAATACGGTGTTTAAATTTAAGAAACTTACTGCAGTAAAAGCCACATTGCCATTATTCTCCTCAAAAGACTCTTTCTTAGAACACACTTATCCACAGAAAACTCTTGACACTCTCTGAAGTGGTTCTTGAAGTCCTCTTATGTGAGTGTGTTTATATTGTTATGTCTGCCTTAATGTCCTGACTCAGTTCAGAATGTTTACATTTCGTGATCATTTTGCTTTTGGAGAAGAGCTAGAAGTCACACAGGGCCAGATCTGGTGAATGAGATGGATGTGGACACACTTGAATGTTTCTGACAGAAATTGGCATAAAGCAGATGATAAGCGAAATGAGGTTTAAAAAAGTGTGGTTGATGTTAAAAAGACATGTTGCCATTTTCACCCTTAGTATTCTTAAAATGCTCTCCCTCACTGTGAACAACATATTTAGCCCATTGTGCTTGGTAGTGTGTCTTTTACTGTTCTATTTTTTAAAAAAAATATAAACATTCACTGTATTTTTTTCAGTCACCTTGTAGTGTAGACAGATGTTCAAATTATGCTATTTTTTAAAAATTCTGAATTAAAATCTCATAAAGTATTCTAGTGTAAAGGATAAAGAGATAAAAAGCTTTAGTTTAAAAAGTACTTCATGACTGGCATGTGGTGGCACACGCCTGTAACCCCAGAACCTGGGAGGCTGAGACGGGGGATCCCTGTTGAGTGCCAGGCCAGCCTAGGCTGTATCAGTGAGTTCAAGGCTACTTACCTCAGTGACATAGTGAGTGTTTTTGAATAAACAAGAAAACTGATTCATAAAATACTAAAAATGTGGTACTAAAACCCTCATCAGTTTTTTGTGAATTTTTAATTAATCAACATATGTTAGCCAGGTGTGGTGGTGCACCCCTATAACCGCAGCAATGGGGAGGCTGAGGCCAAAGGATCACTGTGAGTTTGAGAGTTGCCTGGGCTACAAAGTGTGACCTTGTCTCAAAAAAAAAAAAAAAAAAGGACAAAATTAAGATAGTTTTAGTTTGTGTCATTTTCTTTCTATTGGATACTGCTAATAACTTTAAATATATTGATAATTTAAGTATATATTATGGAAATAATTAAAATTATAGTTAACTTTTGGCTTTTCATTGTCAGTAACAGGAAGCGATTTATGTGAAATTTCATGGCAGGTTTGCTTTTGTAAATATTACTTATTGAAAAGAATATAAAATTGGGAAATATGAGGAGTACAAGCTCAATGATAGTGATAGTGAAATAGAAACATCTGGAGATTCTCAAGAAAATCAGCTAGAATTAAAAGTTTTCTGTCAATAGAAATTTGACTATAATCAGATTTTGTGCATGAGTTTCGTATTTCACAAGTAATGTATTTTCTTTGTGAACTGTAAGAACATTTTAAACGTAAGTAGGAAATAATAAATTCTATCATTTTTCTTTTAGGGTATGAGTATTATAGAACAATTAGATCCTGTGTCCTTTAGCAATTACTTGAAGAAATACCATAATACTATATGTGGAAGACATCCCATTGGGGTGTTATTAAATGTAAGTATTCTTGGAGAGCCTTGACTTTTAATGTTTGATCCTGTCATGTCTCAACATATTTTATCATTGTGATGTATTATTGTTACTGGTTTTATGTCCAAAATGTCAATTTTCTTCCTCTTTAATATAATTATGGATCTCTGTTGTTTTGGTTATGTTAGTAACTTTGTCAGTAGAATACAGAATAGCAATTTTTGTTAAATATAAAAAATTAGGATAAAAAAATCATATTTTCTCTTTATTCTCATTCAATTCTAGCATAGTCCTTACGAATGTAAGTCAAAGTGACTTCTCAGGAAATTAAATTTAAAAAGAAAAACAGTGGACATTTGCCACATTTATCCAAACAATGTGTTTCCTGAAAATTAATAAGAGTTCTTATTGAAAGCTCCTAGAGTTAAGGAGGTATAAAATATTGCATATTTTATCTCTCAAAAAATTACTGTTGCTGGGTATGGTGTGCATAGCTGTAATTGCAGCACTTGAGAGGCTGAGGCACGAGGATTGTCCTGAGTTGGAGGCCAACCTGGGCTACATAGAATGTTAAAGACCACCCTGAACTACATGCATAGTGAGACTGTCTCCAATTTCCCTTGTGCCAAATTACCATTTTCATTATATTAAAGGAAAGGCTCTGGTATATTTTGTAATTAACAGACTTCCTGTGTGTATGGTGGTTGGTTTTTTTTTTTGGGTGTGTGTAGCTGTATGTGTATGTGTATGTTTAGTACCTATTAAAACTAATTGTCTACTATAAAAAGTTTGAAAAATATTTTACCTCAGGATTTTGAATTGTTAAAGAATTTATGTTTTTAATGTTCTAGACTACAAATAAACAGGATGCTCCTGCTCTTAAACTTTTTATGTTTATAATTTAACAAGACAGATGACATATTTTTCTCTTTAACATAAAAATCGTGGGTTGGGGATATAGCTCAATGGTACAGTGCATGCTTGGCAAACATGAAAACATGAATTTGACATCTGGTACCCCCCCAAAAAAATAATAATATTTCATTAAAAAATGATAGGCAGATGTTTTGATTAACTAGATTTTAGAAAGATAGTAATATTAATTTTCCCTTAAGTAAAACACTATAGATTTTCTTAAGGAAAATGAAATACTCTTTAAGAATGAAAGTTTATATTCAGGATGTTACAATGGGCTTACTTAGTTTGAAAGACAGAGAAATAAATGGAAAAGATAATAGAGTCCATAATAGGCTAGGGTAGGATAATGAAGGCTAGTTTTCTCAGTATTTAATTTGAATGGTAGTACATCATAGATTTTTTTTTTTTTTTTTTTTTTTTTTTAGGGAAGAGTCTACAGTGTGTTCAGGGTTTCACTACTAGTTCGAACTTGTAGTGATCTACCTGTTTACAGCCTCCCAAGAGCTGGGATTACAGGCATGCACCACCATGCCCAGTTAATTGCCATTTCAGTGTGCCCTGGGAGCAGGACTGGCAGGACAGGCCCTGGGGATATCGTAGTTTTTAGGAAGGATTTTATGATTTAGACAGAATGGATTGACTGAAAGAAAAGCTTTTCAAGTTTTAAACAAATTTCTGAAAGAAGTTAAATGGGTACAATTTCATAAAATCTGAATTGAATGAAATGGAATTTTTATAAAATAAATGATGAGCCAGTTTACAGTTAGTAAAAATCCTGGCATACCTCTTAAATGTGGAACTCAAATGATACACATTTCAAACTTAGTCACAGTCGAAAAAATTCTAGCATACTATGAGAAGTGGCTATGATTTGGTTGAGAAAATTGAGAGAAATTATTAGCAATTTAAAAAGTTTATCTTATGGAGTGGTAGGCATAATGATTGTTTAAATAATAAGAAAGTAGATTAGGAGTTCTTTCACAGAATGAAGTAAGGGGTTTACTTTTCTACCCCGTGTATTATGAGGTAAGAAAAAGTTTCAAGAAACAAAATGAAAGAGTTCTTGGCCTTAGTTGTGAAGTAGGCAAAGCCAAACTGCCAGTGTGTTCACAGTGCTCACTTTTTTTCTCTGCTGTCTGTCATAACCAGGTTTTTCTTTTTCTAGGCTATCACAGAGCTCCAGAAGAATGGAATGAATATGAGCTTTTCCTTTTTGAATTATGCCCAGTCAAGCCAGTGTAGAAACTGGCAAGACAGCTCAGTGAGTTATGCAGCTGGAGCACTCACGGTCCACTGAAGCTCTGAATCCTCAGGGATGCCACCTGCACATACTCATACTCTGTCCAGGGTCCCAGCCTAGCCCTTACCAAGATACTGGTTCTGGTTTGGGGGGATTCTGAAACCTCAAACTAATAGAACTTTCTTCTCTCCTTTTCTAGTAGGTGTAGTCCTCCTTAATTTCAACTCATTAAAAAATGCTTTATAGTTTTGGGTGGTGGAAGGAAGGTTGGGATCAAAAATATTTTGATTAAAAAAACACAGTGTAAAGGCCCACTTGTGGCAGGCAGTTTTTTGAAAGTAACTTGTAAAGCATTTACCGTATCCTAAATTTGCACTCTTTGCAGACTTGTGCACATATACTCCGCTTTCAGAATAGTTTTGCAAATTGTACACAAACAAAAAAAGGGTGGAAGCTTTTTAATAAAGAAACTGCATTTATAAATGATCTGTATTAGAATATAATAAATCTCAAATTATAGACAATTACTACCCGTGTTGTACAACAGATACCTTCTATTTTAGTTGCTAATAAAGGGCTACACAACTCAAAATAGTCTGATTTAAACTTATTGCTCTGTGGTATATATGAAAATTGTTTTTTATTAATTCCATCTCAGACTTTTTGTTAAAAATGACAAGCCTCAGCTCTTATGTAAAAATATATTAGGATGTATTTTATAGTTACATATTTATCTGAATTTTTTAATTATAGAAATTACAATAATTTTAATTTTAACTTTTACAATTCATTTACCTTTTCTGTGTGACATCCCTTCATGTCATTACTATCTTTTGATAGAATATAAATTCAAGATTAGTAAAAGAACATAGATACTTGCATCAAAGATGTTTGATAGTCTGCAAGTGAGGAAATGTTGAAGAGTATTCTCAGCGTTTTTCAAGTCATTGCAGACCATATTCTGCTATGCTTTTTTGGTGCTTTAAGCAATTTGACTTCTCTACTTGAATTTTTAGGAAGAAATCATTAGTGAAAACAACAACAACAACAACAACAACAACAACAAATATTGCTGGTTTTCTTCCAGTCCTACAGTTTTTCTCTCATGTTATTTGGTGCGGCTCTTCCAACTAAAATAATGGTATAGTGTTGTATTATTTCCTTCTCTAACATCACCCAATTCTGGTCACTTTGGCAAAAAAACAAAAAACAAAAAAATCAATCAGTTAATTATTTAGCCACTATGCATGTTCTCTGTTATACCAATTTTAACATAGTACTGGGATGAATATCTATACTGTGTTGGGAAATATTTATATCTTCAGTATTAAGCCAGAGTAGCACAGTTTGTAGATGCCTTGCACCAATTTTATTTAAAGATTTGCATTTTTAATTAAATGTTATATCAACTTTCTATATTCAAGAAGGTAGTTAAATAGTATTTCCATTTGGATTTACAGTTACGTGTACACATGTGTGTGTGTGTGTGTGTGTGTATGTGTGTGTGTGTGTGTGGTGCAAATTATGCTCTTGGACATTAATGGTTTATTTCTCGTTATTTCGATGTACTTTTGGGTAATATAAATATTCCTTACTAGCACAGATTAAAAATTTCTGAATTAGCTAGACTGAATTTTTAAAATAGTCTTTTCTGTTTATAAAAAGTTTTTACATGACTATTATGGAATATTCGGAAAATACTGAAAAGTATAAAGAACAAAAATGTTGCTGCGAAGAAATAACATTGTTAGCATTTTTTATTATTTTTGTCTTTATGTAATAATACATGTATGTATGTATGTATGTATGTGGATATGTGTGTGTAATAGCAATATTATACCATATAGTTGTATACAACCATATAGTTGTTTTTTTGTAGCCTAATATCTTAAATCCCTATCAATGACATTGAAAATGTGACTTTTTAAAATGGATGGCTAATATTCAGTGGTACTGTGTGACAATACTGTAATTTAACCACTTGTCCTTTTGGACATTTCTAACCTTGCACAATTTTATAACAGGATGAGTATCCTTATATTTTAAATTTGGACTCTATGTTATCTTAGACTTCTCTAAGATGTGTTTATGGCAATGGAGTAAGTGGTTTACGTGGTGAGAATTTCTTAGACTCTTCCCAAATTACCCTTCAGAATGATTTTTCTCAATGAGGAATGTTAAATATCTATCATACTGCCTCTTTACCAAATCCTATTTTTAATCTTTGATAATTTGTTGAACAATCCATTGGTAGGCTTTTTTTGGCCTTTTAAAATAAGAACTGCTAGGGGCCGGGGAGATGGCTCAGTAGCGCAAGGGCCTGAGTTTAATCCCTGGTTCTGTCCACAAACAAACAAACAAACAAACAAACAAAAAAACCTCAAACAAACCTGCTTTTTAAAAATTGATCATTTATTGACCTGTAATCTCATAATTGACCTTAAAAATCAAGGGTTTTCTGTGTTGGTTGGACGGTAGTCCTAGGAATATGTTGTACTGTACTCTTAAAACTAGAATATTTCAGTATCACTCCACCTTTTCATACTATATGGACCTATCTTTTGGTAAAAAGAATATCACACTCAAACTTGAGTGTTGTATTTTAGTTCTGGCTCTGCTACTAGTTGGTTTCCTGAACTTAGAACTTTCAAATCAAATTTAGCTTTCTCATTTGAACATGGAAGTGGTGTCTTAAATACTTTCTAGTTTCAAAGTATTTTGAAATATAAGTTTTTAAAAAATAGATTGTAGCATTGCTTATGTTAATTACCTACATGATTAAATTAGACTAGAGATGTTTTATTTCTACTCTATATGCGTGAAAGTAAAAATCTTGCTATTTAATATAAAGGGAAATTATTTGTTCACCTTATTTAATGGAGTTGATATTACATGAATTGTTCAACTTAGCTTTCCTGTTTTAAGTGCCTTTAAAAATTTTGTACTTGAAATCTAAAATGGAAAGGAAATTTTTATGTAGTCTATAAAGTTGCTTCTTTATTATATTCTTCTGAGTTATTTGCAGTGACTTTTTATTTTTTACTTTAGATCATGCAAACAGAATATTCATGGATTCTTCACTGTCCCTTTAGTGAGTCCTTGCAAAACATATGATAAAGATTAGCTTAGTGAGTAGGTAAGTGTGTTCTCTGTTGAAGGTGAGCAACAAGTCTTTATACAGAATAGAATAAAGAACTAGTGAGATAATCCAGTGTTTATATTTGCATATCCCAATAAGAATAGTGGGTTTCCTAATCTACTTGTTGGTTATTGGTGAAAATCTTGAATTTTGCTTTGGTAGCAAATGCTCTTCCCCCTAGATCAGGGGTTGGCAAATGTTTTCTGCGAAGGACCAAATAGTAAATATTTTGGCCTTCACAGGCCATATGGTTTCTAGTCCCAACTCTTCTTCACCATTGTAGCTCAAAAGCAGGCATAGACATTGTATAATCAATTAATGTATGTTTTTATAAAATGTTTTTACATAAAAATTATGCACTGGCTTTAATTTGCAGACTGTAAGTGTAACTTACAGTCTCTTGTCCTACAAGGTGTAGTTTGCTTGTAGTTCAAAGTTGACAAAAATTAATCTAAATTATAAGTAGTTTCTTCCATTCTGACCCACTCTTAGTTTCATGTACTGTAATATAATTGCCTGGTTTAAATACTATTTATGATGATAAATTTATGTAGGAAGTAAGAAAAAGTAGGAACTCATAGGAATTAAAGTACCTAATTCTTTTATTTGCTGAAGCCTGTTGAGTTCACATTGTTTCCATAAATGAATCAAAAGTAGTGATCAATGTAGGCTGTTATTGGTTGTGTAAATTGTATTGTTATTATTACTATTAATACCTTTTTGGTGCTGGTGATTGAACCTAGGACCTTGTGCATGTTAAGTACATGCATCCCAGCTTGTTGCAAATACTTCAGATTTTTCTCAGTGCTTGGCTACTTAGATAATAACAAGCTTTACCTGAATATTTTAGGAAATAAACTAATATTTTAGAGATTATTATAAAATGTAAGAGGCTTTATTTTTTTATGAAAAACATTTTTGGAAAAATACCATCTTCTATCATCATTTAATTCAAAAAATGATCCCCCCAACTATTAAAGAAGTATTTAAACTTAGAACAGTAGAAAATTATTTAACTGAAATAACATTGATGAGAAAATTACTATAGTGTTACTTTTTTACTTATTCAAGATCATTGAATGCCTCATTGAGTAGTGATGTCAGTCTACAGACTGGCAGTGGAAAGTGGTATGATATAGTTGCAGACAGACTGATGTAGTTGTAAAACTTACTGATCAAGACATGTAATAAGCCATGTACACAGTGCTATTCAGATTGAAGTTTGTGTATTACTATGTTAAATTGGTAGTAAGTGGCACATTATGAACTAACTGAAGTGTCAGCAGGAAAGTAGCTTGCTGTAGAGATGAAAGGTATATATGGAAATAGAGAGTAGTGTGTATTTGAAGAAAATCTTTATTTTGAAGAAGATGAGTTTAAGGAGAGGGAGTTTTCTTTACATACCCAAATGACTATCATATGTGAGGAATAGAATTGTTCTCTTATTTCTGGGTAGAAAAATTAATCAGAAACAAAATTCCTGATTCCACTTTTAATGTACTGTATGGGAATTTCTGACAGTGAAAATTGGCTATGTTCTCATAAAATCATGGGAAGTATTCAAACTAAAGCTTCATGAGTATTTCTGAAAGTACCTAAACTATTAGCATTGTTATCATCTGTGAATATTTTATAATTTCATATGATTATAGTGATTATTATAGATCACCAAGCTTACAAAAGCTAATTGAATTAGTTCAAATAAAATTGAACTTAGTTTCTATGAAACTGTTAAAAGTTTTTTTGTTTTTTTTGCGGTACCGGGGATTGAACTCAGGACCTTGCGCTTGCCAGGCAAGTGCTTATTCTACTGAGCTGTCTCTTCAGGCCCTAAAGTTATTTTTCAAATCAAAATTTATTTTGATCACTTGATATACTCACTTTAAATACATTATAAATTGATAAGATGCTGTTGCTTAGTTATTGATGATGGAACCACAGAATACTTTTAGTTAGAACATTTAAACATGAAGTTCATTTTGCAATACAAAATTTAAATTGATCTTTGAATGAGTAGCTAACTTCTAGACAAAGGTACTTCTTCAGTCTAGAAGATAACCATACCAGTAGCTGAAAAAGTTACTCTTTTGGGAGAGCTTGCTGTTCTTGTACCTGTTGAAGTAAAAATATTAGAAGGGGAATAAGATACAACTGGTAGGTAAGAATTTTTCCTGTCTTCTTGGTGGTGTTCCAGCACACACTTGCAAAACAACTGAGTAACAAAGCATGCTGTCATCGGTGACTATGCTATACATTTTGTAATGGTTCCCTCAGGTAATGCTGATAATTGAGACTGTTGCCTCCTTCAAGTCCCTGTTGTGGATGGATGTTTTTTTTCCCCCTCATGGTGCCTTCATGAGTTCATTAGTGCTATGTGAGGAACTTGAGTGTTTCAGATTTGCTGTTTATTCCAGGGTTCTCTGGTGATTCTAGAGAAATTTGTAGTTATGATGTATTACATTACTCTGTGTGTGTGCGTATGGGTGTGTATGTGCGTGTGTGTGTGCATACGTGTTCTTACATGTGCACATTTGTTTGATTCTAACACAAGATTTTGTTGATTAGCCTATAAAAATAATGGAGAAAAAAGCCAGTTCTTATTTGAAAGTTCTCATATACAGTTTTTCTTATGTTGTAAATTATATTCAAATGCACATTATGTGTTATAAAGTAAGGTTTGACTCTATGTGATATGGTCATATTTTCCCCTATTAATCTTAACAATTGAAACCAAAGAGAATATAAATGCCATTGTTTAAAAGTTGTTGGAGGCCAAGTAGTCAACCATAAGGCAGACCTGAGTTGTGTTCTTTAAACTTGTCATTGTAAACTTCTGGAAAATACATTTTTCTGAAGATGATATCCTACATTATTTACTGAATGTGATGTTATATAATTTAAGTAAAAAGTACTGAAACAAGTTGAAAGTAAAAGGTTATTGAATTAAATAATATTGACCAAGTTTTGTGGTTACTAAAATTATTTAAACTGTAACATTAGACTTAATAAAATATTTTAACTATTTCTTAAATATAAATTTTTTCTGAGAATTTTTTTATTTTAAATTTATTCATTTCAAGCTAGTACACAGTAGACTTCAATGCTATTTGTTCAATTTTAGTGAACTGAATTTGAAACAAGAATCAAAGACTATTTTCATTGTTTTCAGAAAGGCCAGAAAAACATAGACCTTTTAATGAGAAGCACTTTTTAATTGGCTTTTTTCCATTTTCAGTTTTTAATTGTGAACATCAACTTCACAGATTTAAAAGAAGGTCAAATTTAATGTAATGCTAAATGAAATGAATGGTAATATAAAGTGACTTGGTTAATTTGAAACCACTGTCCTATGATTTTGAACCAATATTTTAGCAGTATCCTGTGGTATTTAACATTACCTAACAGTGTTGCAAAATTTTTGAAAGTTAATTAAAATGTGCTTTAGCTGAATGCCCAATGACATTTCAAGCCAGTTCTTATGTAGAAAGACACTGTGGGGTGGTAGAAGCACTGGACTGGAATCCATTGTCAACTTTGCAGGTGAGTTATGGTTTGCTTGCTGGGGGAATATCACTTTCCCTTTCTGTTTATTAATGTGAATTAGAATCGAATAATCTTACTGCTGTGACCTTTTTATGACTTTTTTTGACAAGATAAAAATACCTTATTCAACATTATAGTTTGAAAATATTTTACATCTTTTTTTTCCTTTTCTTAATTTCAACAGCTACAGTCCAAAACCTTATTGTCTTAATTTTACTGACAGAGTATCAGAGACACATACAAATTGCAACCTTTTTGTAACTTTGTATAGCTAAGTAGTATCAGCTTGAACAAGAATTTAGTTCTTCTGATTTTTTTATTTTTGTATATTTCAATACCGAACCATATTCTACATTTTATCTTTGGTGCTGGCTGTTTGAGATAACTTATGGAATTAAGTACATTTTTTTGCAAGTTCAGCTAGAATGGAAATCATTTTTGGAAGTAGGAGTTTTTTGGTTTTTTTTTCCCCCCAGAACCAGGGATTGAACTCAGTCCCTTGAGCTTGCCAGGCAAGCACTTATTCTACTGAGCCATCTCCTGGGTCCCTGAAGTAGGAGTTTTGATGAATTCAGGTATAGTTTTGTGTATGTGGGTTCAAGTACTGGTATGTTTACAAACTTCTGTTTTCTCTGCTGGGAAGGTTACTTAAGCATTTGAAATTCTACTGTTACTTATTTTTAAAAAATGTGTAATAGGACAATGACAAAGATGAAATTTATTTGGAATGTGAATCTGATGGTGAGACTGTGTCAGATACTTGACTATCACTGTTCCAATTCAGGTAGTTTCCTGCAAGCATCTACAATTCTGCCTTGAATTTTTCAGCTATACACAGAGTAGGTTGGAAGTACTGGAAAGATAATACTCTGGGAGCAGCCTTCAGCTAATGATGGATGGGAATTGGAGGATAATTATTCGGGCCTTTTCATCTTTCAGGTGATAGTCTAAAGTTTGTTGTACTCCATCACCCACAATTATCAGAAGAAGTGTCATTCTTCATAGCAGGAAATGATTGAGCACATGTTTATTTTCTTCTTTCTCTTCTGTCATTTCCCATGGCATTTTAGGTGTTACCTGTGAGCACCTCCTAAAATAAGCCTCTTGGTTTTGAATCCTGATCTCAGAGGCTGTTTCTGAGTCAGGACAAATACTTCATTGGAGAAATAATTTACTAATAACATTCATGTTTCGTAAGAAATTTTAAAAATTAAAATTTGAAGCAAGTATTTTATTTTGTTATGTGAGCACATTTATGCTCAGTTTAAATTTGTTTGCTTCATTTTGTAAGAGAACAGTTCAAGATTAGAACTTAAGTAGAAATCTAGGGTAAAAGATCTTAGGTGGAAATTGTTCTACTCAATGTCTTTAAAAAGCCAGTTTTGTGAATAACTTACAGACCAAAACATTGTATTGTGTATTTTTGTAGAAATTTAATGAAAATAGGGAATTTTGTTTAGTCACATTTGGAGATTATTTGGTGATTGAAGCAAACTTTCTAATTCCTTAACAAGACATGCTTATCAATAATCAAGGACTAGTATTAACTTTGCTGATCACTGATTGTAATAAAAAATTTAATGCCTGGATAATTTCATAAACATGCTGTGGTCTTTGTTAAAACAAAACTTTGGTGACTTTGTTAAGGGTTATGAAATGGTGGAATTTATAAATAGAATAAGATTACATTACATTTAAAGTACATGGTAAATCAGAAAAAGGAGAGGAAGATATTCTAATCAATTCTTGGATGGGTTTGTTGTATAGATTATTGTATTTGGATGTTCTTTTGCCTGTTTTTTACTTGCATCTTTTACAGATCTTTGATATTGAATTTATTTAAAAATACAAATGCTATATTTCACAGTTAATTTTTAAATTATGTAAAAAATATATATTCATTTTAGAGGTGTGTCTACTTACCAGCCATCTTTCTTTTCCTGTGTATAACTTGTATGTGTCTCAAACACTCAGTTGATTCTATGTAATGGGACATAGATGAAATTTAAGCAAGTGTTAGAGCTATCCTACGATTAGCCTGCACAAGAATTTACTTAAAGAATATATTTTAGTTATCCTGATTATTAAGTAATATATTTAGGCCTTTGCTATCTCTGTGTGTCTGTCTACTTGTCTACTTGTCTGTCTGTCTGTCTGTCTGTCTGTCTGTCTGTCTGTCTGTCTGTCTGCCTGCCTGCCTGCCTGCCTGCCTGCCTGCCTGCCTGCCTACCTAACCCACCTACCTGCCTGCCTGCCTGCCTGCCTGCCTGCCTGCCTACCTACCTACCTACCTACCTACCTACCTAATCTGTCTATATTTTTAACAAAAATATCAAAGAGTATGGTCTGTTTAGTTGTCTTATGGTAGCTTTAGACTCTACTATGTACTTTTTTTCCTCTTTTTAATTTTTATGTATTTGGTGCAGGGTTTCACTATGCAGCTTGGACTCATAGTGATCCTCCTGTTTTCAGCCTCCAGAGCTGGGATTACAAGTGTGCTCCACCATGCTTGGTCTCAGTGGCTCAGTGCACCTGGGGGCATGGCCGACGTGGCACGTGGTGCCTGGGATCAAGCCCTGGTCCTTGTGCTTGCCTAAGCAGGCACTTAGTCCACTGAGCTATCTCACTGGCCCTTACTTTTGAATATATGGTGAGACATTTTTTGACTTTGAGGCTGAATTTGTAAGAAATTGCCAAAGATCAGTGAGGTGATTAGAAATGGTTTAGAGGAAAGAAATGAATCTGCTCTAATGTGACCATTCCTCGGATCTCCACAGTGGAACAAGCCTAGAGCTGGTAAAGATTTGTAAATGTACTTGTGTGAATAGAAAAAAAAAATTATGTTGCTTTTAGTCATACATGCTACAGTATTGTACCATGTTCAGTCAAGACTTTTGACATCTCAGTTCCATTGTGGCAAGTTGAAAATCTGTGTAAAAACTGGTTTTTAAAACCTTCCCAGAAGCTACCCCATTTTCTCAACATTACTAATACAGAATATTAAAGTAACATTCTCTAAAATGAGAAGTGTTCTTTTAGAATTGTAGCTAGAAGCTGAGATAAATAGGAACAATCTTAAAATTTGAGAAACATGCCTGAAAAAAAAGATCCCTTTTTGGAAGTGTACTTGTGTTCCATAAACCATAAGCCTCTTGGGCTGTTAAGGTACAATCAAGTCTTTATTAGCCTTAAAAACAATTCCCTTCCTTCTACCAATGTATTTAACAATGCTGTGCCTACGGATGTTGGTTATGCTAGTGAATGTTATAGAGTGTTACTTTATTCCTGTTTATATAATTTGTCAGGAAAAATTAAGAGGTAAAACAATGGTACCTGCTAAGCTGTATCCTCTGCCTGGTACCTGTTTTAACAGTTAAATTACTTTATAAATTTATATTTCAAAAGGCAGATTTCCCTCTTCCCCCCTACCCCCCACCAACTTTGTCTTAGGCAAATACTATACCTTTCAGTAATCTAATCCTTAAGATGTTTTGGTCATTTTTTTTTTTAATTTAATTTAATTTTTTTTTTGGCAGAACTGGGGATTGAACTCAGGCCCTTGTGCTTGCCAGGCAAGCGCTTATTCTACTGAGCCATCTCCCTGGCCCCTTGTTTTGGTCATTTTTAAAAAAACTTCAACTTTATTATATCTTACATAGTTAGAAAAAACTATATGTTCACTTTATTGAATACTAGAAGTTGAACCAGTTGTTGGCACTAAAATAGTTTAGGTTGAAATTTAGGTCTGACATTTCATGGATACTAAGTAACATGTGTGAAGGATATCACTTTTTTTTTTTTTTGTGGAACCAGGGATTGAACTCAGGCCCTTATGCATGCCAGGGAAGTGCTTATTCCACGGAGCCATCTCCCCAGCCCCTAAGATATCACTCTTTACTGTGGTATTTACAGTAGAGGTAATGTTAGATTCAAAATTGCTTGATTGTAATTTATATTTTACATGTAATTTAGTGATTTTTTTACATTTATAAGTTTTTTCAATTTTGTGTATTTTTGAATCAGATTAAAAGGCTTTTCTGTAATATAAATATAGGCAAATATGTAATATTTAAATTGTTATTAATCAAGATGGGTTCAGCATGTAATACTAGCTTTTATATACAGCTTGTGGTTCTTCTGAAGAGAGAGCTGTCCATAGTAGCTTGACGTTTCTATGCCCAACTTATTTGCAGGAGTTATTCCTCCTAAAAATGTTTTATTAAAAATGTTTTTATGGGACTGGCCAGATAGCTCAGTGGATTAAAGTGCCTGCTTAGGCAGACACAGGGGCTGGGGGTCTGATCCCAGGTGGCCATGCTGACCCCGCCCCCGGGGCTGAGACAGCAATTGAGACTGACCTGGTGCGCGCCTGTAATCCCAGTGCCTGGGAGGCTGAAAAGAAGAGAATCACTATGAGCTTGATCTATGTGGTGAGACCCTGTAGACCCTGTATTAAATACATAAAGAAAAGAAGAGAAGTTTTTACAGGGCTGGCAAGATAGCTCAGCAGTCTAAAGTACCTGCTTAGCCAAGCTTAGGCAAGTGCAGGGAGTGCAGTTCAATCCCTGGTAGCACATGTTGTGCCAAAAAAAAAAAAAAAAAAAATGTTTTTAGCAGAACTTTTACACTAATTTGAGTATTTCAGGATAACAGCAAACTTGATGAACAGTATAAGGTGTTATACTTTTACTTCCCTTGTAACAGTATTTGGAACATTAAGTATTTAAAAAGTGAGCCTTCACTTTTGTACTCATGTACAGAGCAGTTGAAGAGCACCCTGAAGAGAGTAACAGATGGACTGTGATAAAATAGAGATGTTGAGGTTTTTGAGCATGGCGTTTTGTCATGTTCAATGAAGATGTTCTGTCAAATGAAGATAATGAGTTCCTAAATGGAAAAATATGACAAAAATTAACATGGATACAAAATGTTTTTAAACAGCTATTAACTAAATTGGTTATACCTAGAAAAAGCCACTATGTATTTTAGTGATCTTTATATTTAGAGCCTAAAGGAGAAAATATGAAGATATATCTGTCTGCCTCCTACTTTTAAGTTAATTCATACAGGTAATTCAATATAGTGTTATTGACTAAAGTTCTATAATGTTATTGTCTGAACATTTAAAAAGAAAATTCTTCTAGCTTGGTGTAGTGGTGTGTGCCTGGATTCTCAGCACTTGGGAAGGTGAGCAGGAGGCTTACTGTGAATTTGAGGCCAGCCTGGACTACAAAGCAAATCCATCTCAAAACTATTTTTTTCCCTCTAATATAAAAGATACTGTTAGAACAATTAAAGAAACTGATCTATTTTCATTTTCCTCTGTTGCATTTTCCTTGGATATTAAACACTACAGTAAACACAAGGCCTGCTTTTATTATCTTGAGAATACTGTTAACATAGGAAGAGCTTGGATTTTATTTTTCAAGCCAGTTCTGATCTTGTTCCTTCTGGTAGTTGATATTGATAATCTTAATTTTCTGATCTCCTTAGCTATTACTTTATAAAATGAAGACTATAGTTTAAGAGGTTTAAAATCCTTTACCAGATGGTCCTATTAACTAAATTGAGGTTGTGAGTTTAAGAATGGTATATTGTCCATTGTGCATTTGTGATATGGCATCTCTGCCATTAATTATATGCTATAAGTTTATTCCAGAACTTTCTAGATGTTACTGTCATTTTAGCCTGTAACAAGTACTTAGTTTAGGTGGAGGGGTATGTCTATAGTCCCAGCTATTTGGGATGCTGAAGTAGGAAGATCACAAGTCTGAGATTAGTTTGGACAAATTAGTAAGGCCCTGTCTCTTAAAAGGGCTAGGGATGTAGCTGTTTTTATGGTAGAGAACCCTTGGGTTCAATCCTCAGTACCATTAAAAAAAACAAAACAGTATAAAAATAGGTAAAGGGTAAAGGTACCGGGTTTTACTGCTTGTGATAAATTATGTTTTGATCTTTTGTCAAAATTTTTTAAGAGGAAAAATAATAAAAATGTTTGTAAATATGCATGTAAATATGTTCTCAAATAATTAATAAATTTTTTTTAAAAAAATTCTTGATTGAGGTGGTTTTGTGCAAGTCTAAAATAAAATAGTATTTCAGTTTGGGTATCTTTTATGTGACATTAGAAGAGATTGAGCTTTACAAGTTTTGTTACTATTTTTTAATCAAAGACTTTTCTAAGGAAGAATTTTTTTTACGTCGGGTTTTATTGGTACATTTTTGATATAATGATCACATTGATCATAGAGAATTTGTTCCTGTAACTTTTTTTTTTTTTTTTTTTTTGGTTTTCCCCCATTCCCCTACAGAATTATGTTTTAAAAAATGGTTTTGGATGAATTAAATCTAAACTGGCTGAACAAAGTAATTTGCTAAACCACTGAAAATGATGGTCGACCATTTCTTTTATAATGTGTTGCCTGCCATTTATAGTTGTCAAATCAAGAGTTCTCAAACAGAAAACTCTTGGAAGTAGGCAATCTTACTATTCTTTGCTTTTGAGCTTATAATACGGCATCAGCTGTGGACTAGGAAAATGGTCTCCTGATGGTATTTTGCAGGACCCTCATTCATTCTGGTCAGCAGCATCTTTGTAAAGCTTTATGCTTATGTAGGGACCCACATGCAAAGGAGATAAAAATATGGAGGTAAGTGCTATCATAATAATGAGATGAGGAAATACAGATTTGGAGGACAAATTGAGAAGTTTGAATCAGAATGGAGAGATCAGATCCATATTTTTAGGTATAAGGAATCGTCTTTGTAATGGTGAGGAACTATTTTTAGTTATCAGTAATTAAACAGGCACATATGAAACCAGATGTAGGGGGCTGGGGAGATGGCTCAGTAAAATAAGTGCTTCCCTGGCAAGCACAAGGGGCTGAGTTCAATTCCCGGTTCTGCCAAAAGGACAAAAAACAAAACCCTGTCTACAGCAGTTAACCACTAGGAAGAATGCATGCAGTGTGTTAATTATTGGAACTGTCCTACCAATTTGCTTTGAAACTGTCTCATTGCTATTTGTTTCTCAATAAATTACGGGAAAAAAAAAACATGCGGAGAAAAAAACCTAAATCATACAATTTAAATATAGCCGATTTCATAGTCACAGGAACTTTTGGTGAACAGTTTGGAGATAACTTCACTGGGAATTGTTTAGATGAAATTCTGCCTAGAGAAGGTGTCATAGATTATATGACCTCCCATTTGGCGGTGACTTTCAGTTCAAGGTGAGATTGTAAAATTCACTATGAAGGATATTTCATCCATTCTTGTACATTGTGGGTGTGTGGGTAGGCAGGAATCAAGAGTGTCTCAAGGATAGTTTTAGATTCATTGCTTTATCTTAAATTCAAATTGAAAAGCAAGATGGTTAACAGGACTGACATTTAGGCCATGTAAACATAGCATAGAATAAAGATTGTGTATGTGAAACTCTTAAATGTTTTAATACCAATTACTAAATTACATAAAAGTATAGCTTCTAGAAATACAAACTTAAAACATTTTTTTGGTAACAACTAGAGTTAGTACTGCTGTATAGGACCAGCCAAATAACTCAGTGGATTTGGTGCAGGAACCAGGGGTTCAATCCCCAGGCTTGCAGTGCCAACCCCACCCCTGGGGCTGAGATGGCAATTGAGATTGGGTCTACACGCACACCTGTAATCCCAGCTCTTAGGAGGCTGTAAACAGGAGAATCACTGTGAGTCCTGTCTAGTAG
>NW_004524596.1:35780-41237 GCF_000260255.1 Octodon degus | reverse complement strand
ACATTAGATTCAAATCTATAGCTCCTGTAATACTTAGAACATGGTTTTAGGAACTAAGCTCAACATCTCCAGGAACCATAGAAACAGGAAAAATGAAATCTGCCATGAAAGCCCTTCTCTATCATGCTCGATATGGGGAGGTAGGAAGATGTATGAACCAGGACACATGAGACACACTGTCTCCCCAGATCTTGAATTGCTGATCTTGATACAGAAAATTTTCAACTTTATTAAAATTTTAAAAAGGTTTTCAAGTAAATTGGTTTCCTCATCAGTTTCCAAATCAAAATATTTGTCTTTTTTTTTGTTAGCTTTTAATATTAAATCTTTTATTGAGAAAAGTACTTGAAATCATGTAGGTGAACAGTCCTCAGTGACATTACAAGCAACCCTTCTTTTGTCATATAAAAGGTTGCCTCTTTGGAGGGCTGGCTTGTCTTCAGCGAGAGTGCCTCATTTAACATGGTTCCTAATCTCCCAGGCTCAAAATAAAATCAAACTCTTCTACCAAAAATGGAAAAAGGAAGAATTAGGTGTTATGTGTCCTTTTGCACAAAAGTTAATATCAGGCACTGATAGGTACTCTGTGTTACAGAAGCAGAAATTATATATTCATAAGCAAAATGTATCTTACTAGGGGGCTGGGGAGGTGGCTCAGTGGAATAAATGCTTCCCTGGCAAGCATAAGAGCCTGAGTTCAATCCCCTGTTCCTAAAAAAAAAAAAAAAGGTATCTTACTAAGTGCCAGGCACTACTCGACCCTGGGCCCATAGTAGTAGGCAGCTCAGGGTACCTGTCCCCACCTCGTGTGTCGTAGGTAAGGACATGCCCAAGTTTAATCAGGTAATGAATGTGACTTCACAGGGTCCTGGTATGTAGATGATGGTCAGAGGGCCCACTCTTACCTTGTGTAAGGGACTGAACTGAATCTCTGGTGAGTGAAATGAGAAATGTTTTTTTAAGGGGCAACTGGAAGCTTTCTGAGCTTGGTGATAGGTTTTAAGCTCAGGCAGGGAGATGAAGCGCTTCATTATCCGAAGAAACTACATCCACCATGAACCATTTTGGTTGTCCTCTTTGCTGGATGGATCATAATAGGATTGTTTTTCTGAAACTGTGTGCGCTCTGGGTAAACCTCCTTTACAATCTTCGTAACTCCTCTGATGCCTGGCTCTTTGCAGTTGCTATGGCAGAAGAAATGCTTCATCTTCCAGCTTCATGGCATTAAGGAAGTTCCAAGCCTAGTAGTTTAGAGCATCATCCCAGCAGGCTATCTGCGCAGGCTGTGCTTTGAGGATCTTCAGTGCTAAATTTCACATCAACACCTTTCTCTCGTCGGCTCTCAGGGTTTGACTTCATCAGCCAGTAGTTATTGAGATTCTTCCCACAGTTTTTTTGAGTCTGAAGTCGTCTGTGGACTGGAGTTCTTGTGGGCTGCTGTCTCATCTGAGTTCTTAGTTTTTGTGTTTTCCTGATGGCCCGTACTTGTCTCACGAGGAGCCTGCCCCTAAGCTTGCCCAGCTGGTGGTGCGTGTCTCATTCTTAAGATGGTAATGTTATGTGTCAGCTATGTCTTTGCTTTTTATTTTTTATCTTCTAATTTTATGTATTTGGTATAAGATCTCTGTGCAGCTCGGACTCGTGCTCCTACTGTTTTGAGTCTCCCCAGTGCCTGGATTACAGGCTTGTGCCACCACGCCCAGTCTTGGTGGCTGGTGTGGCGTACCTGGAGTGAGGTAGCACAGTGTGGAGTATGAGGATTGAATGTGGGTCCTTGCACTTGCTGAGGCTGGCAGTGAGACTGCTGAGCTATTTCTGTGGCCCTGTTTTTGCTTTTATTAAATCATGATTTTATTGCTTGAGTACTTACATGGATTTATACCATGTGGGCAGAGGTTGTGGGTGACTTACTTCGAAGTTGCAAGGAAGCAACTGCTTGGTCTCACATGGAGTTGATGATGAATCCAGCCCTCAGTGAGGACCAGAGGGAATTTGGCGTCCTTATCGTTCCTGTTCTTCTTAGGGTGCCGTCAGAACTGCAGATGCCTTCTTAATTAAGTGGCAGAGAGCCTAGGTGAGATCAGGAGCAGGTTCTTCAGACTGAAGGCTTCTCAAGATGTTATTACTCGTCACCAAATGAACTTGTGCAACACCATGAGAGTCAGGATCACAGCAGTCTGTGAGGGAGTCAAGCTCTTGACCAATCCATAAATCTTCACGCGGTCTGACATCAGTTGCAGCCAGGTTGGGACAGTGCAACACATAGTAGAACTTCCTGGGACAGACCCTTCCAGAGAGCACACACAGACCCATGCTGGCAGTGGTGGGGATGCAAAGGCTAGCCGTGCTTTTTAAATAGGGCGTCTCAGTTACTCTTCTCTCCTTGCTAGGACAAATACCCAACACTCTGACGGAAGGAAAGGTTTATTTAGCTCACAGTTGCTGGAGGTTTCAGTCTATACTCAGCGGGGTCCAGGGCAGAATGGCACGTGGCAGAAGGCAGCAAAACAGCAAGAGCAAAAGGGAGTAGTAGCAGCAACAATGGCAACAGAGAGCAAGTCTGTCTCCCCCAAGTTGCATTCAGGCGATCTGCCCAGGCTGGGTGTAACACTCACACCCATAATCCCAGCAGCACTCACATGACCCCAGTGGATCATGAGGTAATCACAAACTCTAGAAGTCCACCCCATGACTACAAGAGGCTTTGGGAGTACAAGTAGACACAAACCATAACACAGGGTACTTAAATGCTTTTGATTTTTTTTGGAGGGGGCAGTACTTTAAAATTTCCTTTAAAATCTCTCATAATTTAAAAATATTTCTTAACACAGCATTTTAAATATGCACATAGTAATTGAAGATAATTGTAATACCTTCTCTATAGACTGTACTATCATACGATCAACTTGTACCGTAAGAATACCTGTGTAACAAGATTCAAATGAAGGCTATATAACAACACAAGCAGTATACAAATAGGCTCACAGTAAAAGATAGTTTGCTCTGTGCTGATCTGCTTGAATAAAGATGTCTTATCAAGTAATGAGACCTATTATCTTCTCCCAGCTACTTCTGAGGCACTACCATTAGGCACTTTGCCGTCTGCTCAGAGAGTAATAGAGTGCTTGGCACTTTTTTAGTTGCCTTCACAACTTGCAGAATATTTTTTCTTTGTTCTTGGTCATGAGTCAGAAGTATAGAAAATGGGATATATAGGAAATTTAAACTTGTCGGTTCACTTGTACCTGTGAAACACTAGTTTTAATTTTAAAAAATAATTTTCTTAAATCTTCTGAGAAAATGGCCGAGGGGTAAGCACAACTTAGCCTCTAAGATTTGGAATGCAGATCCTGGAAAATAACTTAGGAAAGAAAAGGAGACAGGTGAACTCCTGGGACCTAAGAATCTGACAAAAGTTGAGCCATAAAGAAGATTCAGAGCAAAACATGCTCTCGTTTGTGGCTCTTGAGAAAGGAAGACCGTCTACAAAGTGAACAGAAGCAGTGAGAGAGGCGACTCCACAGGCCCTCAGGGATCAACGCAGAGCTGAAACAGACCAGCAGATGCTGCAGCAGCCAGGGAGTTGACTAGACCCAGTGCCCTTCCAAACTGGATGCCATTTCAGGGAAGGATTGACTGAATCCAGCAGCTGCCAGTTGGCTTCCCTTTAGGGCTCTTAGTATTAATCACCCACATGACAACCATGGGAGACAGCTGTGATCAGAGAGCTGGCAAGCTGGCAAGAGCTGTAAGAACCAGTGGCCAGAGGTCAGGCTCAGTCTCAATCACTCTGGATTTGTTTTTTATTTTATTTTTAGTGTATTTAGTAAAGGGTCTACAGGGTCTCACTGCACAGATCGGACATTGTAGTGATCCTCCGGTTTTCAGCCTCCCAAGCGCTGGGATTGCAGGTGCATGCCACCACGCCCTGTCTCAGTCACTTTTTTTTTTGGTGGAACTGGGGATTGAACTCAGATCCTTGTGTTTGCCAGTCAAGCACTTATCCTACGAGCGATCTCCCCAGCTCCCTCAGTAACTGTTTTAGCGCACCCTGGGGGCGAGGCCAGCATGGCAGTCCTGGGGATCGAACCCTGGCCTCTGCGCTCTGTTTAAGCAGGCGATTTAGTCTGCTGAGCTATCTGGCCAGCCCTATAATTGGTTCTTAAGCTATGTTAATATGTAATTTCTCTTGAATGATACTACTTCAGCTGATTGGCTTGATACTAATAATGTTACACAATTGTTGATGTTTACCTGTGAGCCAGTTATCAGATTATCTTTTTCTTAAAGAGAATAAAAATAGTTAAAAAAAAAACAGAATTTCACTAAACAAAATAATAGGAACTCAATAATGGTTGTTATATTACACATTGTTGTCTGCAAATTAGTTTTCACATTACCAGATATAAACATGCAAAATTGACCCAAAAAGTTATAAAAATTAAAAAAGAGAGAGAAAAAATTTAAGCATTAACTACTTTCAGTAGACCAGCAGAAATCAGCAGTACAATTATCCAAGCTAACCTGTGTTTATACATATATCTTTTCTCCTTTCATTTTTTTCCCTCATCCCAGTTCTTTCCCTTTGAACAGTTTTCCTTTCACAGTATCTAGAATACCTTTCAGATTTTATTTACTCATTCAGGGTTCTTACACTAGTGAGACAGTATGATGTTTATACGGGTTTGATTTATTTCACTTAGTATGGTCTCTAATGGCATTTATTTATAAGTCAAGTTTTATCTTTTTTTATAGCTAATAGTCCATTGTGTAAAAATACAACTTTTTTTTTATCCATTCCTCCGTTGATGGGCATTTGGGTTATTTCCAAGATTTAACTATGACAAAATTACTTCTCCAGTAGATTTAATTTTTCTGTCTTAATATTAAAATTTTGATCCATTTGAGTTTAGTGCCTGGTGATAGACATGGGTATAATTTTAGCCTGTGGCATGTGGAAAACCAGTTTTTCCAGCACCATTTGTTGAAGAGGCTTTCTTCTAGTGAACATGTTTGTCCTCTGTGTCAAAGACGAAGCAGCTGAGTATTTGTAGTTGTGTCTGTGTCTTCTAATCTGTTGATCCTCAGATCTGTTTTTTTTTTTTTTTTTTTGCTAGTACCATACTGATTTTATTACAGTAGCTTTGCAGTATAATTTGAAGTCAGGGATTGTGATGCCTCCTGCTTTTCCTTTGTTGCCCAGGATTGCTTTTGCTTGTACATTAATAACGTTTGGGTAACTGTGTAAGTTAAGAGTGTTTCATTCAAATATTAATAAACTTTACATGGCTGCACTGACAAAGGTTCTACAATCTGAGGTACAGGATCTCAGGATAAATCCTGAGGGCATTTCACTAACCTTCTCAGACCAAAAAGCTACAACTCTTGTTGCACAGGTCCTGCTTTACCTTGGTCTTAACCATCCAGCAGAAAAGTATGAAGACGAAATTATAAGAA
>NW_004524596.1:26760-35530 GCF_000260255.1 Octodon degus | reverse complement strand
GATATATAGTTGCATTCTTTTAATGAATAGAACGATTTGTTCTAATGGTGTTTGTAAATAGGATCACAAGTCCGCATCTTGTACAGCAATTAACCAGTAAGAAGAATATATGCAGTGTAATATTTGTTGAAACTGTACTTCTGATTTGATTTGAAACTGTCTCATTGCTCTGTTTATCAATAAAACTTTGAAAAAAAATAAACTTTACTCAGTAAATGGAGGTGGGAAGAACTTGAGTACATTCCCAGAGACCATGATTCCTGGGCTAATTACACTGCAGTCTCTCTTTCCAAACTGACCGTGATAGTCGTGTGGCAAAGGACTATAATGAGTCGTGCCCAAGCATATCAGTGAGAAGCAGCTAAAGAGAGCTCTATATTAACAACAAGGTCTTTGGACTGTAAACACAAGCCTCAGCATGAAACAAAGAGCAATAGAATTATGAGATGGCAAGGCAACAAAGTGCCTCACCGAATTCCTGACTCCCCCAGTGCCAACTCAGGGGTCACAAGGTGCAGAATAGCATAAGCCACACACCTGAATTGGTCAAAAGATTAACAGAGGAGGCAAGAAAACAGTGCAAAGAGTTATTTTGTAGGGACAGAGAAGAAATAACTGATGATGGAAGTAACAGTGAAAAATATGCAGGGGCTTTCAAAAGACACTACTAGAAGGCTAGATGAGCTAAACCAAATGATACAAAATATGAGTCACTAGTTTATCAAAGAATGAGAGTCCATAAAAAGTGTTTTTGTTCAGAAATCTCTGAGATTAAAAATTATATTGGAAATATGGGGAACAGAACCTAGCAGTGAGGAGAGATTTTTAGAACTAGAAAACAATGAAACTGGGTGTGGTGGTGCACACCTGTAATCCCAGTGCTTGAGAGGCTGAAAGCAAGAGAATCAGTACAAGTCCAGTCTGTGTAGTGAGACCCTGTAGACCCTGTACTAAATACATTCAAACAAACAAAAAACAGCTACTGAAAGAAACTTTAAATATAAGAGAAAATGGGCCTCGGGAGGTAGTTCCACTGTCTAAGTGCCTGCCTGGCAAGTGCAAGGGCCCAAGTTTGATCCTGGGCACCCATGGTGTGTTGGCCTCAGAACCCCAGAGGCACCATAATGGCCACTGACACAGTGTGGTGGCACACACCTGTAATTCCAGCGCTGGTAAGGCTGAGATAGGAAGATCACTGTGAGTCTGAGTTGCATAGTGAGACCCTGTACCAAATAAATTAAAAAAAAAACAAAGAGAACATGGGCTGGACAGATAGCTCAGTGGATTAAAGTGCCTGCTTGGGAAGACTCAGGGACCAGGGTTCCATCCCCAGCACCACAAGTTGTGCCTGCCCCACCCCCAGGGTACTCTGAGAAGGTGATTGAGACTGGGTGTGGTGGTGCAAGCCTGTAATTCCAGTTGGGAAGCTGAAAACAGGAGAGTCACTATGAATCCACTCTGTGTAGTGAGACCTGTAGACCCTGTACTAAGCACATTAAAAAAAAAAAAAAGATTAAAAAAAAAGAGAACAGGGCTGGTGAGATGGCTCAGTGGTCTAAAGCACCTACTTAGAACAAGTTTAGCAAAGCACAGGGACCGCGGTTCAATCCCCCAGCACCACATGCCAGCCAGCCCTGCCCCCTGGTGGGCTGAGCTGGCCACACGCGCGCACGCACACACGCACACGCGCGCACACACACACACACACATAATTAATTAATTAATAAAAAAAAGAACATGAAAAATGGACCAAAAATCAAGTTATATCATGTACAGTAACAAATTCCCTAACATGAATGTATAACTAAAATATACCAGTACTCTTAATTTAAAAACTCAAATCATGCAAAGAAGACTAAGAATAATTGGAATAAGAAAAGTCCGAAGAGAACATAGATGGCATGAAAAACCTGTTCTCGGAAATAATGGCAGAAGATTTCTCAAATTATAGGAAAATATAAAACATGGCTGAGGTGTAGAGTGCCAAGTAGCCATGACCAAAAGAAAACGCCTCATGCCACATTAGACTTAAAATGTCGTTTTTTGGCTCTTCATATGTTCATAGTCATAAAAAAATCTATTTGTCAACTTAAACATTTTTTTTCTTGTTTTAGCTTAGAATCTTTTTTCTCCTCCCTGAATACCTCCTAAATCTTAATACTAGCTTCCCTCTAATAGCCTACTCAGTGCCACAGTGTGTTTATTTTGAAGTCACTTTTTTACACCTATAGAAAGGTAACTTATTTGATGCCACTGCACTAAGTGACTGAGGCCAGGACATGTGTTAAACTTTGCAGATCTATATAGAAAATAGGTTTTCTTTTGAAATGAAGTTTATTTTCCTTGAGGAATAAAGCATTGTAGCTTAACAGATGTATTGAGCATTTAGCACATGACAGTGTAGAGCTTTATAAATCATATGTAATTGCTGGTATTCAGACACTTTACTTACACAACCTGGAATTTAGTGTATTCAACAATTTAATTCTCTCAGTAGTTGCACTTTTACCTGTTTTCTTTCACAAGTTAGGAGAGAGTTTCAAGGCAAGCACGCATATTCAAGATCAACAACCTATCAGTGACGTCAAATAGTTTACCCTAAAGGCAGTGATCATTTAGATTGCACTAATTTTTCCCCAAACTTCTAAGATAGCTTCCGGATAGCTCAGTGGATTAAAGCACCTGCTTAGGCAGAAGCAGGGACCGGGGTTCAATCCCCCACGTTTCGTGCTGGCCTCGCTCCCAGGGCATGCTGAGACAGCAATTGAGACTGGGTGTGGTGGCGTGTGACTGTAATCCCAGCACTTGGGAGGCTGAAAACAGGAGGGTCATTATGAGTCTAATCTGTGCAATGAGACCCTGTACTAAACGCATTAATAAAAAAATAAAAATAATTTTTGACATTGGCTTTAGCAAGAGCTTTGAAAAATTAATGATAAGCTGCTTCCTTCACCACTGACCAGACAAAAGCTAGCTTCGGCTGCAAGTCTGAAAGTTCCCCTTACTGAAACACCTACATCTAGATAGACAGTGAATTATTAACATAAAACCACAGAAAGGCATACTATAATCACAATGCTGAAAATCACTGATGGAAAGAAAAAGTTAAAATCAGATGGAAAAAGACACTGTAGGTGCACAGAAATAAAGATAAAAATAACAAGTGACTTCATATCAGAAACTATAGGGACTGGTGAGATGGCTCAATGGTCTAAAGTACCTACTTAGAACAAGCTTAGCAAAGCATCAGGGACCACGGTTCAATCCCCCAGCACCACATGCCAGCCAGCCCCGCCCCCTGGTGGGCTGAGCTCACCACACACACACACACACACACACACACACACACACACACAAATAAATTAAAAAAAAAGAAACTATAAAAGGTATACATTTGAAGAGTATCCTTTCAAGTACAGACATTCTATGACTTATGTTGAGACTAGGTCCTGATAAATACCGTTTTAAAAATCATAAGATGCTTATCTGAAGATATTTGCAGCCAGCCTTCTGGCCATGTGTAGGGGTCCCAAGGCAGTGCACAGGATATACTGTACCACCCCAACCTGACAATACCTGAACTTCCACCCAAGCAGGGAGAAGTCAGCACAGAGCTTTTGGAAGTGAAGGAATGAATACACAAACCTCAAGTTTCTCAGCAGTAGTGTCTTCAGAATACAACGGTGCCAAGAATCCTCTTGTGGCATATAAATTTTAATATATATATTCCAATTTATTGTTCTTAAACATCTAATTCAGTGCTTGCTGTGGGAAGGTGCTCAGAGGTTATTCACTGATGTGGTGAATTTTTTTAATGTTTGATCAGTATCTTTTTTTTTTTTTTTAATTTATTTTGTGTGTGTGTGGCCAGCTCAGCCCACCAGGGGGCGGGGCTGGCTGGCATGTGGTGCTGGGGGATTGAACCGTGGTCCCTGTGCTTTGCTAAGCTTGTTCTAAGTAGGTACTTTAGACCACTGAGCCATCTCACCAGCCCTGATCAGTATCTCTTGAACACTGCCAGAGGTCATATCCTCACTCAGAATGTGACTTGGGAGACACTGAATGTCGTGTGAAGCAGAGTATTTTTGTTGGCATTTAATACCAAATTTCAAGAAATGTTTTCTTTATTTGTGTTTTGAGACAGGATCTTGCCATGCAGTGCAAGCAAGGCCTTGAATTTGTGGCAGTCTGCCTTTCTTAGCTTCCTAAGTGCTAAGATTGATTACAGGAGTGTGAGACCAAAGCTGGCCCAAAAACATAAAACATAAAATTTGTGTATTATTGTATCTATTTAAAGTTCTCCTACCCCCCCCCCCGCCAAAGTCTGTGTTTTAGCTCATATGGTTTGTAAAATTGGTGAAGTAAAACTAATCAATAATGTTTGAAAGCATATGAGAAACTCCCTGATTTTTGGGGTGTGTGTGTGTGTGTGGATATTGGCTCATGAATTCAATATAGAAGGTCATTAGGGAACTGCTGTTACAGAAGTTTTCTGTATTCTCTATCAGATGGTGAATAAACAGTGAACATATTCGTCATTTTTTTTTTCTGGGCTAGTAAAACTTGCTGGAGGCCCTAGAATTATGAGCCAGATTTGATTCATGTTCATCCTACAACACATAAAATATCTTATTTCTGATAGATAAATTTAGGACATATTCTACTGTACAAGTCTTTTTCCTTAAAACTAATAAACTTTGAGCCATGCATTAATTTTTTAAAAATTTGTACATGTTTTCAGTACATGTACTGAATGTATACTTAACTAATTCTTTACTCTCCTGTTGAGCCACACTTTTTTTTTTTTTTTAATTAGTGCATGTTTGTGTACTGAATAGTGATGTCTGTCTTGGGAAGTGTCACATGGATGTACCATGTCTTTATCACTTTTACTCCCCTTCATTTTTCTTCCTCCCTCCTCTCAGTCCCTTTTCCATCCTCAAGAGTCTGCCTCTGTTTTTCTGTTGTCTATTATTCAATTTTCCTGCAAGTGACATGTAAGTAGAATGAGATAGAATATTTATGAACTTTACGAGCTCAATATTACACGGATAAAAAGCAAAGCATGAGTTAGAACATTTCCCAACTTTGAGTCCAACATTAATAACAAAGAAAAAGCCCAGGAAAACTCATTATAACATATTAAAACCATAGATCATTATCTTTCATGAACGTTGATGTAGGCAATCTTAAGAAAATTTTAGTGAATTGAACTCAACAGCATAGCAAAAGGATAATATGTAGAAGATAAACTTTATTTAAAATTTGAGAATCTACTCACTCTATTGCTAGAACGAATAAAAATCACAATCATTATATGTGAAAACCATATTTGATACATATTTAAGAAAAAAGTGAATAGATATAGAAGACAGTTTTTTCAGTTTGATGACGGATGTCTTTGGATAAACCTATGATTACTGTCATACCTACTGGTGCAAGACTAAGCGCTTTTACCTCAAAGATGGGTTTATCCAAAGCTGTGTCTACAGAAAGATTTAATTGCAAGTATGTTTTCTCTTTATTGTGTTTATTTTCCATTACACTGAATGTTTTTAACAATGAAGTAAGGCAGAAAAGTAAATATAATTCATGCAGATTGCAAACAAAGGAGTAAAAGTGTCTTTGCAAAAGGAATTTTCTAGAACATTCCAAGAAATCTTGGGGAAAATGGTAGGAACAATAGGTTAACAAGCTTTCAGGACAGGAATTCAATATACAACGTTTTAAAATATCATGTAAAGCAGTATAAAGTATAAAATACTTAGATATAAAGTTAACAGTACTTTGGCAAATGTACACTGAAAACTCAAATATTAATGAGTGACCTGAAGCAGAAATAAATGACAATATATATCATATTTTTGTTTTGAAAGACAGTATTACTAAGATAGCATTTTTACCCAAATTTATGTGTACGTTCAGTACATTCTCAATATCCCAGCAGGATTGTATTGTTTATTTTGTGGTGCAGCAAATTGAATCAGAGCCTTGCAAATATCAACAAGGACTGCGCCATCTAGCTCCACACCCAGGCTTTCTAGTAGACTTTTAAAAATGGAAATGGACAATGTGGTAACAAAACATACTGAAGTGCAGGGGAGGAAAACTGCTCAAACCATTTTGATATAAAGATTTCAGGCATATCCTACCTGATTTGAAGACCTCGGTTAACTTAGTAGTGTTAATTTAGGGAAAGAGAGAATAATGGCATAGAATAGTGGTCCAGAAGTGGACCTATATTTTAGTTTTAAGCAAACATTTTAAGGAAATTCATTGAGGGTAATTAACGTCTTCAATAATTGTTTCTGTATCAGTTGAACATTTTTATGGTGTAAAAGAAAAAAAATACCTGAGCCTTAGTTTACATTGTATATTAAAATTAATCACAGATTGGGGAAGCCAAGATCTCTGAATGAAAGAACTATTTATTTATTTACTTTCTTATTACATATTTTAGGACAGGGTCTACAGGGTCTCACTACATAGAGGGGACTCATAGTGATTCTCCTGTTTTCAGCCTCCCAAGCCCTACAATTATAGGTGCGCCACCATGCCCAGTCTTAGTCATTATCTCAGTGTGCCCCGAGGGGTGGCCAGCATGGCATGCTAGGGAAAATATATTATGTCATAATTTTTTAAATGTTTTCATTAGTACATGTTTTCGATACCTCATGTTTGCATTCAACTCATGAAGTAGGTGCAAGAGCTTAACATGTTGTCTTTATATTCTCCTTCCCCTCCCCACCACCTTTCTCTCTCTGTCACTAGATTCCTTCCCCCATTTTTAGAATGATGATGATGATGGTATTATTTTAGTTCATGTTTGGGACATGTAATGATCACATTAATTCTGGTTAGTTGCTCCATGTACGTGATACATTTAAAGTCTTTTTATGTCTCCTTCTTGTCCTCCCTATTGATAGGCATGTAGGGTCCCTCTGAAATTTAGCAAGTATGAATTCTGCAGTTATAAACATGGATGTATATGTATTAATGTCATGTGATGGCTTTAAATCCTTCTCTTTAATTGAGAGTTTGTCTGGTTTGGGGATCAGCATACATCTGATTTCCAGAAATAATTTTTTTTAAATGTATTTAGTACAGGGTCTCACTGCACAGATCAATTTTGTAGTGATCCTCCTGTTTTCAGCGCCCAAGCCCTAGGATTACAGGCACGCACCACCATGCCCAGTCTCAGCGTACCCTGGGGGCTGGGCTGGCAGAAATGATTTTGAGAGCACTCCTTCCCTTCCAATTTCATTGAAAAGTTTGAGGAATATAAGTAGTATAACATCCTTAAATGTCTTGTAAAATTCACAGTGAATCCATCAGGTCTTGGCCTTTATTTCTTTTTCTTTTTAATTACTGCATCAATTATATTGTTGTTATTGGATTGTTCAGAATTTTTATGTCTTTTTGGTTCAGTTTTGGTAATTTGTATGAGTGTAGGAATCTTTTCATTTCTTCAAGATTTCCGTTTTGTTGGAGTTTAATTTTTCATAGTAGTTACAATCTTCTGGATTTCAATGGAATTAGTTGTAATTTCCTTTTTTCATTTTAAGTGCATTGAATGACTTTTCATAAGTGTAGCTAAGGGTTTACCTATTTTGTTTATTCTTTTTTTTTTTTTTTTTGCGGAACTGGGGCTTGAACTCAGGCCCTTGCACTTGCCAGGGAAGCGCTTATTTCACTGAGCCATCTCCCCAGCCCCTGTTTATTCTTTCAAAGAACCAAGTTCTTTATTCATTGAGATTCTGGCAGGGAGGTGGATGGAGGGAGATAGGTAAAGAATGACTAAAATTGTCATAATTAAGAATCGGTGCCTGCACTTCCAGAAATAAACAGTGGACTGGTAGTCCTACCCACATGTGAAACTTCAGTTATTGGAAACTCTAAATCTAGTGGGAGAATTTAGTATGAAAGTGACTTCCATGTGGCAGGTTAGCTTTGGAAAAAGAAATCCCCACGGAGCTCACCAGATCTCAGAGTGGTCTAAGCAGAAGCCATCTCGAGAGATGGCATATTATTTGGAACTGGGCTATTCTGGGAATCAGAAGTTGAAGACCAAGCATACTTCAGTGTCCTCGGGGACCCCTTGCTACCATGCTTCAGTGGGAGATAGTCACAAGAAGCATATGTGGAGGAGGAGAAAGTTAGATCCGCGTTCATGGAGTATCACAGATAATACTGTCAAAATGGTCATTTATCAAAAAAATATAGATTCAAGGCAATCCTTATTCAAAATGACATTTTTTTTCCCACAGAACTAGAAAAAAATACTTAAGTTTATATGGAAATATAGAAGGCCCAGAGTAATCGAAACAAATTTGAACAAAAAGAGCAAGGCAGGAGGCATCACAGTACCTGATTCAAGACATACTACAAAATCATATTAACAGAAATAGCACAATACTAGGACCAAAACAGACATGGAGAAAAGTGCAATAAAATAGAGGACACTGAAAAACATATCCTTCAAGTAAAAACCCTTGAACAACCCATCTGGGACCCCTCCTTTCTCTTGGGAGCTATTCCTACTCTCCATTCCTTTCCCGTTAAATGTTCCTATGCGTTATTAACCTCTGTTGTTTCTTATTTTTTTTTTTTTTTTTTTTGGCCGAACTGGGGATTGGAACTCAGACCCTTGTACTTTCCAGGAAAGTGCTTATTCCACTGAGCTTTCTCCCCAGCCCTTAAAATTCATTCTTTGACTTTGGGGAATATGAACTTGCACACTACACATCTAGCAGGTGGGGAATTACATATA
>NW_004524596.1:18694-26660 GCF_000260255.1 Octodon degus | reverse complement strand
AAATAGAGGACACTGAAAAACATATCCTTCAAGTAAAAACCCTTGAACAACCCATCTGGGACCCCTCCTTTCTCTTGGGAGCTATTCCTACTCTCTATTCTTTTCCCGTTAAGTGTTCTTATGCATTGTTAACCTATTTTGATATTTTTTTTTTTTTTTTTTTTTTTTTTTGGCAGAACTGGGGATTGAAACTCAGACCCTTGTACTTTCCAGGAAAGTGCTTATTCTACTGAGCTTTCTCCCCAGCCCTTAAAATTCATTCTTTGACTTTGGGGAATATGAACTTGCACACTACACATCTAGCAGGTGGGGAATTACATATACTTTCCCTGGGTCATTTGAAGGCTCCACCAGGATAACTGGGAAGAGGAGCCACTCTTCCTGCTCTGCACATTGTGGGGACCCAGTTGAGCTCTCCCCTACAGCTGCCTGAGGAGAGAGAGAAGAGGCCTCAATAAGGCAGAGGACATGGGAGTTGCCCCTCCCCAGCAGCCAAGGCAAGAGGCCTGCGCATACTCCCCTCCATCCTCCTGCTCCATTCACAATGCAGCCTGCTTCTGCAAAGTGCTCTGATCAAAGGGACTACGTCTTCATTGAAATTTGTGTTGAAGATAGTACAGATGTTAATCCAAATTTTGAAGAATTCAAACTTACTTTCATTTGTCTTGGAGGAAGTGATAATTTTAAATATTTAAATGAAATTGATCTTTTTATTATATTGATAGAAATGATTCCAAGCATAAAAGAACAGAAAAATTGGGCCAGCAAGATAGCTCAGTGGACTAACGCACCTCCTTAGGCAACCTTAGGCAACCTTAGGCAAGTGCAAGGTTTGCGATTCGATCCCCGGCACCACATGCCGCATCAGTCTTGCCCCTAGGGCGGCTTGAGCCAGCCACCAAAAAACCCAAAAAAACCCAGAGAAATCAACTTTACATTGTTTATGAAAAGGAGACCTTGACTACTATGGCCTAGGTTAACAAAAGAAAGGGCAAAGCTTAATTGACTTTGCGTAGACCTCAAGGACTGGATAGACTGGGAGGATGATCCTGATAAAGACAGGTCTAATTTTGATAATTTCTCTGAGATGATGAACAAAATAAGTTGTGAGGAGGATGTAGATTTAGCAGAAGTAGAAGGAGCAGATGATGATTCACAAGACAGTGATGATGAAAAATGCCAACTCAGCAATAAGCAAACGTCATCAGCTAAATGTTGGAAAAGGAAGTTAACTTCTCTAAGATTTCATAACAAAGAATTCCTGAGTTGCTAGCTTTAAATCCAGATGCTGGATTTGCCACCTTTTTTTTTTTTTTTTTTTTTTTGTCTTTTTGAGACAGGATCTCACTCTGCACTCTGTACTTCAGGCTGGACTTGAACTTACTTTGTAGCCAAAACTTGCAGTGATCCTTCTGCCTCTGCCCCCACCGAGTGCTGGGATTACAGGCATGCACTGTTCTGCCTTGCTGTATTTGTATCTTTTAACTCATTTTTCCAACCTGTTTTTTTAAAGACTTCACTAGGGGTTGATAATATGCCATCATATGGGGAAATATCAAGCCACTTGAGGCACTGTTCTTTTTTTTTTTTTCATTTTTAATGTATTTATTGGCCATTTGTATTTCTTGTGGAGAAGTATCTATTCATTTCACTTGAATGTTTTTTGATTGAGTCTTTTATTTTGAAGGGTCAATTTTTTTTTTTTGTTTTGGGTAGGACAGTTTCAATAATTAACACATTGCATACATTCTTCCTAGTGGTTAATTGCTGTACAAGATGCTGACATGATATCCTATTTACAGACACTATTAGAACAAATCCCTCTATTCATTAAGAGAATGTAACTATATATCTATCCTAACCATTTTGAATACACAGATACAAAATGGACATTCATCTGTATCCCCTTTTTTTATTTAGTTCTGTTATTTGAATATTACAGGTGTGTAAACTCAACAAAATATTCTAAAAGAGTTCAGTAGTCCATAATAGTATTGGGTCTTCTGCTTCCCTGGCAATGTCAGAAATTGTTGACCTGAGTCCCCTATAGCTCAACATAACAGCATGGCTTTACTTCTTACACTTCGTTTTTATATTTTTCTGCTGGATGGTTGAGACCAAGGTAAAGCAGGACCTATGCAATAAAAGTTGTAGCTTTTGGGTCTGATAAGGTCAGTGAAATCCCCTCAGGATTTATCCTGGGATCCTGTACCTCAGATTGTAGAACCTTTGTCAGTGTCAGCCATGTGGATGAGTCACGGCCATTGCTTGGACAACGTGCTCTCTGTAAAAGCCTGAGAGAATGTTGAGGCACTGTTCTTATGCATGAAAATATCCCAGGCTTTCATGAACTGTTGAGGTCCTAGGCAATTGATACAGTAGTCGTGATAAAGTGAAATTTCACCTAAGTCTCTTTTACTTCATAACATAGTTACTGACATGGTAAGAAGTTCTCAGCATAGGAAAATGTAACTAAAGGATTGTTTCATTAAAGGCTTTTTTAAAAAAATTTACTTCACATTATTTTATGTAAGTGATCACTTGTCAGTGTTCCAGATGTCTCTTAACTAAAATTAGTGAATTCCCTTCATTTAGTTGGTTTTTGAAGCTTATACATTTGGTATTGTTTGGCCCTTACACTTTTACATCTCTTAGCCTGTAGGACAAACAGAGCTGTCCATTGTTGCTTGGGAATCTGTATATTTAGGCCAGGTTTGTATTTGCACCATCAGTATAGCAGATGAATGAAAAGGTGTTAATGCACCATTGGACTTTTTAGTTTCTGTTTTTGATTCAGCTTTTACCTTAGCTGAAAGACCTCAGTTTATGTTCATGACTGTGGGGAATTTTTCAAATTCTACATTCTTTCTAATAAACTTTTGGAAGACAAAGAAAGGAAGGAAGAAAGAAAGAAGAGAAAAAGAAAGAAAGAAAGAAAGAAAGAAAGGAAAGGAAAAGAGAAAAGGAAAGAAAAAACTCCCACCCTTTTAACACATGGTACTAGGAAAACTGGATATCCTTTGAACATTAAACTAGATCACTTTCTCTCTCCCCCTGTACAAAAATCAAATTCAAAATGGATCAAAGACCTACATACAAGACCTGAAACTTTAAAATCAGTAGAAAAAAATAGAGGAGATATTTAAAGTCATAGATAGGAAAAGACTTCCTAATAGGACTCCAATAGCACAGAAATGATAGCAAGACTCAACAAATGAGGTGAAATCAAATTAAAAAACTTATGCATATCAGTATGCATATCAGCCTATAGAATGAGAGAAAATTTTGCCAGCTAATTTTTGGACAGGATTAATATCTGCAATATGTAGAAATACTGAACGCATATGTAAACATTGTATTTTCTCCCTGGTATGAGAAACTCAAAGAATAAGTAAAGTCTAACATGTATAATAGATACCGAGACATGGGAAGAGGTTGTCCAAAAGGAAAAAGGAACTAGGATGGGTGAAAGGGAAAAGACAGTAGAGTAGGGAAAAGGGAAAAGTGCAAGTCACTTATGCTAATAGAATCTCTTAAAAAGGAATATTTATACTAAAATCCACCTGAAAAATTTCCATGCACATATTTTGTACCCTGAGCAACTACTTTAAAGATAACATGTAATATATTAACTATTGTTATTCTCCTATTATTTTACTACAACATTTTGTTTTACCTTTTTTACATTAAAAAAAAAAAAACCCTGAAAAAACCCTCTCTCACTAAATGGGCAAGAAAATTGAACAGATAGGACTGGCTTGATAACTCGGTGGACTAAAGCACTTACTTAGGCAGAGCACAGCTGCTGGGGTTCGATCCCCAGTGTGCCATGCCGGCCCTGCCCCTGGGATGTGCTGAGATGGCAGTTGAGACTGGGCATGGTGGTACACACCTGTAATCCCAGTGCTTGGGAGGTGGTAAACAGGAGAATCACTACGAGTCCGAGTCTGATCCACATAGTGAGATGCTGTAGACCTTGTCCTAAATACAGAAAAGAAAAAAAAAATAAAAAAAAGAATTGAATAGATACTTTTTAAAAGATGTAGACATGGCCAATAAATATATGAAAAATATTTAACATCCTTATCTACTAGGAAAATGAAATCCAAAATATGTATTTTATTTCACCCTGTTGGCTGTCATCAAGAGTATTAAAAGCAATAAATTTTTGGAGGATGCTGGTGGTAATGTAAATTACTATAGCTGCTATAGAGATCAATATGAAGGTTTTTTAAAAACTAAAAGTAGAACCATCATGTGATCCTGTTACATCACTCTTTAGTATATATTACAAAGGAATTAAAGTCTTTTAGAAAACTAAAGATATTTACATATATACCTATAATTCACAATGACTAAGATATGGAGCCAGCCTATGGGACCATCAATGGATGAATGAATAAAATATTTTTCAGCTAAAGATATGAAATGATGTCATTTTTAGGAAAATAGTAGGAAATGGGAATCATCAGATTGGGCAGAATAAACCTGACTCAAAAAGAACAAGTTTCACATGTTTTCCCTAACATGTAGAATCTACAAACAAAGGTTTATATGAAAATAGAAAGGAGATTATTAAACAAAAGGAAGAGAAGAAGAAGGGGTACAGAAATCTATAGCAGGATTATAGGGGGATGGATGTGATCAAAATAAAGGCTTGCTGTGGCATTTTCAAACATTCATACTAATACTACATAGTAATAGTATGCATGTATGAAGGATTTCAGCTTTTCCCCATTTAATATGATGTTGGCAGTAGGTTTGTCCTAAATGGCTTTTATCAGATGAGGATAAGGTCCTTCTGTGCCTATTTTCCTTTGGGTTTTTGACATAGACAAATGTTGGACTTTCTCAAAGACTTTTCTGCAACTCTTGAAGTGATCATGTGATTTGTGTCCTTCTGGACATGCGACGTATTATATTTATTAATTTGGATAAGCTGAACCATCTTGGTTTCTCTGGGATGAAGGCTATTTGGCTAAGATAGATAATGTTATTGATGATTTATTGCACTCAGATTGTCAATATATTGCTGAAGATTTTTGTAGTAATATGTACTACAGAGATTGGTGTATAGTTCTCTTTTTTTTGTTTGGTTTTGGAATTAGGGTAATGTTAGCTTCTAGGAATGACTTTTGGAGCCCTCTTTTGCTTTTAATTTATTTTTAAAAATTTTTTTCCATAATTTTATTGATAAACCAATAGCAATGAGACAGTTTCAAATCAAATTGGTAGGACAGTTTCAATAATTAACACATTGCATTCAAACTTCCTAGTGGTTAATTGCTGTACAGGATTCGGACATGATATCCTATTTACAAACACCATCAGAACAAATCCCTCTATTCATTGAGAGAATGTAACTATATATCCTAACCACTTTGTATACACAGATACAATATGGACATTCATCTGTATCCCCTTTTTTTGTTTAGTTCTGTTATTTGAATATTACAGGTGTGTAAACTCAGCAAAATATTCTAAAAGAGTCCAGTAGCTGATAATAGTATTGGGTCTTCCGATTCACAGGCAATGTCAGAAATTGTTGACCTGAGTCCCCTACAGCTCAACATAACAGCATGGCTTTACTTCTTATACTTGGTTTTTATACTTTTCTGCTGGATGGTTAAGGCCAAGGTAAAGCAGGACCTATGCAACAAGAGTTGTAGCTTTTGGGTCTGATAAGGTCAGTGAAATCCCCTCAGGATTTATCCTGAGATCCTGTACCTCAGATTGTAGAACTTTTGTCAGTGTCAGCTATGTGGATGAGTCATGGCTATTGCTTGGCCAATGTGCTCTCTGTGAAAGCCTGAGAGAATGTTTTCTCTCCATGTGACTCTCCTTAGGCACCCTCTACATCATCGATCACTTTCCTCTTTGGCCCCATAATCTCCTTGATCAGAAAATTTGGGACACTACCTAGTTACATGATATTACAGTACACGTTTTCATATGTCCTGAGTCTTAATTGACCTTGGAAGGCTAGGGCCAAAATGTTGGCTTTCCTTGTGGCCCTCCTTTTTCTCTAATTTTGGTCTGTAAACTTAGGTTGTTCACCATCCAGAAGACAAGCTTATTGTTATTACCATACAACTTAGGCTATTAAGCTTAACCTCACTATCTGTCTGAATATCAAACATCTTAGGCATAACATGGAACAGGTATTTTTCATCAAGTATTGATATGTTGAACTTTAAGTCCCTACAGAATATGATGAAAAAGCATTTAAAAATTAGAATGTATTTTAAAAATAGGCATAAAGAATTATATACTTCTTATGTTTACACATAAGTCCAAAAATCTAACCATATACAACCTTGAAGCAGGACAGTCCCACAGTATTCCTTTTCCTGTCTCTTGCTTTCATTCACCATCCCCTTCTTTTTGAACAACCATCTACCCAAGAGACAACATAGCAGCAACTGGCATGTCATGACAAGCAGCCCGTATTCAGAAGACCAGAATGACAGGCACTCCAAGCATGAAACTACTATTACAGATTACCATCTTCAGTGCAGTTGCTTAGTTCAGAGGTATCAGTATATATAGTTAGTCAGGGTGAGAATCTTTCCAATTAACAACTAGATTAAAAAATTTTCTGGAGATTCTCAGGATCATTGTCTTGTGCATCTTCTACATATAACTGTATGGCTTGGCATTGTCATGTTTCCTAGATCTTCTCCTTTCCCTCTCTTGATTAGCTAGTCCTTGAGATCTTGCTTTCCTTTTATTTGTATTATACCTTTCTATTTGTATTTCTTCTTTTGAGTTCTTATACTAGGGAAACTATACGATATTTACACATGTGTGTCTGGTTTATTTCACTTATGAGCATATCTTCAAGTGGCTTCTACTTCAATATAAAGACTTTGAGTTTATCATTTTTAATAAATGAATAATACTCCGTTGTGTAAAAATACCACATCTTTTTCAACCATTCCTCAGGTGATGGGCATCTTGGTTGTTTCCAAGATTTGGCTATCATAAATTGTGCTGCTATAAACATAGGCACACATATATCCCTATGATATGATGTTTTCAGATCCTCTGGGAAAATTCCCAGTAGAGGAACAGCTGGTTTAAAGGGGATTTCCAGACCAACTTTTCTAAGGAGTCTCCACACTGATTTCCATAATGGTTGCACCAGTCTACATTCCCACCAGCAGTGGAGAAGGGTTCCTTTACCCCCACAGCCTTTCCAACATTTGTTGTTGGGTGATTTCTTTAAAAATATGTAAGGCTTCACGAATTTGCATGTCATCCTTGCGCAGGGGTCATGCTAATCTTCTCTATATCATTCCAATTTTAGTATATGTGCTGCAAAAGCATGCAATGCTTTTAATTTCTTTAAAGATTTTGATTATTGGTGTTAGGCCTTCCCTGAAGTTTTTGTAGAATTCAGCAGTGAATCCATCTGGACCCGAACTTTTCTTAGCTCACAGGTTTTTAAAAAGTCACTGCTTTAATTTCATTGCCTGTAACCGGATTATTATTTAGGGTTTTAGAATCTTCTTGGTTTGATTTTGATAATTCATATGCATCTAGGAATCTATCCAGTTCTTCTGAAATGTCCAATTTATTGCCATTCAGGTTTGTGAAGTAGTTTTAAAAATTTATTTGATTTTGGTAGTGTCTGTTGGGATTTTACCATTTTTATTTATAATCTTAGTGATTTGGGACATTTCATTCCTTTTTTGGGAGGGTTATTTTATTTATCTTTTATTTTATTTTTTGTAATTTATTTTTTCATTTTTTTACTTTATTGAAAATCAATGATTGCATATCATATTAAAAATTAGAGACATATTGAAATATGAAAGACAAAATGGAGGCAGTGAATTTTAGAGAAATATTTCTAAAATGAATACATGGGCTGCCGACTTCCGGGAACCCCCAGACCCAGTCCTAGCCCAGGTCCGGTGAGTGTGTGGAGAGCTTCCTGCTACCCTGCGCCGGCGGGACCAGT
>NW_004524596.1:13731-15646 GCF_000260255.1 Octodon degus | reverse complement strand
AACTGTACTTCCGATTTGATTTGAAACTGTCTCATTGCTATCTGTTTATCAATAAAACTGTAGAAAAAAAATAAAATGAATACATGGCATGAGATTAATAATAGATTATACATTGTAAATAAATTGTTTACAAACTTAGATGAATACAACAGTAAAAATTGTCCAAAATAAAAATGAAGAAGAAATAATTTACAGATCAATTATAATAGTTCACTTTGTCAAAATCAAGAAAATTATATTCATATAATTAGAATTCTCAAAATAGAGAGGGGTAGACAATAAATATTTGAAGATTTAAAATTTCTGAATTTGGTTGAACTTATAACACTGCATTTCCAAGAAAAATGAACCTTTTGCACAAGAAATTTGAATAAAATCATAACAAGATACACAAAAATGAAATTGTCCAAAACATTGTAAAGAAAAATCATTAAAGCATATACATAAAAAATATTAGCTGTAGAAGAACAAAATTAAATACCATCTTATTCCACATAAGAAAAAAAAGACCAAGTGTGTAAGAAACCAGACTGATTAAAAGTCTGAAAGAAAAAAAAAATATGTCCTTTTTTAATTTTATACTTAGCAAACATACTTTTGAAAACTAAAAGTAAAATATTTTCCAGTTATACAAATTTGAAGTATTCTAATACCTCTAGACGTAGCATATAGGAAATAACAAAGTGTCCATGATGCTTACTGGTGTCCAGGTGTCACTTGTGGGACTGAGCTACTATTTCCTTGATATTCACCCTGTAGACCCAGATAGACTCATGACCCATAGGTCCATTTGTAGAGTATGCTTATGGAAATATTTTGTTGCTGTATACAAAAGAATAACTGAAAGACTGCTTTTGTATGCCTCTTATTCTCTTGTGTTTGTTTGCCCTATTTGGTGGGTTCTTTCCATTCTCATTCATGGAGTTGTGGTCATTTTGCTCCCTCTCTAGAACCTCTTTTAGTAGTCTGTGTAGGCTTGGCTTTGTCATCATGAAATTCTTAAGTTGTTCTTTGTCATGGAAGTATTTCACTTCTCCATTATACTTGAAAGAGAGTTTTGCAGGATAGATCAGTCTGGGTTGGAATTTGTTTTCTTGCAAGACTTATAGTACTTTGCTCCATGCTCTTCTTGATTTGATGGTTTGTGAAGAGAAATCTGCCATTATTCTGATGGGTTTTCCCTTAAATGTGATCTGTTTCTTTTCTTTAGCAGCTTTTAGTATACTATTACTGTGCTGAATTTCTGGGATCTTAATTATTAAATATCTGGGTGTGTTTTTAATTGGGTTGATGTTATTTGGAGTTCTATATGCTTTGGTTACTGAATGTCAGATTGTTTCCTCATATTTGGGGAGTTTTCTGCTATTACTTCCATCTATATTCTTTTTTATATCATTTGTATTGACTCTTTCCTCTTCATTGATGCCTATTAGTCTCATGTTGTTCGTCTTTACATCATCTTGCAGGTATTGAATTATTTTTTCCTGCATCCTAGTTCTTTTTAAGAGAACTTTTCTTACTTTTTCACTAGCTGCAATGGTGTCTTTAAGGTCTGAAAGTCTATTCTCACTTTCATTCAAACGGTTTTTCCAGCTTGTGATTGAGGTTTTAAATTCCTGTATGTCACTTTGGATCTGCTTCAGGCATTCTATTTCTTTCCTACATTGCTCATTGAAGGATTCCATCATTTTTTTTTAGCTGTTGAAGCATATTGAACACTAAGTGTTCTACGACTTATTTATTTATTTATTTATTCCATAATTTTATTGAGAAACAAATAGCAATGAGACAGTTTCAAATCGCATTGGTAGGACAGTTTCAATAATTAATACATTGCATACTCTCTTCCTAGTGGTTATTTGCTGTACAAGATGCAGACATGATATCCTATTTACAAACACCATTAGAACAAATC
>NW_004524596.1:7742-8541 GCF_000260255.1 Octodon degus | reverse complement strand
CCATTTACATTGATGGTTATAATTGAGATGTATTGACTTACAATTGACGTGTTATTTGCCTGTTGTCATTTATTCCTTTTTTCTCCTGTGTTTAATTGCTTGCTCTAATTAGTTGTTTACTTCTGATCTCATTCATGGAGATCTGATCATTTTGGTCCCTCTCTAGAAAATCTTTCAGTAGCCTGTGTAGGGTTGGCTTTGTCATCGTGAAATTCTTTAGTTGTTCTTTGTTATGAAAGTATTTCACTTCTCCATCAAACCTGAAAGAGAGTTTTGCAGGGTATCATAGTCTGGGCTGGCATTTTTTTTTTCATAGAAAACCCTCAAGTACTCTGCTCCATGCTCTTCTTGCCCTCATGGTTTGTGAAGAGAAGTCGGCCGCAATTCTGATGGATTTTCCTTTGAATGTGTTTTGCTTCTTTTCTGTAGTGGCTTTCAGTAGATTATTCTTGTGCTGAATTTCTGGGATCTTGACTTTTATATGTCTCTGTGTGTTTTTAATTGGGTTGAGGTTACTTGGCGTTCTGCATGCTTCGGTTACCTGAATATCATATTGTTTCCTCATATTTGGGAAGTCTTCTGCTATTACTTCTGTCCATATTTTTTTAATGTCATTTGTATTGACTCTTTCTTTCTCATGGATGCCTATTAGTCTCACATTGTTCATCTTTGCATCATCTTGCAGGTGATGGATTATTTTTTCCTGCATCCTAGTTGATTTTTTTGCCATAATTTTATTGATAAACAAATAGCAATGAGACAGTTTCAAATCAAATCGGTAGGACAGTTTCAATAATTA
>NW_004524596.1:0-3586 GCF_000260255.1 Octodon degus | reverse complement strand
CATTTGAGCTGAGGTAGTGTCCCCTGCACTTGTTCTGGGTGGGCATTGGGTCTCCTCCATGTGTTTCTGCATTTGATTCTTTACTGCAGATGTTATTAATTCAGGGATTTCTTTTTTCATTTTCAATCTGAGTTCTTGTATACCTTTGTGCAGCTGTTTCTTTATTTCAGAAGCCATTGATTTTTTGATTTCAGATATGTGATTCCCAATTGGTTCTGTGTTATTGTCTTCTGCACTTGTTATGGGTGGCCTTGGGTTCTGAGATTGCATTTTGCTCTTTCTCATTGTCATTTCATGTAGCACTGTCTTCTGACCTTTGTTGTAGATCTTTGTTGCAGTTATAGCCTTAGCACCTACAGAAGTTCTGTTGTAGATCTACAAGGTTTTGATTTATCCAGCTTTGTCTGGCTTGGGCCTGGCTGCTGGACTCTGTTCCTTCCTGTTGCTGCCCTTAGGGGTGACCCTGTTGTGCCCCTCTGGCAAGATGTTCTGCTCCTGGGCTAGCTGGGTGGTTCTGTCCCCTACACTCTCTACAGGGATTGTAGCTGAAGGGTTATACCCCAGGCCTGATTTCAGGCCTGAGCTGAATCTGGAGGGGACAAGCTGGAGTAGGTGGGAGAGGCCTCTCTTCCACTCACTAACCAGGCCTGGACTAGGACTGGATCTGGGGGTTCCCAGAACACCACAGAAATTCGTACTCTGTGGGTGGGGTGTGGGGGTGTACTGTGGAGTGATGCGGGGCATCCCAAGAGGGTGAAAGAGGGTGTCACCCGTGCTGCACCTGGGCTGGGACCAGTAGGTCCCACTGGCGCAGGGTAGCCGGAAGCTCTCCCACACACTCACTAGGCCTGGGCTAGGACTGGGTCTTATACCTTTTTTTTTAATGAGTTTTATTTATTTGCTTTTTTATTTTTTAAAATTTATTTACTTATTTATTTATTTATTTTGTGGTACCAGGGATTGAACTCAGAACCCTGCACTTGTCAGGCAGGCGCTTATTCTACTGAGCTATCTCCCCAGCCCTTTGGTTATTTATTTGGGCTTCCTTTATTTTGTGATGTGGCTATTTATAGCTATATAGGATAGCTACACTTGCTTTTTTTCTGGGTTGCTGTTGGGTAGAATATTGTTTTCCATACTTTGATTTTTAGTATAGAAGTTTCTTTTTGAGTTAAGTGTTTCTTCCATATAGCATAACTTTGAATTTTGTTTCTTGATCCATTGTGCCAGTTTTTGTCTTTTGAGACCATTCACATTGAGAGTTATTATGGTAGGTACCGATTTATTCCTGTCATTGCCTCATGTTCTTGTTGCTGATTTCCTTTCTTTTCTTCTTTTAGACTGCTTACCTACCTGCTGTAGTCATTCTATTAGACTTTGTTAGCTTCTGTTACAATTGTTAGCTTCATTGTCTTTTTCTAGGTTATCTTTCAGAATTTTTTGGAGTACTTGTTTGGTGATTATGAATCTCTTTAGATGCTTTTATCATGAAAATTTCTTATATATCCATCAATTTTGAAAAATAGCTGCAAGATTTATCAATCTTGGTAGGAAATTTTCTTTAAGGGCTTAAAGCACTTTAATTCCTTCTTTCCTGATCTTCAAGGTTTGTTCTTTTAAGTTTGTTATAGTTTTAATAATTTCACTGGTTTTCTCTAACGGCTTTTATGTTTCTATTCCTGTGTTGGGCTTTTGGGATTTTGACTCTGATGTGTGATAAGAACTTAGTGGAGAGAGTCTTATCTAATCATGTCTCCTTGTGGTTTTATATGCATCACTTATCTGTATGCTAAATAATTTTTCCTTATTTGGAATTTTTTTCTGCCAATATTTCAGTAAACTTTTTTTTGTGTCATTTATACTCTCGTCTAAGTTTACACTAATTCCACCTAATCTCAGGGTACTCTTCTTTGTGTCACATCGAGCTATTGGATCCATTTTTCAGGTTCTCTTGCTTTTTAAGCTTTCTCTCATTAGTTACTGATAACTTCTCTGTCGTAGTCTGACTCTCTGCTCTCACATTGCTCACTGCTCCTGCTTCCATCCTTTGGATTGAATTTTTAATCTCCTGTGTTCCTGTTTGAAATCTTCCTTTGCTGATCATTCATGTTTTGCATTATTTTGTTTCGCTCTGCTAGCTTTTTATTAGTGTCCTTGACAAACTGTTTTATTTTGCTCAATATCAGTTTACTTATGTCTTCTGTGAGCTTGGCAACTGCCTTATTGCTCTGTTTTGTTATCTTTCCTGATACCATTTCAAATAATTTGACTGTGTGACTTTTTCTTTTTCCTTTTTTGATACCCCATGAACCAGCTTTGACAGGGTTTGGAGTTTTGGGGTAAATTTTGTTAGTTTGTCTTCCTGTTTCTGCTTTTTGCTTTTGTATCAAGACTTACAAGTAAGGGGCCAGGGAGATGGCTCAGTAGAATAAGCGCTTCCCTGGCAAATGCAAGGGTCTGAGTTCAATCCCCAGTTCCGAAAAAAAAAAAAGACTTACAAATTGATTGCAGTGGGTTGCATTTATTAATGGAGACATGTTTAGCTAATGATTACTCTTCAGTGTCATCCCTGGGCACAACTAACTCTTGGACTTTGCCTCTGTCCTAAGATCCAACCATGTCCATTACTTGGGATGGGAAGTTTCAGGCTATTTAGCCTAGTACATATTGATGCAGGATTATTAATACCCTGAAGACATTCCAGATATTAGTATCCCAAGTAAGCCAATTAATAGAAACATCCATATCACCTTGACTATGGTAATAAAATTAACATCAGTTATAACATCAAGTACAAACTGAATATTGACAAATCTTAAACACCAATAATTTACCACTGTTAGTCATAGAAAAGAGGTCTATAATTGTAGTATCAATACTATGACAAACAAAATATTAACCTACTATATCTACTAAGTGAACAACTTTATCTCTACTAACAACAGAATAGTATTCAATATCAATGGTGTGCAGTTAACTAGCTATCTAGAGTAATAGAACTTAATAGTTATAGTAGTGAATGTAGAGGGGGTGGGGAAATGGAGAATGAAAACAATAAAATTTGAGAAATTAATCAATGGGATATAAGAGAGGAGAGAAAAGATAGTCCTTATCAGTAAAAAGAAATTAATGTTAGTGAACAGTCACAGAAAAATAAAAAATAAAACCAAGAAAAGTTAAAAAATAAAAGGGCTGGGGAGATGGCTCAGTGGGTTAGGGAGATAGCTCAGTAGAATAAGTACTTGCCTAGCAAGCTCAGGGTCCTGAGTTCAATCTCCAGTACTGCAAAATATAATAAAATAAAATAAAATAAAATAAAATAAAATAAAATAAGATATACAGAGTACCAAAGCTGGAAATGAAGATTAGAAGGAAGAGAAAAAATTGAAAGTGGAAAGGAACATAAAAGACGGAGAAAAGGGAAAAAGGGAGAAAAAGCATAGCCCCACCCCTAGAAATACATGATGAAGAAAGAATTTTTTTTAATTTTATTTTTTTTCTTTTCAAAGTTTTATTGATAAACATATAGCAATGAGACAGTTTCAAATCAAATCGAAAGTACAGTTTCAACAAATAATACACTGCA
>NW_004524595.1:25142027-25147210 GCF_000260255.1 Octodon degus | reverse complement strand
GCTCTGTCCCCAGCCCTTAATTTGTTTTTTGATCAAGTTTTATCCTAGATCATTCAGGTTTATTGACTAGTGTGCATACCTCTATAAGTTCATCAGACCTTTTTCCTGGCATCAAAGAGAAATATTAGTGAATTAAAGGATATTTTTCCTTAAGTTTTTAAAATTTGCAAATTGAGATTTAAATGAGTTTGTGAAGCTCCATGTTTTATACTCTTAGGCAAAATAACTGATCTCAGTGAATCCTCAAATTCCAAAGTATATGGGGTTATTTGGGCCTGAATCAGGGTACATGTGCTTCTGTACAATGTTGATTACAAACCTATTGCATGCACTATGTAATAAGAAAAACAAGTCTCTTATGAAACATAAATATCATTGGAGATAGACAATTTTTCAAGCACCAAATGTCAGTTATTTATTTGCATAGAAATTAAACAGTTGTAACATACTGAGATGCCTTATTATATAGTGATGAATTTAATTTTTCCTTCCATTTAGTATGTTGTAAGAAAAAATTACAACATTGTTAAAATAAAACACTGAAATAGTTTCGATTAATTATCTCAGTTGCTGGAGATCTTTCTTTCTTTCTTTCTTTCTTTCTTTCTTTCTTTCTTTCTTTCTTTCTTTCTTTCTTTCTTTCTTTCTTTCTTTTTCTTTTGATGGTACTGGGGATTGAACTCAGGACCTTGAGTTTGCCAGGCAAACGCTTATTCTACTGAGCTCTCTCCCTAGCCCTGGAGATGTTTCTTTTACTGCATTTCTTATGCAAAAATTAAAATAATCTCCTATATTGCACAGGGTTGATGTTTCTAAGGATAATACTCAATTTTCTTTAGGATAATTTAATATATAATTTATTGCTAATTTTTTTTTGCTTCTCAGTGCCTACTAATTTGTGTGCATTCATGTTTTGATTGCACATTTGTTGAACAGAAGCCAGAAAGAGGATATTGTCTTGTTTTCTGTTCCTCCAAATGAGGTCTTAACAGTGTCTTAAGTGATTACTTAGAATATCTATTGCATGCGTATATAAGATAATATATTATTACTTCTGAGAGCTGTATTTGATAATTTTTATCCTGTCCTCCCACAAACATTGCTTTCTTTTATTTGGTGGAATAATAACAAACATCTTTGAGAGTTAACAAATCTGATTTAAAGAACACTGTTTATAGGTGTAATCTCAAATGTCTCCTGAAATATCTTCTACTGAAGCACTCGCTTGTTGTGGAGTTTGACAGCGCTTTGGGCATGTCAGGTTGAATAATGCACATGAGGGCAGTTGTGTTTTAAAGGGAAGATACATGAGGTATTAAGTGATGACAGTAGATTCATTCGTGTTGTTTGGTTAGAAAGCCCCACAGTAAATGTGTTAGAAACTTCATCCCCAATGGGACACCATGAAGATGAGGGGCCTTTATATGATATAAATCACAGAGACTCTGATGTCATAAATGGAGTAATATTGTCAGTATTGCTACAATGACATTGTTACAGAGTGACTGGCCCCTTCTTGCTCCTTCCTTTCCCTTTATCTCTCCTTCTTCCTCTATTGTGAGATTTATGCCTCTCTATTATGCTAAAAGTATCTCCTCACCAGATATGGTCTTTCTTTTTAATTAATTAATTAATTAAGACAGGATCTCACTATGCAGTTCAGGATGGCCTTGAACTCACTTTGCAGCCCAGTCTGGCCTGGCACTCTCAGATATCCCCTGCTGACACCTTCCAAGTGCTAGGATTACAGGCATGTGCTACCATATCCTTTCTGGCCTTTCGGTCTTGTACTACTCACACAAAAAATTGTGAGCCAGGTACTTTATTATTCATAAATCAGGAAGTTTGTGCTGTTTTGTTACAGCAGCATGAAATATACTGAGACAAGTGCTATAGTGTATTGTTTTTATCATACACCCATGGAGAGTCTTTATTGATTTAAATTATCTTGAAAAATTCTTTACCAGGAAGTTGCAATTTATGTTCATTATATAACGTGAGAAAGCCTTTATAAAACTAGACTGTCATACTAAAGAAAGTGTATAAGTTATATACTAACACCTGGATTCACATTTAAGCTGTGTTACCTCATAAATGTAATCTGTCATATTTTCAGATAGAAAATAGTAGTATTTTTAATGTTTTTATTTCAAAAATCAGGGTAATAGTAACAACACGTATCTGTTATTATGCAGTTAACATATGTTTATAAGTTTTCTGAAGTGGTTTGTACTCTTAATATGAAATGTTTTATTATAATATTATTATGAATACAAATACTACAGAGTTGGTGCGGTTTGCTACAATTTTAAATTTTAGGTTTGTCTCAACTTGTATCTCTTGAGGATTTGGAGAGTTCTAAGTAGGCAGTGCACAAAAATACACCATCTTTTCTTCGGTGCAAGAGATCAAACTCGGTGACTTTGCAATGACTAACATCTGCCCTATTTTGTTTTTATTTATTTATTTATTACAATGTATTTGCTGCAGGGTCTCATTACGCAGCTCAGACTCATAGTGATACTCCTCATTTCAGCCTCCCCAGAGCTGGGAATGCAGACGTGCACCATCATGCCAGGACTTGGTAGGTGGCTAAGGGTGTGTAGGGGTCAGGCCCGCATGGCACGTGGTGCTGGGGATTGAACCCTGGTTGCTGCACTTGCCATGCAGGCACTTAATCCTCTGAGCTATCTTGTCAGTCCTGTTTTTAATTTTAAGATGGGGTGTTTACTATGTCCCTAAATTTCCCAAGCAGGCCTCAAATTTATAGTCCTGCCTCAGCCTCTTAGACTTGTGAGATTAACAGCATGTGCCACTCTGCCTGCCTGGCAGTACATGTATCTTCTAATTCTGTTGTGAGCTTTTATCCCTTCCATAATAACAGGAATACTATTCTGAGCCTACCCCCAAGAGTTTTACTTTGAGTCTTCCATGTTTGCTTCATTATCTTATTCTCTAAAAATTTCATATATGCTATGCATTTACAGGATGCTGAGAACGCCACCAGAAATAAATGGAGTGACTCTCTCACAGAGCTTAGTATCTACAGGTGTCAGTGATATAGCTCTAACTCTGTTGTATCACAAAGTAATTTGGATAATGTCACAATCTATTGTAGGTAAATATGACTAAATTCAGGGAAATCTTTTATAAGGAATCTTTAGATGAGCTATGACATACAATTTACAAGGTAAAGGGGAAGAGTATGAGGAAATCCAGGCTTTGATTACAAATCATTACGGCTGAGTAGTACAAACCAGAGATGCTATACCATGGATGTGGCAGAAGATGATTTTTTTCAGGTGCTGGAATCTCATGGCACCAGAGCCATGCATGAGTGCCAAAATCCTTGGTCTTTCTTTGTTTTTACTGTTTATATTTTCTATTTTTAAAATTCTGAGATTGCTAGGTAACTGCTGAAATTGCAGGTGAGTGTGTGTCTATGTGCATCTGAGTATTTATGTATATGTTCCTACTCGTGTTTACATATGGTTGAATGAAGAGCAAAATCAAAGGTGTGCTTTAAAAGCTTAATATCCAGCCTCTTCACATATTATAGCTTTCCATAGTTGTCAGATCTCCCACAAATAAAGGGCTGGCACTGCTCTTTAACATGTCTTACTTGAATGACTGGAGTACGTGCAATTCCAAAGTGCATTATTGATCATGACCTGACAGAAATGCCTTCCTGTCGCAGGAATTCACGAAAACATCTTCAGAAGTGTGAGTCGCTTTGTGTTTTCTATCATTCATTCTGAGCAAGCATCTCTGCCTATCTTTCATACTTCTTAGCATTGGAGTTGACTGCTGACCCAGGTGGGTTGATCTGATGTCTCATGCTTGTAAGTCTTCTCTTAGTCCAGCTATCCCACTAGTCAGCCAAGTTTCTGAAAACTTTTGGCATAAATACTCAACTAAAGGTGACCTCACATTTCAACTTTCGTATTCTTACTATCCAGTGTTGTTCTTGATAGTAGATATTCTACTGTATCATTCTACTGATTAAAACTGGAAGTAAAACTAGAATAACTACTGTGAATTAACCTGAATGTACTGACACAATCACTTTTTCTCAACCTGATTTCACTCTCAAGCAATGGTCTTGATAGCTATGGTTCAGGTTTGGCAGAAGAGTAGAAGCATGCTGAAATTACTGCAAAAAGGTTCAGTCCTTTAATGCAAAACAGTTCCAGTTACATTTGGTAAGAAATCACAGAAGCGTATTTCCAAAGAAAGACACAAGGCATGGAATATCCTACAGAATACAGTAATGCAAGTCCAAGACCACAATTTGCCAAACTTTACTAGGAAGCCTCCTATATTTCAGGCAGTAAATTATATACTGGAAACATAAAGATTTTGAGAGTGTTTTTCCCTCTATTACAAATACAGATTTAACCTAATTCTTTCTTAAAGAAGCTTATATTACAAAGGTACGAGAGATGCCTAATAAAAGAATGTGAAAGTGGCAATCAAAACAGTTAACTAAAAAGCCTGTGATAATCTAGGACTATAAGGTACTTTCTCAAGCAGAAGGGAGAAAGTAGGTATTACAGAATGTGCAACATTTCATCTGGCATGTATAACAGGCATTTCATGTACAGTGTAATGAGGACTATCATCTCAGTTGAAGGGTACAATAATTGCCAAAGAAGATGGAGCAAAATGGCATGGTGAAACGTTATTCAAGGGAACAAAAATTGTGTGCTAGCATTCAATAAAAGGTTTTGAAATGAAAAAGACAGATTTATATCAGTTCACAGGTAATTACTCATTAAGACCAATGCATTCAAGCTCTGATTTTGCATAAAGATGATCTTCTTGCAAGAGATGTTAATTTATGATTCTTATTAAAATGCATCCTGGAAGAATGTATCACTATCTTAGAGCAAAAATTATTTGAAAACTATAACTTACCAATGCATAGTCCATAGTAAACAGACTTACTGAGATACAAAATTCCATAACTGTTACAAAGAAAAATAGTCAGACGCATTTCTCAGATACAGAGTCTAAAAGAGAGCTGCATTAGCTTTGTCAGAGAAAATAAAAGACCAGACTATTCCCATAGTATTATGGAGATGGGAGGGATATTTAATGAAAAGTGTGGAATTAAAAATTTAAAAATTTTTGGTTAATTTTTTTTAATTTTAATTAAGTGGCATAACTGATTAAATTTAAGG
>NW_004524595.1:25129185-25141797 GCF_000260255.1 Octodon degus | reverse complement strand
AAAAAAAAAAAAAAAAACCTCTACTTTGTCGCCAGGGAGATGGCTCAGTAGAATAAGCTATTGCCTGGCAAGCACAAGGGCCTGACTTCAATCCCTGGTTCCACAAAAAAAAAAGGCATAGGAACAAAATGCTGAATAATCATTAAAAGAGAGAAATACTAGAAAGGCAACTCATGAGATAATGCATTAGAAACTTAAGTACTGGAAGTGTAGAATAAAAGATAATGAGAGAAGAAATATTTAGAGGAAAAGCCTCCACATTCTCAAAATATCCCCATCAAGAAACTAATTACAAAGTCCAGAATTGCATGCTCAAGGTGCATAAATAAAAGTTAAACCTCTTCTAGATATGAAATAAAATTATTAATATGAAACAGGAAGGATAATCTTGGAGCAGCTGGAGGATGCAAAGACTTTTTACAGATGAGATACAATATTACTCATAACTAAGTTATAAAAAATAGTGTGATTTTTAAATCATTTTTAATGATTTAAAATCAGAAAACTTGAATACAAATAACTACTAACTTAGGACACTAGAACACACAAAAATATTATTTGAAAAAAGATGAAAAACAGAATTCTGCTTCTAGCTAAAACAAAGTAATCCAAACTAAAATGTCTGTTCTCAACAAGAAACACCAAGGACATAAAAAAAAAAAAAAGAATATTGTGTGTGAGGAAAAAGTTCCCAGAAAGACAAGACAAATGAAGTGACCCCTGAGATTGTTCTAGCTTTCTGTCTTGAGACAGTTTCCAGGCTGGGCATGGGGGAGGGCAGGGTGTAGAGCTCAAAGGGCTGAGTGCAGTACTCAGGCAAAGAAAGACAAAAGGGTGTTGATAAAGACAGTAACAGAGAAGAAATGTCCCAGAAAAAAGCATCAGCCATCTGCAGAGGACCCCACTGCATTATCCTGCAGAGAATTTTGTGGGTGCACTCCCGTGAGTTCTCTGCCTGATGTCAAAGGTACCATCTGATGAGGGCTCAGAAAACACACCTGGCATTCACATGTGAGAAAGTAGGGGATACAATTCATCAGGCTCAGTCTTGCCTTCACAGAGGGAAAGAAGAGATAAAGAATAAATACATCTTTTTCCCAAGAAAATATTAAAAGTAAGACACGAAAGGGCCAAAATCACTCTAAGTTAATGAATTATGTTCCAAAATAAAAATTGAGGGTGTTTCTAGGAATTTACATAATCAAGCGGGATAAAAATGCCAAAGGAATCCAGTGTTAAGATTCAGGAAGAGTCAGCAAAATAGTATTCTTTTAGGAGATAAACCTACTGACTACTGCTGATCAAGAACTGAAATAGTTAGTCCACCCTCCAAGATAAGAATATTAAAACACTCGCTAATATCATACTCAATATATTAAAATATTAATCTGAGAATATTGTAATATTTTATTTTCTCTTTTTAAGAGTACATAAAACAAAAACAACATGAACAAGGCAATAAGAAGGCAAAAACAAAAATGGTACAGAATTTCAAAACAAGAATAGAAAATTAGCAATGGTTATATTATGTATTGTCATCAAATTTGTTGCTCCGATTAATATTTTCTTAATAAGATTTAAAACAGGAAATTTCAGAAGATTTAGAAGACCACACATGATGAGGCAGCAGTGGACGCCCATTTTCTGAAAATTAGACCAAAGAAGTTAACATGAAATGCAGCAAGAAACTCTGAACAGCTGTTACTGAACTGAAATATGAGTAATTGGATGTGTGTAGGAAAAGAAAGACAAAGGAGACATAAAGCATCCTTTGAAAAAATGTCTTAGGATTATCTAATGATTTTCTAAATTTGATGAAAATTATAATTCCATTCTAGAAGCCCACTGATGTTGAAATTTATTACACAAATGATGTGGTAAGTATAGAACAAACCCCCAAACAACAAATAAAATACATAAAAGTTTGGGTAGTTTATAAGACAAATGAAAAGCTAATTGCTACTATAGTTATTATTATTGTTATTATTATTATTATTATTATTATTATTATTATTATTGGTAGTAGTCATAGTAGAAGCAGTAGTGTTGAGCTAAAGGATTAAACTCAGGGCCTTCACACTTAGTGAAATCCCCAGTCATTGTACGTATTCTTTCCAATTCTCACACTAGCAAGACAAGGCAATGTTCACACATGTGGGTTTGAATAATTTCACTTACCAATGTAGTACCAAGTTGTATCCATTTACCTAGAAGAGCCTCAAATTTATTTTTTCTTTAATTTTCTTTATATTGAGACAAAGCCTTCTTAAATCAGTGAACTGCCCAAGCTAGACTCAGACTCGCCTTCTCCCACCACAGGCTCACTTTGTGCAGGCCCAGATGTGATTACATTTTAAACGTGCTCAAGCCAAAATTGAATTTGAAAACAAAAGGAAAAAGAACAAGAAAAACAAATGAGACAAAAAGCAAACAGCAACTATATCAACTGTAACTGATTTCAGTAATCCAATTAAAAATTAGATAAAAGTGTATGCCCAACTGTAGATGGTGCATACCAAGAATATTCTTTAAATGCAAGACATAAGCAGGTTAAAAAAAGATGAAAAATACATATCATAGTATTTTTATGCTAACTAAAATATGAGGTAGCTATAGTTAATATAAATAAATTAAAGGTAGGGCAAATAATATTGCTAGGAATAGATGGTACATAATTCTAAAAGGATTAATTTAGCATTTCTTTCACAGATACAAACATTAAACTATTTTACTGAGCTGCACATGCCACTACATTTTCAAGTTTTTATGCCTATAATTCTGTATATTAATTTTCTTACTGTTTTAAATGAAAAGTATATCTATACATTTCACTTGATTATACAGGTAGAATACAACAAAAATATTTTTATAAAATAATGGCATTAATGCAACAGCATGGATGAATGCAACAGAGCACATTATGCTGAGTGAAGAACATTTTCCCTTCACCTACAATGAGCAGATGATTCCATTCATACAAAATCCTAGAAAAAGCGACATTAATTAGTGAGAAAAGGCAAATCAGGATAGCTGGTCAAAAGAGATTTCAGGATGTGTTAATGGAGCTTGAGGGAAAGCTTTCATACACTGCCAAATCTCTATGTCACTGTTTTGGTGATTAGACAGATATACATGCATATTTGTCAAGAATTGTTGAACTACAATATGAAAGTATTTCCATTTACTGGAGGTCACGATATTCAACAAAGTGTACTGAGGTATCTACGACAGGGCTCCGTCCTGAATAGCCATCTTTCACCAACTTGTTGCACTTCCAGCATCCCCAGAAGTTATTTGGAATCTGAATTTCTTCTTCCTGTTTATTAACACATCAAGGTAAGGCCAACCAAACCGGCGCACCTATATGTTTCACTTTAAAAACATAATTCTATAAGCCAATAAAAATCTGCCAGCTGGTTTAAAAATAATATATTTCTGTCCCAATGGTATGCAGTGTAATATTATAAAAGTCAATTTGAAAGCAAATCACAGTTGTCTTAAGAAATTCTTACTAAAAGAAAAAAATTCTTACTAAAGTGCCTGCTTAGCCAGGCGCAGGGATGAGGGTTCAATCCCCAGCATGCTGTGCTGGCTCTGCCTCTGGGCCACACTGAGACAGAAGTGAGACTGGGGGTGGTGGCATGTGCCTGTAATCCCAGTGCTTGGGAGGCTGAAAACAGAAGGATCACTATGCATCTGATCTGTGTAGCAAGACCTGGCAGTCCCTGTATTAAATACATAAAAAAATTAAATAAAAATAGAGAAATTCTGGACTTTCTTGACGCAGAGAGATAAAAATGTGTTCATTCTCTAACATTTATAAGTGATGAGAGATCATAAAATAAGTTCAAGATTTGAGGCACTTCCGGTGTTAACCTGAACCTTGCTTTTACTTCCTCCTGTTGTGATCAGTGAAAAGGGGGAACATACTCCCTGCAAGGAAGAAGGAAGGACTGCGTGGCAGAGAGCCTCTCGTGTTTCTAATGCAAATCTTCATTCATCCACAGGCCATTCCAACTCAGCGGTGTTCCTTTCTAGAGTGAGCATCTCAAGGACGTGATTATCAAATTAGAGAACGATGTCCCAGGTTTTCAGTCTGGCATTTACAAGGGCTGTTGAATATCTGTGATTGAAAATAATTGCAAAATATATCAGAATGATTGCTGAGTCAAGCTGTGCTGTCGTTGTCACCAAGTCACCACACATTCCAGATGAGTTTGCACTTCATCGTTGTTCCAATTATCCATGTGGGGAATAGCTCAAACCTATGTGATTAATGCTATTACGGGTGAAAATTATGTCATTCAAAATCAAATGCAACTCTTTCTGATACTAAAGTGAAATAGTGACAGTATTCTTTGCTGGTTCAGAATGAATAAAGTGATTGCAAGTAAACATAATTCTAGCTGACAGTCTAACCCATTCGATGCATTTTAAGTAGGAGATAACACTGTTTTAGAGAAACAGTGGATGCAAAATCTCCTTGCACTTTTAAAATAAAAATCCATTCTCTAGCAAAAAAATAAGGGACATCAGAGTACAATTTATTGCATTCAAGAAACTGATATTCTCAGTTGTTTTAGATTTTGTTTAAATGCATAAATCACTGAACAGAGACTGACATTTAATATATATGTTCTGACATCCTAAGATGTTGATAGTATCAAGGAGAATATGTTGCATATGTATGCTTATACCAAGGATGTATTTTCTCTTATATGGCGTCAGGTTTTACAGAATTCCAAATTAATGCTCGAGCCACCTGATACTGATAGCTAATATCTCATACAATATTATGCATCATGTGTACACTTCAAAACTCTTCATTTCACTGAATAAAAGTTTATTTTAAGGGAAAAATGTCAATAAATGTGCAGTCAAAAATGGGAATGTAGGGATCAGGGAGATAGCTCAGCAGCATAAATGCCTGCCTGGCAAGTGCAAGATCCCAAGGTTGATCTCTGTCACAAAAAAAAATTAAGATATATATACTTTTTCAAATCTTTCAACAAACGCGGAAGTACGATGTAGGATACCATGTCCAGGTAAAGTAATCTATGATCAGAAAAATGAAAGCTGAAACATAGTAGAGGGCTTTGTGCTTGGATCTACTAGTTTGTACAATGTCAGACCATGGCAGGATGAAGAGAATATTGTATAGCACATTTGTTATACACTCTTATCAGGTAACCAAGAGTTTAGTTTTTGTAATCATTTACAATCAAAATCAACAAGCCATTGTGTTAAATACTGAGCTCTCAAGGCCAGTTGGTTTTATGCAGGTTGGTTAATATGTTCATTTATGCATATTCACAAATAAATATGAAATATAACTATGACAAAACTCAGGATAACAATTACAAATTGTTACATGAATTTGTATATTACTGATTATATTAGGAATCCAGAGAATATGGAGGCAAAAATGTATCTATATTATTTCAATAAACCATTAAAAATAAAAGAATTCTTTTAAGGAACTGCTATAATTTATATCAAAATATATAAAGTCTATCTATAGAATAAAACTGGTTAAAGATCAAATGAATATTCATTTAAATATTTAATCAATTCCTCAATGTTTTAGTGATACTAAGTTTTGCTCCCAAATATTGGAAAATCTGATGTACTTTTCAGTTGTAGATGGTTGGTTCTCTTTCCTCTTACCAATGGGATGATTCAGCTCTTGTGTGCTTCACAAAGAAAAATCTAAGGAAATCCCTTTGCAAAAGTTCCTACCCAGGAAATAGCACTGCGGGTGTTCTCCAGCATCTAGTGTGCGACTGTTTTCAAAGAAACTATTTCAATTCACTACGCAATACAAGGATTCTATAAAGTAAGCCTAATTATTTGACACTTTCCTGGATTAATGATAAATGGTCAACTACAATTCTTTCTTTTGTAATTCTTTCTTTCTCTGTCTTTATTTCCTTATTTCTTTAACTAAAAATGAAGTAAATATGATCTATCCAGCTTGCCCATCCTTTTGCCTTTCTTTCTGACCTTTCTTCTTTCCTTTTGTCCTCCTCCCACCCTCCATCTCTCCCTCCCTCCCTCTGCTCTCTCTCTTTCTCTCTCTCTCTCTTTCTTTCTTTCTTTCTTTCTTTCTTTCTTTCTTTCTTTCTTTCTTTCTTTCTTTCTTTCTTTCTTTCTTTCCTTCTTTCTCCGTTTTCTGTTTTCTGGAATCATCAAGCTGTGACTGTGCCTCCAGGATGCTAACCTATTCAGTGACTCTAAAAGGACACGTGGAGACTAGGACAATAAAGCAAGGCAGCTTGTCCTTAGAAGTCCACAGACTCACATGACATACATCCCTATCTTCCTTCTTCCCTTAGTTGCTTTTGTGGTGTTCAGTGCTGGCTGTGGAAATTTCATAAGGTTGCTTTTACCACAATTCTCCATTTCATGGCTAACCGAAATTACAAATATTTTGTGACTTAAAAGCATATAGAAAATTCAAATATATATTCAAATATAGATATATTCATATATAAATATATATTCTATAATAACTGCATTTAACTAGGGTATAATTGTTACTATTGCACTCACTTTGAAGAATAAACCTGGTTATAAAAAGCTGAATAGTGTCTCTGGTCTAAACCAATTAAAATATAAAGTTTTAATTTGAGCTCAAGTCTTTTCTACTGTCAGTTTTTTTTTTCAAGTCTAAGATAAACAAATATCTAGAGTAATTTCTTAAATATTTCTCTTGTTTCTTTTTTCCTTCCTTCCTTCCTTCCTTCCTTCCTTCCTTCCTTCCTTCCTTCCTTCCTTCCTTTTCTCTTCTAATCTATTCTTTTACTGATGTTTTACATGAATAACATGAAGTAAACATTGGAGTTATATTCTTTATGATAACTCTTGTTCATGAGGGGATAACTTCCAGTGGGACATTGTTCTGCACTGGAAATCTATATACCAGATAGTTTAGTGTTATTTATTTATTTAGTGTTTTTGAGGCAGGGTCTCACTGTGCAATTCAGGCTGGCCTTGAGCTCACATTTAGCCTAGGCTAGTCTTAGACTCACAGTGATCCTCCTGCCTCAGCCTCCCAAATTCTGGGATTACAGCCATGTACCAACACACCCTGTTTAGACATTTTAATGTCAAAACCATTAAAATTCTTTACTAAGGTCACAATAAATTAATTATACCATAAGATACATATAGAGTCTATAAAATTGGTATTTACCTTAGCTGGCATATAGTAGGTACTGGATAAAATATAATTTATATTTTAACCTCAATGTGTCAAATTCATTCCATGATATATTTAGTAATTATAATAGGATAAAAGATACAAAACCTTAATTGCCTCTAAAAGAAGATAAGTTGGACATAACAGAAAAGGAGAAAATTGAAAATTACAAATCTCAAAATGCTAAGGAAAATTTTATACAGACATCAATTTATCAATTTATTATGAAAGTAATACATTTATTTCAGCATGAAAAATTGTATACATATATATATATTATTTAAGTAAATGATGATACCACTGTGTGTTTCCATATTGCTTTTTTGTTGTTGTTGTTCATTTGCGTATTTGGTAGAGGGTCTCAATACACAGATCGAATCCTGGTGATGCTCCTGTTTTCAGCCTCCCCGGTGTGTTTCCATATTGCTATTGATGTACAGTATGAAGCCCACTGATTTCAGCGGAATATCAATTTGTATCAGTAGTCAGGGATAAATACTTCCAACAGTGGTTAAGTCAAACTTAACTATTACAAATTCAATGACAATAACTCATCGATTATTAATGATCAATGCAGGAAAATATTTACAGTGGGAATAATTAGCTATTGAATTTTTATTATTGTGATTGTCATACCTAAGAGAAAACAGTAAATAAATTTCAAAGAGCGAATTGTTTCCACACGTAATTTTTCTAGCCACTGAAGTACAGTGAAGCTTTACTTTTTGCATTAAATTCAAAGGTTTTATTATTTAAAATGACATTACATGTCGCTAATATGATGTCTTCACATTATAGAAAAATGTTAATTGCTTGTTATTGCTATCATTGTGTTAGAATGGAATTCAGTTGTGTATCAGTGGTAGTAGTTTTTCACTAGATTGAAATATTGTATAAGTTTTTCTTCAAATTTCAATATTTTTTCTGACAATAAATAGAAATTTAGAGAACACTGGCTTATATTTTGCAAGTTAGCCAGACATTACATTAGTATATTACTGCTCTTATTTTTGTACTAAAATGTAAGATGCTGATATGCCCAACCAGTGTTACTGTAATGTTTAATAGTATGCTGATTATATCAGATGTACATGTCTCTGGCTTTTAAACTTCGTAGGTTACGATAAAATAAGTCTCATAATGGAGTTTCTGTTTTTTTCGACCTCAGCAACATTCTAGTCACAGATCATGGAAAAAAATCTACAAATTAATGTTTGAGTGGAATAATTCTGTCAATATCATATGTAATCCTTAAAGTAAGTTAGATAACCCAGTACTTTTTAGAAAATTAATTAATTTGGTATAGAGTCCCACTACTCAGGTCAGACTCTTAGTGATCCTCCTGTCTTCTCCTCCCCAGCACTGGAATTACAAATGTGTACCACCACACCGGTTTTGTGACGGGCTCAGCAGCAAGGCATGTGCTACCAGTGATTGAGTTCCAGTCCTTGTGCCTGCAAGGCAGGCACTCAGACCACTGAGCTATCTCCCTAGCCAGGTACTTTTCCTGCAGGGCATGGCCTGATCAGATTCATATTTAAAGGAGTAATTCTAACTTCAGTGTTAAAGATGAATTACAGGAATCAACAACAAAAAAGCCAAAATCAAAGAGCAGATAAAAGTTGTTTTATTACGGGAAAACATGGTGACTGCCGATCCAAGTATATGACCATGGAAACACACAGGTTTTGTGAAGTCAAAATTCCTTATAGATTTTCTCTACATAACTCTTTATACTGTAGTCTCAGCACTTGGGAGGCCACAACAAGAGGATTTCTATATAAGTCAAGGTCAGCATGGGGTATGATGAGACCCTGTCTCAAAAGGCAAAAAATCAAAAACTCTTAATGGGATCTTAAGTAGACAATGAGAGAAATGAAATCCTAGGTTCCCTGCTTGGAATTAAGGTGCTGATAATACTTAATGAGATGATATATATCCACCTTTTAAAAAAAGTAGAAAAAGCAACTGCTTGGAAAAAGTTAATATATGCAAAATTTTCTACATTAACAATATCAATAACTGCCTAAAGGCAGAACACAGTACATTTTCTAAGTTCATTATAGATAGTTCTTTTGATTTAAATACTTCCTCCATATATTCTCCAGTATACATGAGTTTTCATGCTTGCTAAGACCCTTATCTATTGATTCAAAGAAAGTGTAAATCTGTTTCCCAAATTTTGATAATCTCTGAATTCACATGGCAAACAGTTTTCAAAAGAATAATTTTTAGGTCACAACTAGAATTTCCTATCACATTAAAAATAAATACAAATATTTAACAGAATACATGAATTCAATCTCTCCAGAACTAGATTAACTCTGATTTTTGAAGTGTTGTTTATCTTCTAAGGAAAATTCTAGCACTGTGATGTATTTATTGAGGGATGGATATATATTCCAGCTGAAGTATACTTAAGCAGTTCGGTAAAAGTTTTCTGGGAAATTTACTTAGGAAGGCATCCAGAGTAAATGTAAATATTTAATAGAGATCATTGAGATTATATTGGGGATTATATATATTTTTAAGTTTTAAATTGTTTAATTGCTATGTGTATGCAACCCATGCAATTTATAATCATCTCAGGGAGTAACTGTGTAGAATATAAGCTGCTTCTCTTTTTTTTAATAGCTTCCTTTTTAGCCCCCCTGCCTCCCCTGTCCCTCTCTCACTCTTCCTCTAAGTACACTTCCCCATTTTCATTGTTGTTGATATTATTAATATTACCTCTTGACATGGCATACAATGATGACCTTCTCTGAGGCTATTAGGTTCTTTTGAAATAAAGAGACACTTCACAAAGGAAGACGTGCACATGCTCAACAAGTATATGAAAAGTATTTAAAATCTATGGCCATCAGAGAAATTCAAATTAAAACAACATTAAGATTTTTATCTTACTATAGAATTAATGACAGACATCATGAAATCAAAAAATAGGGCCAGGGAGATAGCTCAATGGCAGAAGTGCCTGCCTGGCAAGAACAAGGCCTGGAGTTTGATCTCTGGTCCTGAAAAAAAAATGCTGATGAGGCTGTGGTAAAAAAGAAACACTCTTGCACTGTTGGTGGGAACGAAACTAATACATACATTGTGGAAATCATTATGGAAACTTTTCAAAAATGTAAGATTATTTACTTTATATGACCCAGCTATCCCACTTCTAGTTGTCTTCTCCAGAGAGCTAAGACATCATACTCTAGTGATAAATGCACACCAATCTTTATAGCAGTGTAATTCATAATAACTAAATCCTGGAATAAGCCTATATTTACTTCCAGTAATGGCAAATCCCTTAGAAGTTTCAAAGCTGACCACTAGTGCAATGTTGCATGCATGCCACAAGCTCATCCCCACTGCTTATGCCCATCAACAAGAGATTGGGACAGGGAATGTGTTATCTACAGATAATGACATACTACTTGGTTATGGTGTCCCAAATTTTCTGATCAAGGATATTATGGGGTCACGGAGGAAAGTGATCAATGATGTATAATGTGCCTAAGGAGAGTCACCTAGAAAGAAAACATTCTCTCAGGCTTTCATGGAGAGTAAATTGGTCAAGCAATGGCCATGACTCATCCACATGGCTGACACTGACAAAGGATCTACAAACTGTGGTACAGAGTTTCAAGGTAAATCCTGGGGGGTTTGACTGACCTTGTCAGATACAAAAGTTACATTTATCTTTATATAGGTCTTGCTTTATCTTGGTCTTAACTATCCAGCAGAAAAGTATAAAAATGAGGTATAAAATTTAATATCATATTAATATGCTGAGCTGTAAAAGGCTCAGGTCAACAACTTCTGGCACTGCCCGTCCTATACATAAGCCACTACTATTATGGATTACTGGATTATATTGGATGATCTTGATGAATTCACGTACCTTCTATATTTAAATGACAATGGAATGCCTATCTCTGGCAAAACTAAACAAAAAAGTGGGATACAAATGAAGGACCATTTTGTGTCTGTATATACAAAATAGTTATGATAGATATACAGCTGCTTTCTCTTAGTTCAATGACAGGAAAGATTTGTACTAGATAGTGTTTGCACAGGATATCATGTCCGCATGTTGTACTATGAATAACTGCTATGAAGACAACAATATGCAATATATTAATTATTGTAACTTTCCTACTAACCTGTTTTGAAACTGTCTCAATATTATTTTTTTTCTCAATAAAATTAATAAAAAAGAAATAATACTTGTCTGAGGAAGGACAAAGCTGATACATTTGTAGCGAAATGGATGCGTGTGGAATGTATAGTGGTGAGGGACCAGAAGCATAAATTTAAGTACCCTATTGTATCTCTCATTTAAATAAGTCAAAATACAAAGAGAATAATAAGAATGAATGGGCAGAAAGATACAAGGTGACGAATGTTTTCCAAATAGGGAGGATTGCAAGAGACCAAGGGGAGGGAAAACAAAAAGAAGATTATTAAGGATCCTAGAAAAAGTAGTCTGTGGTGATCATCTTCTGTTTTACTGAACCTAGAGAAGGCCAATTTGTGACACACTATATTAATTCTATAAAGAATTGTGTTGTATGTGCGCATGTATGTGTGCATGTGTGTTTAGGTGTCCCTAGATATGCATGGTTGATTTTAATACACACATTCACTGAATATCCAGTTGAATCATCCACCTGTTTTGTACTGACCTCTTTCTAAAAATTATATTTATACAGATATTGCTCTTTTTTGTAATTTGTTATGTATACAGGATCACTTCTAGAAATCAGTAGACAAAATTTGAGAAACAGAATTGGTAACTAAATTATTTTTTCTAATATTTTTCTCATTGATCATGTAAAGCATAAAACTTGAAAAGTGAAAATCACTTTATGGTTATATGGTTTCTTCACATTTGCCCTGAAATGAAAGTATTTCCACCTAATTGCACTGCCAGCCCACCTCCAAAATGCACCCATGTATCATTTCTGCTGCTGATCATTCCTTAGGCAGTAACAAGGAAGATCTGTAAAATTTCTGTCTCTGAAAATATAGATGTCTTATGTAATCTGTAGAAATGCTAGAAAGCAAATAGTAGGCTATTCAGCTGTCACCCTGCCTCCTATGCTATTCTCTAAGAGAATAATTTTCTATTATTTGGCACAAGTGTCTAACTCTCTAGAAATAAAATTTTCCTTGCCCTGTGAGCATGTGCTGCCTCTCCAACTCAATAGGAGTTAAGACTGTGTGTTGAAGGGTACACCATAAGTGCTGAATGCCATGCAACTCTGACAACCACTATTGGTTTGTATGTCTCTGCTGAATTCCTGTTTTCTAATATCTTTTCGTATAAAACACTTGAAGGAAAAATACCATATACTATAAAAATGCACATAGTGTTCATCTCTATCAAACTTCAGTGTTCTACATTATAGGCTCAATTT
>NW_004524595.1:25113186-25125054 GCF_000260255.1 Octodon degus | reverse complement strand
TCTTGTAATATATTTTAGGTTTTATGTCTTTCCTTTTATCCTACAATGAGTCCAAGTCTATTTACAGATGATATTGTGCATTCTAACCAAAGATAAAAGTCTTTGTTACCAAACTATAATGAGTTAATAAAGGGGGAAGGAACACAGAGGGGAGACAAAGAGTCAACAACACAAAAAGAAAAATCTAATCCTAAATATGTGTGTGACTGGCACAACAAAACGGAATGAACTATCTGCTTACTGACTGAGTTGGAATAAACAATTTCCCCTGCTTTAAACAATTTCTAGCAAAATTTTGGTAACTGATGGCAATAAAAAGCTTTATACTCTGCAGCTTTTTAAAACACCATTTTTCTACAAACTTAGAGACCTCACTATTCCATAATCCATTCCATTTCATATGTTCTCCACCCACCAGCACTTTTGTTTCTATTCAAGCTAGCAGAAACGCATTTTGTTCTTGATGATTTTCTTTCTGAGAACAACACTTGATCAGAATTTTAAATTCTCTAGCTGTCATTTCCTTTGCCAAGTAATATTAACGCAGACATTGCCATTGTAGTCTACAATAGCACTAAGAACCTATTGCTTAGAACAGTAACGTTTTCATTAGATTAGTAGTTTTGCACTTCAAAGAGAACACATGGTAACATTTGGCTTTGTCACAAGGCAATACAGCATAGAGCTCTAGTCACATTTTCTCTCTATGAACTTAAATCTCTGGTGATTACAAACACAGGAAGTGTAATAGCCTATATTCTGGCAAATGTGTAATATCTAAAGGCCCATATATCAATGCTATGCAGAATTACTTTGATTAATTTACATTCACCTGTGGTAAATAGTAATTCCCAATCCCATAAACAGGGATTTACATGTACAATAGAGCAATAGCAAAGCACTGTCAGCATGCTGATCTCATAGCTCTGCAATCTGTGGGATATCTCAGGGAATAATTTCATCACGTCTATCATATTGCCATTGTATTTGAGAGAACAGGTGGCGTGTTGTGAAAAGCTACAGACCATACAGAGATGTTTCAGGTCGGATAAAACAATGTGTCATTTCCTTACATTTTTTTTAATCTTTGCTTATTTTAATTTAAAACCATTTGGATGAGTAAAAAACATTCGTTTTCCAGTCTTGCTGCACTCAAAATGTAGCATATTTCTCACCTGAAGGCACTAACTTTAGTGATATCCTAATTATTTTCCTACAACCGTTTGTTGAGCTATAAACTGAGGATTAAGTAGTAGGTAGAGAACAAACAGCAGGAGCAGATGAATTCCCGAAAACAAATGAACTCTATTTGAATGCAAATATAGCCATTAATAAAGAATGAGAAAGGAAACATCTTAAAAATCGGTAATATATTAAAGTGAGTTATGTCAGAGCAGGTTATTTTCTAGCAGCTCTTTAATGAGCTATTTCTTCATATGTTGGTAACTAATTATTACATATATTTTGTATGTATTTTCCATATCCACAAATATGGATTTAATCTTTTTCTCTTGTCATTGTATTTGGAAATAATTTGCAGAAATATTTAAGCTTCTGGAGTAGGAAACAAGGGATTGAAGACTTAATTTACTCTTCAAGCCAGAAGATATATAATATTCTTTAATATAAATGCAGTGATGAGTATTACAAAAGGATATATCTGTGCTTATTTAAAAATACATGAAAATTCTAAATTTTACATTGCTATTTGATCATAGACAGCAATCTAGCTGAACATTATGTGTCAACTGATTTATCTATCATTTATGTAAAATTTCCAGCTACTCCTTATTAGATGGAGAGTGGAATTTTTTTTATGAGGAAACAAGAAGTTATCATTCTACATATAGTTATTTATAACACTATTATAGCAGGGGATGAAGGAGGTAGTAATGGATTAAGATCCTAGTACTGTATTTCAGCCTTTTTGGTGGCTGATAGAGCTATAGTACTTCTGTCAATTTAAAGTTCTTCAACACTTCAATCCAAACCTCATCTTTGATCCTTTGATCAATAATTGATACTATATCTGATATTTCATATGCTGTTCTTTCTCCCTAAATCACTTATCCACTTTGTTAGGCAAGCAAACTCTTCCTAATCTGAATACCAAATGTCAGATGCACACTTCTCATCACAGGTTTCCAGGCTTCGATGAAGACAACTCTTTCTGCCTTACTTATTTGTTTAGTTTTTTTTAGATAAGGTCTTGCTGTATAGCCCATGCTTGGCTTGAACTTTATGTGGAGCCCATGTTGGCCTCAAACTCATGGCAATCCTGCCTCAGCCTTCTGATTGCTGGGGTAACAGGAGTATAGCACCATGCCTGGCTATTCTTTCTTCTTTTTAAAGGATTTAAATTTAAAGGATTTATTGGCCAAAGTTTGGGATACATAATAAACACATTTATTCTGGGGGAACTGGGGCATATCACATCATATTTTGATACTTTTTTCTTCCCTTTCCTCTTGTTTCATTAAAGAACTCTATATTAATTCGTTAGATTTATATTTTTATCCTATGTTTATCTGTATTTCTTCAACACATAATTCTTTTGAGTACAAGGGAAAAAAAATCCACCTTGAGGAAAACAAAGAAATCTGTGATTTGAGAGTCTAAGAAGGACAACATTCTGAGAGAACATACATCCAAGGAGCTTCAAACAATGTGTGCTAAGATTGTAAACATGTAAAAGTATAATGTTCACAGTTGGGAGCTGCTGAGGCATTATTTGTCTGTCAGAATTCATGAGTGGTACTAAAAAGAGACAGGTTATATGATAAGAAGGGGATTGAATGTTGTCTCAATTTCCAGGTTATTTGTTCAAAAAAAGAGCTTTTGAAGAGGATGAACAGAAGAAGTGAATTGTATTTTGGCTCAGCCTAAAGGCCGACACAATCCAGGAGCTCATATGCAGGAGCCTGTTTCAAAGGCAGATGCACATTGTTTAATAATGTGTTGCCTTACTTCAACTCAACTTGCCAAACAAAGGCTAGAGCACTTTACTTTGACATTGTGAATTGTTGAAATGCCTTTTTTCTCCACTTATTTATTCTTAATCAATTTTTCCTGTTAATCTTTATAGACTTGGTATCTGATAAATATTGCAATCGCCTAAACATTCTGCTCCCAGAATATGATGCCAGAAGGGCTCTGACCTCAAAGCAGTCCAACAAAATAGGTTTAACCAGTCACCCCTGAGGCAAAACTAAAAATAAAAGGAAAGGAATTTTTAGGCTTATTGTAAAGACAATGGGAATAAATTTCTATAGCCCTGTCCTTGTGGTACTCAGAAGAGTCCAGGATTGTATAAAGAAGAAGGGAAGCAGGGAGCAGCAGGTGTGCATTGGTAAGCAGTCTTGGTTAAACTGTGGTCTCATTGCCCATTATCTCAGGTCTACTTCCGTGGATTCCTGTTTTCTCTTAAGAAGTTACTGTCAGAGGGGGGAAACTGAGCCCCCAAACATGAAATGACTGCTCTTGCTTAGGGGGAGCAGCCTCTTTCAGGGTCCTGTGGTCCTCAGGCTACAGGTTATTGCTCTGTTTGCAGAAAGGATCAGTTCCAGCATGGAGTCACCTATCTGCAAGGATCCCTGTCCTTATCACTTTGAACGTATGTTAGATACTTCAGTCATGAAGGAGGATGACTGAGGTTAAGAAATGCTGGAGATATTAGCACTCTTTAGACAGAAAGTCCTTATGTGATCAAAATTTCTATCTGCAACCTGAAGAAGAATTGGACCAAGGGTTTGAGACAGTAAAGACAACTGGTACAAAAGAAGGACCGATATGTCAAACTTTATCCTGCCTTTATTTACCCAGTGACATCTATGGGTCCAAGTGAAGAGTCATTACTGCTTGGCAAAGAAAGCATTTAATCCCTAGAACAATTCATCCCTAACTTAGTACCTAAAAACAAACAAATAAGCAAACAACGCTATGGTCTATGCCTTGGTAACCTAACCTATATAAGTTCGTTACTAGGTTATACTCTTTTTTCGGAAACTAGATCCATTTCCCCAGTGTCTCATAAGCATACTAAACTCTTTGTTGATGATCGTGGCTGATTGATATATTTGGGACAGTTGAATGCTGAGGTCCCTCTTTATAATTAGGTTACTGTTTATCACATTTTTTACATACACGTTAGTATACGTTTTATGTATTGTATGTGCTGATATTCGGTGCATATATATTTATGATAGTTTTCTCTTCATGTTGGATTGTTTCTTTAACAAGAATATAGTAATCTTCTTTGTCTCTTCTGATCTCTCTTGGCTTGCAATGAACTTTACACATAAAATACCTTCCTCTAGTTTTTTCTGAAGTCCTGTTGCATAGAGTATTTTTTTCTATCCTTGGACTTCATACTATAAATTTTGGAGAGCTAAGTAGGTTTGCTGTATGTAGTATATTATTGGATCTTGTTTCTTGATCCATTCTGCTAATCTGTTTCTTCAGACTGGTGAATTAAGGCCTCTTAATTTGATATTCATAACTGGTAGGTATTTTTTATTCTTGTTATAATATAATTTGCCTGTTGTTTGTTTCCCTTCTGTCTGATTCCTTGCTTTGCCGGGTGGATTCATTCTACTGGCATTCTAGGAATTACTGTCTTAACTGTCTTTTCTGGAGTGCTGGTTTGGTGATCAAGAATTTTTTGGATTTTCTTTATCATGGAAATATCATATTTCTCCATCAGTTTTGAAAGATAACTTTGTAAGATTCAAGAATCTAGATTTGAGGTTAAACTCATTAGGGATGAAGGGATAGAAAAAATGTGCCATTTACACATTATGGAGTACTAGTCTGCCATAAAGAGAAATAAACTAGTCATGCTTAGTTAAATGAGTGCACACTGAGGCCATAACATTACATGAGCTAAATCACACGCACACAAGTTTGAACACAGTTTTGTGATTCTTCTGTGAAATACTCAGAGAGGAAATAAGAAACAAAGTGGAGGAGAGATATGGGGAATTAGGAAGAACATGTTCATATGGAAAGAGGGATGAAGAAGGAGTTTGGGAAAAGCAAGGAGGGAAAAGCAATTTAATAAAGAGAAAGCAATTTAATGGAAAGGAAAGTGGAAACAAAGCTTTTCTACACAAGGACGGGAAAGAGTGCAGAAGGGAGTACACAGAAATGAGGGGAAAATGAAGTAAACATACTACTTACAGGTACAAATTCCTATGATAGATGTGACCATCATGTACCGCGAATACGTAGGAATAAAAATTAATGAAAAGAAACACTCTAAACTTAGCAAGCCTAAAATCAAAATCTCATTTCCCCCCCAAAGCTAGAGTCTCTTTACGTGTGCTCCCCTATACATTAGTAACCCCCTGTTCACAGCCTTAGATGACTCTTCCGACATCTTCTTCTTTGGCATCATCTTTGCTTACTCTGACCATTGGCATGAATTCATGGGTGGACCATTCCTGTAAACGAGACATACCATTACTCTCTACAGGCATAGTTCAATAGTGTTATTGTCTGTCTGGATCCCTGTAATGTTTTTTCTGTTTGTTTGTTTGTTTGTTTCTTTCTTTCTTTCTTTCTTTCTTCCTTTCTTTCTTTCTTTTTTAACTTAAGTATTTGGTACAGGGTCTCACTATACAACTCAGACTCCTAGTGATCCTCCTGTTCTTTCAGCCTCCCAAGTGCTGAGATTCGAGGCTTGCACCACCACACCCAGCCAGCGGTGGGGCTGGCATGGCGTGCAGGACCTGGGATCGAACCCTGGAACCCTGCGCTTGCCAAAGCAGGCACTTATTCTGCTGGGCTATCTCAGTTTCTTGACTGGCAACCATTCAGATGATCCTGTGTAGTTCCTTCTCAGAACACTGCACATGAAGTGAAATTTTAAATGACAAGCCTGATTAAAACAAATAACATCTGGAAATGTTTTCGTTCACTTCAGTATTGTTCTTTCTTTGTTATGTGAATATCCTTCCAGTGGCCAAATTGGCTTTTCACAGGGTCACACAAAGAAGTGAAGACCTAATTTACTTAAATAAGGAAGTGCAGCAATTACTCCAGTAAACAACTCTCTGTGAAGTGTTTTCACACCCATAAGACATACTTGGTGACTCTTTCTTATGTGCACTTGAGAACTTCACATTCTAAACAGCCTCAGATGCTCTGGAAGCCTTCATTTCATGTCTTGTAAATAAGTGGGATGTTTACTTTAGAAAAAATGTGTTACAGCCACATCAATATCATTAATACTTAAAATGTCATTTACATTTGTAAGCAACCTGAATAATTAAAAAAATGCAAATTTAGCCTACTTAGAAGTAATAACTTCATATGTAAGTTTTATGAGCTGAATTTCATTACTTATTTATGATATACTAACAATTAGAAAAACAAAATACTGTAACAAAAACATAAAAGTCAATATATAACAAGTGGCCAGGCAGCAACATATGCATTGTAAAATAGTTTCTTCTTACTACAGGAAAATTATTATCTGGGAAAGAGTCACTGCTTCTAAATGAAAGTAATTGTCTTAATAATGAAATTAATTACCTGAAACTTTCTCTTAACTCACTACAAACTCATCTACTGGACATAGTGTAAAATAAAAAATCCTTGAATTTCAGTCTTTGTGGGACCAACAAGATAGTTCAGTAGAATAAGCACCTGCCTGGCAAGCGCAGGGTCCTGAGTTCAATCCCCGGTACTGAAAAAACAAAATTCAGTCTTTGAAATTTAAAGGTGTTTAACATATTTTATTTTCAATCTAGATTTTACCTATTATTTTATTCTATCGATTAAACAAAACATGAAAAGAGCTCACTTCAGCAGCACATATACTAGATAAAATAAGGAAAGATTAACTCTGAAAAAAAAATCTCTGAAGTCACCCCCTTTTCACACTCCTGGGAGTCCATTAATAAGCATAATAGTGACCTCAGTGGTGATTGTACGGGCACAGTGTATTTACAACTGCATAGGTAAGTGTTAAGTTTTCCTGCGATTTAAACACTGTACTTAACATTTTAGATTGTTTCCTAGAAATTCCTGCAAGTTACACAAGTTATTCAAACACTAACATATTTGCTAGGATGTGTTCCTGATTATTATTCTCATCATATTTTGAATTTTAATATTTCTATGCTGGAGTAGTTATCCCTCTTTATATATACTTCATTCTCAAGTCATCCACCATCTTTTTCCATTTTTTGTAAAATATCTTTAGTTTCTTAAATATGTACAAAATGCTTGTTGAAGCATGAATTTGAAAAAAAAACTATATTAGAATGAAAATTTCTAGGGATTTTAATAAATACTTCATTTTGTTTTTATACTCTGGATTATAGAAGACCTGTTGGTTTTCTTCTATTTACCTTGTTAATGAATAAAATACCTGTCACAGCTGATGTCTAGCATCACGCAGTCTTCAGTGGGGCTCTGACAGACGTGGTGGGATCCAGGCTGTGACACTGGGATCGCTTCACCATTCAATGCCGAGAGCAAGGAACTAGCTTTAAGGTGTGAGTCTTCCTTGCCCTAAGTAGGCTGAAGAAGATGCAGTGCATAGACAGTGCTGTGAACGTGCACTGCCTGCCTCTCTGCTCAACTCTGCCTGCCGGGAGCTCTCTCTCCTCTATTCTGCCTGTCTGTCAGGCCGCTGGACTTGTAAACCAGTAAATTAGAGACTAAAACCTCTGCGGACCATGATCAGAATAAGTCTTTCCTTCTTTAATTTTGGATTTCATGTCTTTTGTTTCAGCGATGAGAAAAGCAGCCACCTCAAGACCTAAATCCAGAACTGGCTGCATCTCCTTCCCATGGTGCTGGGTGTTACACTGTGGGCCCATCACAGTTCACAGACAGTGAACCCATTGTTGCTCCCCTAGCTGTCATTAAGCTCCTGTTATCCCAGCCAATACTCAAAGAACCTTCATCACCTTTCTCAGATCTCTATTTTTCTTTAGAAATCAAGAAAAAGCAGTTTTTTTTTCTTATGTGCAGAATATTATACATTTCATAATTTTTAACATCGGGCCTTAGGTAAGATGATACAGAGTTGAAAATATTTATTTACAACTATTTAAATGAGTCATCATCTGTTTGAATGATGTGTTTCATATATTTTTATATTTTGTCTCATTTTGGTACATATCCAAGGAAAAGAAATGAGAAAAGTAGAATATGTTACTTTCTTTATTTCCCCAGATGATGACTTCTTTGGGGATCTTGGTGAAAGTTTATGGAATAGATGATGGGGGACGAAATTAATATAAAATCTACTTTTATTTTAAATATGGCTAAAAATAAGAAAGAATAAGATAGCATCACAACAAAAACTCTATCTTCTAAGAATTTTACAAATACACAAGTAATTCATCTAAAAGTGCTTTGGAATTTCAATCCACTTTCATCTCTGTCTTCTAACTTTCATCTACCAGTATCATAAGCTAACTAATCCATCTGTTGAGAGAGGAAGGGGGGAATAAAAAGAGTCAAGCTTGGTTGCCCCTTTCCTTCCTTAACTTTCAGTGTCATGTGTATTGTCTCAGTAAAATGAGAAAAATAACTAAAAGAGTATATATGACAATTTATAAAATCTTATAAAATAAATACATGAACTTCATCTAAAAAATAAAAATAAGGTAAAAAGAGGGTAGAAAAAGAAGGGAATTATTATTATCTTTTTGTGTAATTAGCACAGGATGTACAGGGTCTCCCTACAAAGATTGGACTCATAGTGATCCTCCTGTTTTCCAGCCTGCCAAGTGCTGAAATTCTAGACGCATGCCATCACACCCAGTCTCAAACCCATCTCAGAGGGCCCTGGGGCAGGGCCAGTGAGAAACATCAGGGATTGAACCCTAGCTGCTGCACTCTCCCTGAGCAAGGACTTTAATCTGGCCAGCCCTAATTAAAATGTCCTATGTATACTTACTGATTAGATACACTTGAAGGAATCTTTATCTACTTCAAACATGTAGTATTAAAAGTGAAAAAAAAATAGACAAAGTTCTCCTTGCGCTTATACAATTGACCTGGCTAAATTAAAATTTCCAACCCTGTATGTACATTTTTAGTTCCCTAGAGACACCAACAAAGGTATTGTAAAGCTATAGCCAGACCAAGAAAAAGCAAAGAAGGTGGTTGACCTGAGGAAAACTCCCATAGTTATGACCAAAGATATAGAGCCTAGCAATGTTATGGGACGGGAGACAGCTTCAGGGCCACACAGAGACGAGAGAGCTCCCTGAGGGCTGAGAGCAATGAAAGCAAGAAGCACCCAGAGAGAAATGAGGACGGCATCATAGTGAGCCCACTTACACCTCAGCTGATGTGGGCTTGGGAAGGAATGAACAAGCATAAAGCAGAGATCCAGGAGGAAAAAAGACTGAACAGCAACACCGTGAGGTTAACAGAGAGCATTAGGGCTTAATATTTTGAGGTGGTCGTAGAGGCAATACTTAGTGACCCATGGTGTGTCACTAAATAGTTCAGATTAAAAATGAAATGAAGAATGAAAATATATGACTTCGAAAACATTGCCAAGATAAAACTTTTAAGAATGCAAATATAGGTGTGGGGGAGATGGCTCAGTAGAATAAATACTTCCCTGGCAAGTGCAAGGGCCTGAGTTCAATCCCCAGTTCAAAAAAAAAAATAAAAGTGAGCTAAGCAGCCTGAAGACAGTGGAAATAAGGTCACCATAACAAATAAGGAAGAATTATAAGTCAAATTTTCCATCAAAGTGGGATACTCAAATTCTTTTCTATTTTTTTACATTACAAAATTTAAAACTATTTAAAAACCCATCATCCAGTTTGAATAATTATTATTGCTAGCAAATATCCATTTTCACCCATTTTCCTTTATACTTGAAGGCCAGTGCAATGAATGATATCACTTTGATTCCTAGTATATGTATGTATCTTTCTCTAATAAAAACTCTTCCTGCACCCATGCACAACCTCAAATATGTACTCAGAGTTTCAAATCCCAATTATTTTATAAAGGTCAGTTTCATCTTCCATTTCTTTCAGAGAACAAACAAGCTCCATACATTGTAATTAGAATGACCCTGAAGTCCCCTTTGATTCAGAGGCCCTCTCTGTAGGATTTTCTTCAAATTCATTTGTTAAAGAAACTGTGTCACTTGACCTATTGGATTTATTTCTTATAGGCTGAGTTTTCTTAATTGCTTCCCCATGGCATTTTCTTTATATTTCTTGAAATGTGGACATGAGATTGAGGATTAGTCAGATTTATGTGTTTTCTTGTTTTCTAGCAGTCCTTCATAAACAATGGAATGTATTTCTTAACAGTAATAATATCAATTTTTCCATTCTATAATGTTACTAGTCATAAACAATAAATGTATAGATCTGTTAATCATTAGGATATTTCAAAATTGACTCAACCTTTTATACTTTATTAGAAGACATACTTTTATGACATCAAATATTTCCTCACCTATTATACAGTTATTAACTATTATATCTTGTATTAAAAAGGCAGAATGGGGGCCAAGGAGATGGCTCAGTAGAATAAGTACTTGCTTAGCTACACAGAGGCCTGAGTTCAATCCTGGGTTCCGAAAAAAAAAAAAAAAAAAAAAAAAGGAAGGATATTTTCCCTCTTCCTAACAGAATTTTAAAAAATGTGTTGACCCATATACCTCCTCTATTAATATTCCTTTTTCCCACTATCATTCTGATTTATAAATTTTAAACACATTTGATTTGTGCCAATCCCCTTAAAGTTGTGATGATTTATTACACCTGTGAACTTGATTAGAAGAGGCAATTGGATCATTAATGTCTATGTGCATTAATAGATTAATTCACTGATGCTCACAGTTGTGTATTCTTTTAGGACCTAGGGCACATTTAGAAGAGGTAGGTCATCAGGGACATGCCTTTATAGTCTGTGTCTCCTGACTGTTCTTTTTCCCTCTACTTTGCCTCTCAAGTGCTGTAAAGAAAGCAGCTCCATTGGCCAGCCAGATAGCTCAGCAGACTAAAGCTTTTGTTTAGGCAGAGCGCAGTGGCCGGGGTTTGACTACAAGTCCAATCTATGCAGTGAGACCATGTAGGCCCTGTAGATCCCGTAGACCCTGTAGTAAATTTATTTAAAAGAAAGAAAGAAAGAAAGAAAGCAGCTCTATTGTACCTCGCCCTTCCATTGTAGTACTCCTGCCTTGAAGCAAGAGAACTTTAAAACCGCAAGACAAATCAACCACTTCCTCCTTTGCCTATGCCATTTTGAATCAACAATAGAAAAGCTGACCAGGGCAGCAAATTGGTAGAAGGGGTGTGGCTGTTGCTCTGCCCATACCCTACCACACAGTTCAGAAGCCTTTAGAACTCATTTGTAGGAAGAATTTGGAAAGAGTTAGATAGCTTCTTAAAGGAAGCTCTATTATGCTGAAAGTCGGGCACTCTCAAAAGCTCTGGTGGGAGCTCAGAAGGCTACGATGCTGACAGGAATGCATGCAATAAAGACTGAATTCTTGAATCTTCATGTGGGAATGAGGACTCTACTTGCATTGCATAAAAAACCACCCACGCTATATCCTGACAAATAATTTGTTTATATTTCATTATGCTCTACTACGTTTTGTGAGCCTTTAGTTAAAAAAGTGAAGGGCTAATTGATGTGGTAGTGGAAATTTGAAGGCAGCCAAAAGTTGAGGTTGTGACATGGATACCCCTCATTGGCTTGATTTGTATACTTCTATTTCCTTCTTTTATATATATAGTTTGTTTGTTTTTATTTTTTATTTATTTATTGTGGAACTGGGAATTGAATTTAGGCCATTGCACTTGCCAGGGAAGCGCTGTGCCATGACAAATATAATGGACTTCTATTAATCCTTAATTAAAATTTCTC
>NW_004524595.1:25100122-25104850 GCF_000260255.1 Octodon degus | reverse complement strand
CTTCCGATATGATTTGAAACTGTCTCATTGCTATCTGTTTGTCAATAAAACTTTGAAAAAAAAACTTATCAATAATTCATTCTGGCTTAGAAATAATATGGCGTTCTGAAGGAAAAATTCCAAATAAAAATGTTTATAATGGCATTTGATAACTTCAACTTACAAACCTATAAAAATAACTAGGGGCTGAAATTTTAATGGGAAATATTTCTTTTAGTTGATGTATTTAACTTATATGGTTGTACTTTTATAAAACTAATTGAGTGTATAAACATAAAAGAATATCAAAGTATCAGATAGCTGGATACATGATGTTACACAGTAAAGAAACTTCAAAAGTCCAAGTAACTAAAGATTGGAGGGGGAATTACAGAGAAATGCTTTTCTTTTATCCTGATTTTCTGGGTATTTATAAGATGCTGTTTGGAAATATTAAAAATTTATAGAAAACGTATATGTGAAACACACTGAGAAAAATACACACACACACACACACACACACACACATACACACACACACACACACACATCTGAAGACCATGCCCCATTTTATGATTTAGTTTCTTTTTTCATAACCTACTATGAGATAAAAAGATGCAATTTCATTAGAAAACAAATTTAAGTCATATTTTATCTAACAAAAATACACATATTGGTAAGCAAAGTGCAAAATTTCTTTTCCAATCCACGATGGAACATTTAAACAATTTACCTTTGTAGATAGTTTATACAACCTCCCACATGCAACACATTGCCTAAGAGCTACAAATGTCCAAGACCTGACCTATGGCAACAAGAGCCAATTGCCAGGAAAACAAGTTCAATCAGAGGATCAAATTCAAATAACTTAAATTCCATGGCTTTGTGCCACTATTCCAATTAGAAGTGACATCATTGCTAAGTAAGTAGGACAAAAGACAAAAGAAAATGGGACAGTCTGAGTGAGACGCAATATCTATCCCCGGCATCAAGTACATCCACTCCTGTTTTATCCACAAATGCTTTAAGGTATTAATTTGTGTTAAGCATTCCTATTTAGTTTTGAAAGGTTATTTTCTAAATTTTTAAAATTAATTCATAACAGTGTGATTTTAAAAATTTTACCACATTTACTAAAATAAGATCCCTTAGGCTAATGAGAATTATGAATCACCCAGTTGTTAATCCCTTTTGGAATAGTAATTAATGAAACTAATGTGCAATCAGTAATTTCCCCTCATCATGCTGATTTTTCTCTGTATAAAGAGACATTCTATGCTGCACCCCGTGTTTATCCACTAGCAGACAGTTAGATATCACTCCCTTCAATTCTGCAAAATACCTTCCTTCAAATAATTCTACCGTGTGGAGTTCTGATAGGGATTCTGATCAGATTCAAATGCATTGTCTAACAAAGCCTAGAACTTCATGTGGAGGATACTTCCAGGGCCTGAATCCATGGAAAATATTGGGGCTGGTCCCTTCAATAATATCATAGATGTCCAACTGTTCCCACAGGGGTCCCCCAAATCGTTATGCTGATCTGTCCTGACTGCAGAGACTTAGAAAACATGCTCCCTGAGCTGAGAGTGTAGTAGCCAGTTAACACCCGAGCAAGCTAGGAGGTACCGAAGGGAAAGGATAGAAGAACTCACAGGAAAAATATGTTCCTAAGTACTTTTTATACAAAGAAACCAACTAATTTTTCCGTGTATTAGGAATGCTGCACTTCATATTTCTTAAAGTAGTATGAAAATTTCTATATGATTCATCATTTCAGCATGATAGAAATATAAAATCACAGATTATAAGGAAAAAATCCAAAACATGATTCATTGTACTACTTAAACACTCCTTTCTTTCAGTTTACATTTACAGTGCACAAATGTGTTACGTTACCTACTTAAAATATTTAGAATAGCCCTTAGAAATTAACATTTAAATATTAAATTAAAATACAGATTTTGAACTTTTAGAAGTATGTAAGGAAAAATAGTAGAAAACCTCACTATTACAACAAATTCTTCAAAGCTGTAGTTTCAGAAGATTATTTTCACAAGAAATGTCTACTATTTTGTCAGCTGAAATCGTCTTCTGGTAAATGTGGTTAATTTAAATTACCTGTTGGATTTCCAAGAATATTCAAGTGTGTGACTCATTCAGACCAAACCTTTAATTAACAGGTGAAAAACTCGATTTCAGTTATAGGAAAAAAAACATACATTTACAAAACATGACAGTAATGCAGATTATTTTGGAAACAGAAGTCTTCTAATTTTATTTATTTTGCATCATACTATGATAATCGCCCCCATTCTGACAGTGTTGACAACATAAACATATCTTTTAATTATTAGAGCACGTTATCATATTTGGAAAACAGAAATTCAGACCTTCCCATCCTTGCCATACGCTCTATTCTTTAGAAGGGTCATTCCCTTGCCTAGGAAACTTAGGTCAGTCTTATTTCACCAAGTTTTTTAATACTGATATATTAAGAGGGAGAAAATTCTTCTGGGACTTTGTGATTCATGGTATGTTGGCATGTGTAATTCATCACAAAAGAATATATCAGTAAGATGTAGAGCATAGTTTGTATTGTTTAGTTTTGTAGATGAAAGAATCCTCTTTCCCCTTTGGACATTAATTTCTGTCTTATTTAATGATAACAATGGTTTCTTTTGGACAGTTATTGAAAAAAAAAAGGTGAAATCTTTCTTCCCAAACCATATTCTTCATAGAATTACTTTTAATTTTTAAAAAAATCCATTTTCTAAAACTATGTTCTTTCCTAATTTATCAGTTTGGCAAGCAGAGGTTCCAGACAATTAACTATCTCATGCAAATTCGCAAAGCAACTCTATGTGTGTGAAAAAAACAAAATCAAAAGTCTTTGTCTCATAATAATTACAGATGTCATTCCAAGATTCCCAGTGATTTTTTTTTTTTCTGTATTTAGAACAGGGGCTACAGGGTCTCAGTACGTAGATCGGACTTGTAGTGATTCTGTTTTCAGCCTCTCAAGTGCTGGGATTACAGTGGAGCGCCACTACTCCGAGTCTCAATCACCTTCTCAACCTGTCCTGTGGGTGGCGCCGGCACGGAACGCTGGTTATCGAATCCTGGATCCCTGGCCGCTGTGCTCTGCCTAAGCAGGTGCTTTAGTTCCCTGAGCTACCACTGGCCCTTCCCCAGTGATTTTTAATCTTCAACCTTCATCTGGAATCTCCTCCCACCTAATCAAAAGTCGTCTCTCGAAAAACCTTTATTTTCACTGATCTGTAGGTGGGTTAGTTTTACTTCCTGCTCTTACTTATTAGCTGTTTTAATGACATAATGTCTAAATCTATAATGATATGATTTAACTTTAAAATGTATTTTGAGATGAATTTTGCATAAAAATGATGAAAAAAGAAACATTTTACTGTTTTCCATTATGACCAGCCATTAGGTTTGGTGAATTGGTTCTTCTCATTTAGGTTTATGTTAAATTAAAAACACTAAATTGAGATAATCATGCATGAATCCTGCATGAGACATTAACAATAGAATTCTGGAAACAAAGCTGATATCTATTGCACTGTAACTACTCAAATGGGGGAAAAAGTTATATTGCAAGAATTATATGTTAATTATATGTTAATTTCAGTTGTAAAGGAAAGGAAAAGAGTATAATTTGTTCCTATACTACGTAATACAACACAGTTTAATTGGAAAAAAATGGAAAAATGTAGAATCACTTCAGTTCCTATGAACTGAAAACCACCATATTGAAATGAAACGTTTTATTTTTCTTTGGGACAGTATCTGGCAGTGCAGTTGGTACTGACCTTGAACTCTTCCCTGTAGCCTAAGCAGGACTCAAACTCATTGCCACACTCGTGACTGTGGCTCCCGAGTGCTGGGATTGCCCACTTGTGTCACTCAACCCTTTGGGAATCATTATTTTTAAGTAATGATGGATATGTTAGCTATGAAGCTCTCCTGTTTCCACTTTTACACATAAAAAAGCAAGGGTAAGACCACAGCAGTTTAATCCCATGGCTGTCTCCTAATAGATATGTATCTAATAATCATGTACTTGCCCTTGGAAGTTTAGAAAAAGATTGCAGCACATGCTCAGGCCAACAGAGTCATTTCACTCACCAGGTACCATTTTAGGTGCTTTCCTATCCGCTGATATCTAATCACTGAGATTGTGTGCAGAGCCCTCTAGCTCCACGACCCTGAGTTTCTGTGACACCACCCATGTGGAACTGTCTGCCCTCCTCACTTTACTGGGAACCTAATTCACTGGCTTTTGAAAGTACAAAACTCCCACTTAGCTCAGTGGGAGTTTAAAGAAGAGTCTTAAATTGAACATTGCTGGTCTCTTGCCCAATTTTGAAGTACAGCCAAAATAGTATCACTCTCATGAAAAGAAATCTTTTTCCTGGGTTAGGAATGAACACAAAATCAAAGTACAATTAAATCAATAATACGAGTTTACCACCCATCCCCACATGAGCCATCTAGAGACACATGCATCCAGATATTTCTCTGAGGTGCAAGAATTTGCTATTTAAGCAATAGTTACAGCTTCTACCCAGTGATCAAGGGAGTGGAAGTCATTCCATAACACCATGACATCATGGAGTTAAATACTATTATTTCATGGATTATCTGAGTATTTCCCTGTGATTTCCAAATCACCACTAGACTGATCTAATTCTGTTTATTTAAAAAGAAGAGACAATTTCAAGTAACTTT
>NW_004524595.1:25098917-25100022 GCF_000260255.1 Octodon degus | reverse complement strand
TCATCATCATCATTCCTGTTTGCTTTATTTTTCCACAGTCAGCCAAATGCTGCTTTTATTCAGATTGTGATCTCTTTTACTCATATTCACTTTACTCTTAGAAATATCATTTAATATTTCATTATCAAGTGCAACATTAATTGTAATTTTCATAAATGTATTTTATGAGGTTGAAGGGCTTATAGTTTATCTCTAGTTTACTGAAAGATTCTTGGGAATAAATCTTCCCAAATAGTTGATCAAATATGAATTGACTCAGCATAATGAAAATGCTTTTTGTTACCTCAGAACACTCCACTTACCTTAAATGCAACACATACGGGTTGTGCATGAGCACACAGTCATACACACACAGTGACCTACACAGATTTCTCATGGTTTACTCTGTTCATGATTTGTGATTTTTTTTGAGCATGCAGTGAAATGTTTGGTAATTGTCTTTCTTATTTTATAATGTTTCTGATATATAGTATTGTTATAAATATTTGCAGAATTTTGCCTCCTTTTCTAAATTCCAAAAGTTTGATAGAATTCATATTTATTAAAAATTTGGTGTAACTTGTCATGTAACTTGTCATGAGAATGTAGGAACTAAGTTTTGATTGTTGCTTTAAGCTGCAGATTTAATATCTTAGTACTGATAGTGGCGTTTATGTAACCTATTTTCTTTCAAGTAGTTTTGGGCAGCATGTGTCAAGAAATAATCTACTTTATACAATTTTTAAAAGCTATGAATGTAGATTTTAAAAAATTTTTATGATGATCACAATCATACTTTTAATATTTTGGGGGTCTTACAAAGATAGCGTCCTCTAATTCTTTTCTAAGTCTGATAAATTTTTATACCTCTTTCTGTCTTCTTTGTTTCATAAATGTATTTATATTTGATCAAACACATATACATGTGATATATATATGCATATATGTACATGTATATATGTATATATATACACATATATAACATCTATGCCCATATCCATATATGTACCTATGATAGATAAATAGGTACTTGACTATTTCTATCAATACTGCGATTTCTCCAGATGGAAATCTATGTCTTTTTTTAGCTAGTGGCATCACACAGGAAAACTACCCTTTTTTTTTT
>NW_004524595.1:25092216-25098087 GCF_000260255.1 Octodon degus | reverse complement strand
TCCCCCCTAGGGTTTAGGTAGCATATTTTCCATTGATTGGAGATTACAGAGTAGAAGAGGTCCTGTTGGCTTCATAAATCCTACCACAATGAAGAGACATCAATATAGTGATAATAATGATGGCATTAAGTTTGCTACTTATTTTCATTAGAACAATAGTATCTCCTTGCCTCTCTGGTTTCATAATATCATTTAATTAATGGTGATCATATTGCATGATTCCTGTCAAAGTGTCCTCTTTGGATAATATAGCATGGATCAAAAGCCAAAGCTGACATCAGTGAAAGAGTCCATTGGATTTGAAAAGCAATGGTCTTGGTAGCTCTGTGAGGAAGCATTGTAACTGCCCACCGAAATAACTTGAATAAATGAAGAGGCTGTAGGGAAGTTGGTGTGATTGGCTTCAGTGTCCAAAGTACATGGCACAGAGAGCCAATAGAAGTGTCTGCCACCTCTGATCCTCTGGCCCATCATAGGCAGCACAGGAATAAGAACATGGCCGGCAAGAGGCAACCACACAGCTCAAGCCCAATTCCTCACAATGGGCCACTGACACTCAAGTATATGCCCTCTTTCTTGATTCCTGGCACAGAAAAATAGCAACTGCAGCATAGATTAGGGAAAATTTCCCACATTGATAGCTCTTTTAAAATGAGCCTCATTTTGTGAGGCAATAGAGTAAGAAAAATATTCATGCATGATAGACCCATGACTCTCCTTATTCCGATTTTATTGTCTTTCTATTCTCTGTACCTGTCTTGATTTTTTTCATCCATCTTTGGGCCGAGGCACTGAAGCTTATTACTGGAAGACTTTTGTGACATCATCATCACTGAGGTGGGCTGTGTAGCACTAGGAAGACTGTTTCTTATTTATCTATTTCCTTATTTATTTGGTACAAGGTCTTGTTACACATCTCAGACTCATAGTAATCCTCCTGTCACAGCCTCCTCAGTGCTGAGGCTACAAGTGTGTACCACCATGCTTGTTTCCAGTGGCCGGCATGGCATGGCCAGGGTTCCAGGGCTGGCACATTACTTGAAATTGAACCTGGATCGCTGCACTTGCCAGGCATATGCTTAGACTGCCAAGCTATCTCCCCAACCCTAGTAAAGCTGTTTCTTTACCTCCTGCTTTCACATGGGCCAGTATCAACAAATTTAGTGCATATTTTTCAGACTTTCCTTTAGAGTATATCAGTTATTACAGAAACCCCAACAATGTAAACTTAACTGCTAAATTCATTGAAAGTGTAAAGTTCACCATAGGACAGATGTAGAATTTTAGTCTGTCATTTGACTTTCAGGTAAAATATATTCTTAATGTCTCAAATTGGAAACTGTAATATTTGATGCTATCTACCTACCTAACTCAGCCAGGAATTTAAAGCTGTTTGTGACATGGTGTAATCCCAATGCCCACAAAGGTGAAGACAGTTTTACTTGAAGATGTAGATGTACAATTTTGAAGAAAAGACTAATTTTTGACATTGTTAGAGGTACAGAATTTCAGTGTTATCAAGAACAAGATTTTGGTTCTTAGATTCATCTTTCAGAGTTTTGATGAAATCTATGATGCTAGATTTGATCATTCTGACTTTTTTCAAGTCTATCTCAACAAAATAGCAACTGTATCCCATAGTTCCAAACTACTTCTCCACATGGAGATTCATCTCAACACCTTTTGGCACTGGTCCTGTTGGAACAAATTAAAATGCTAAAAACCAAAAAATTCTTTATTGAAATCTGCATTCTGTGTACAGAATTAAATATATGACCATTTGAGGAATGAAGAGTTTAAACTTCAGGAACCATATGCTTCTTTATTTTTGATTAAGAATAAAGAAATGATGGTTTTTAAGGGAAAGAAACCCAAATATAATTTTCAGAAAATTGGAGTGTGCGCTAGGTTTTGTATAGATATAAATACCCTAAGAATTTAAAATATGCTGTAATGATGTAGGAAGCTAAATAATGTACATGAAAAGTGAAGAATGTTCCTAGTTGTACAAATATTAAATTCTTATCCTTATTTTATTGATGTGGGAGTTTAGAAAGCTTAATCAATATATACACTGATACAGTTTCCAAACTTCCTTAAGGAGAACTTAACTGTAGCAGTTAAGAAAAGAAAAAAAGAGAGCTATGTTTGGTTTCTAAGAGCTTGTGAACTAACTCTGCAATGTACTTAGGAACATAGAAGGAAGCTTTCAAGCAGTTCTCTTGTCAGTTAATTTGGAAATACTCAGAACTCTGTTGCAAGACCTAGATAGCACTGTCATGTATCAAATTGTAACATATCTGTGTTGATTGAATGAAAGATTCCAGTAAATCAATTATCCAAGATATATGACTATTATTGTATCTACTACATTATGAAATATTGAGTATAATAAGAGGTAATTAGCATTTTTTATATTTAATTTGATAAATTACATGGGAATTTTTCAATAATTTCCAGGAGTGTATTGAATGCTATGTGTATGTGAATGTGACCCTACGTTTCTTTCTCTATTCCTTGAAAAGATAGTCAATATTAAAAATAATAGTTACAAAATGAGAAGCACTGTCCTCAGTAATAAGTAACTGCAAGCCCTCAATCTGGATTTTCAAAAGAGTACAGTGACTTTATAGCTATATACAAACTTTATTGAAAATTGAACTCATCATCATGAAGTTCAGTTTTCTCTAGATAGTACTATGGATGCCATTTAATAGAGAAAGTCTCACAAAATGTGAGTATATCCAGTTTCATCTTACTAAAATTGCAGTTTTCTTTAATTGTGTAGGAATTAGTATTTTTCCTTAAGCTTCAGAATATCTTAGTATAAACTTTGAAGTTATTAAAGCAAAATAAAGCATTACATTTCTCTACAGAAAAACAAAATATTAAAAGTAATATACATATAAACTAAGAAAAATGCAAATATTCAAAGCACGTTTTTTCTCAATTTCTTTTTGAGTACATTATTTATATAGATTCTGTAATGCCTAAGCAGAATTTTACCATGTTGTATGGCATACTTTACTCCCCAAGGCAATAATGATGATAAAGGTATACATATTTCTTGAAATTTCCCAGTTCATACAATTTTGTAATTTGGGAAAACCAATATAGAAGCACTAGTCACAAAGAAAAAGGTGATAAAAGACCAAAGGAAGAAGCAGACAATCCTGTATTGCACAAAATGAAACTTATTAGAACACTGCTATACAAAGATAGGAAGATCCCTGCACCTTAGAGTAGTAGGAAGAGCGATGAGTTAGACAAAGGCGAGCTATGGTCAGTTGGGACTAAAATTGGTCCATTTCTAAAACTAATATGTCAATAGTCTGTCAAGAAAAAAACTTCAATGGTTAGTCCCAGGTGTGGAAATCTTGGTGATTAGCTTAAAGATTTTTTTAACTTATCGGAATTCTGTTGTTAAAAGCAACTTTAGAATGCAAGATAGCAGATACAGCTAAGATGACCATAGTGTTGCAAGTTGGGTTTCTACAATTGTGATGGTCAAATTGCAGTTTAGTGAGAATTATCATTTAGTGTCCTTGTTTTGGCTCATTAGTAATGTTGTAGTTTCAAGAACAGAAACCAAATTTTCCAAGTGTAAGATCAGAGGGTTCTGAATACTAAATAGCATGTAATATTTACTAAAAAGTTTTAGTTTGCCGGCCATATGAAAAACAGAATGTAAAAGGGATTTAACACAGAAACCACATATGATTTCTGACTCTAGTGGTAAAAGAAGGGAAGTTATATGTACTAAATTTAAAACAAATTGTGAATGACATAAAATATAAATTTAAATGTCATCAATAATATAAAAAAATAAAGTTACTTTTTACACCTTCTGTGAAGTTTATACTACTACTGCTATTTTAAAAATTGAATTTAAATTTTCACACCTTGTTTTAAAAGCAGGAGGAGAACTGGTTCAAGTGGGTCCTCTTAACCTACATGCTGGAGTAATCTCCACACTGATTTCCATAGTGGTTGGACCAGTCTACACTCCCAGTAAAAGTTGAGAACAATTTCTTCTTCCCCAGAGGGCCACTGGTATCTATTATTGATTGACCTCTTGAAGACAGCCACTCTTTTCTTGAGTGATATGGAATCTCAGTGTTGTTTTAATTTGCATCTGTTGAAGGACCAGTGATGTAGAACTTTTTTTGTGTGTGTATGCATTTGCCATTTGTATGAGGGCTGGGTCCTTGAATTTGGGGAATCTGACTTTTTCAATTCTTCCTATGTTCTTCATCTAAGATACATGTTCTTTGTGGGACGACTGGCTATGTATTTTTTCCCAAACTGTGGGTTGTCTTTTCACTCTGTTGATTTCTTTTGTTGTGCCAAATGCTTTTAGTAAGGTGAGATCTCAGCTACTCCCCTCCTACATTTCTTCCCAGAAGAATTTAAAAAATCATATCACAGTGAATGTGTACCCATGTTTATAGCAGCACAATTTTTAATAGCTAAATCCTAGAAACAATCCAGTTACCCATCAGTGGAGGAATGGAAAAATATTGTTTCTTTTTATACAATGGCATATTATACTGCTGTAAAAAGGGTAAAATGTAGTCCTCTGTAGCTAAATGGGCGCAGCTCGAGGAGACCATATTCATGAGTGGGATGAATCAGACCCACATATACAGTCACCATATGTCTGATTTATGTGAGAGAAGAACAAGTAAATAACATCTGAAAACTACAGTAGACATTGTGAATTGGGAAGAAACTGTTATGGGGAAAAGCAAAAAGGGAAAAAAGAAAAATATGTATACACAAGATAGTTAAGCTAGTTATACAACTAATTTCTCTTAGTTCATTAAAAAATGTGCTAACACTGTATACACAAGGTACCATGCCCATATTATCTTCTCTGAATACTAGTAGGAAGATAACAATTCACAACATACCAACTATGCTAACTGTCCTACTAACCTGCTTTGATACTCAATTTCATTGTTATTTTCATATTTTTTTTTCTTTGAAGTAAAAATATGGGATGATATCTCAGCAGCACAAGTGCCTGTCTGGCAAGCTAAGAGTCCCAAGTTCAATCCCTACTACCAAAAATAGATAAAATAAAGTAAAAATAAATAAATAAAAATAAAGAACAGAGGACAAAAGTATCAGTCAAATAAAACAAAATAGTTGCCAAAATCTTACCACTAGAACTTCTCTTCAGAATATTTACTTGAAGTATTCTAATTTATAGTAAGCTCTTGAGTATATAAAAAGTTATGTTTAAATTTTGTGCTTCATATGTAAGTTTTTAATGAATACATTTATTTTTAATTCTTTCCTTAAAAATTAACTTTTAGCATTAAATTTCACCCTAAATGGTTTATTTCCCATTCTTCTAGTAAGTTTGAATTTTTAAATTAATTTTATTGAGAAAAAATTGCAATGTTACAGCTTCAAAACAGGGTTGGTAGGAGACTTACAACAATTAATACATTGCATTTTGTTGTCTTTGTAGTAGTCATTCAAATCACAAGATGCAGACATGATATCCTGTTCAAACAATATTAGCACAGATCTTTCTTCTTATTGAATTAGGAGAAAGTAACTATATGTCTATCCTAACTATTTTGTATAGACAGATACAAAATTGTCCTTCATTTATATCATTTTTTTATTCAGTTGTGTCAGAGATGGGTATTCCACTGCCATTCAAATATTGTAGGTGCAGTAATTCAGCAAAATATTCCAATATAGTGCAGTACTCCACAATAGTAATGGATTATCCACAGGACTGGCAAGGTCCGAATCTGATGACTTGAGTCTTCCATAGCTCAGCATATTAACATGGTTTCAATTTTCATAGCTCATTTCTACACTTTTCTGCTGGATGATTAAGACTAAGATAAA
>NW_004524595.1:25089173-25091821 GCF_000260255.1 Octodon degus | reverse complement strand
CTTATTATTGCCCTGGGCAGTGGTGTTTAACTTCACTATCGGTCTAAATATCAAACATCTTAAGGCATAAAATGGAACATTTTTTTTCTTGCGATACACTCTGGCCATACTTGGTATGCTATGACAAGCAGTAAGTATTTAGAAGACCAGAATGACAGGAATTCCAAGCATGATCCCACTATTACACATTGCAATCTTCAGTGCAGTCTTTCACTTCATATGTGTTAGCATATATAGTTAGGGTGAGAATCCCACCCATTAATTGCTAGATTCAGGAACCTACTGATAGTTCTCATGATCATTGCCTTACCCATCTTGTACATATAAATGTATGGCTTTGCCCTGTCATGTTTCCTAGATTTTCTCCTTGCTCTCTTTTCCTTGTCTATTCCTCAAGTTCTTGCTTTCCTTTTAATTGTGTTACACATTTCTATTTGTATTTCTTTTTTTGAGTTCTTATATTAGGGAAACTATATGATATTTACACATGTGGGTCAGGTTTATTTCACTTATGAGTATCTATTAGTGGCATCCACTTAAATATGATGGTTTCAAGTTTATCATTCTTTATACCTGAGTAATACTCCATTGTATAAAAATGCCACATCTTTTTTCCATCCATTCTTCAGGTGATGGGCACCTTGGTTGTTTCCAAGATTTAGCTATCACAAATTGTGCTGCTATAAACATAGGCACACATATATCACTATGGTATAACATTTTCTATTCCTCTGGGAATATTTCCAGTATGGGAATAGCTGGTTTGAATAGGATTTCCAGTCCCTATTTTTTAAGGACTCTCCACAATGATTTCCATAATAGTTGCACCAGTCTACATTGTCACCAACAGTGGAGAGTGGTTCCTTTTTCCTCACAGTCTCTCCAACATTTGTTGTTAGTTGATTTTTTATGACAGCCATTCTTTTGGGGGTGAGATGATATCTCAGTGTTGTTTTAATTTGCATTTCATGGATGGCTAGTGATGTGGAACACTTCTTTATATATTTATTTGATTCTTTAATTTCATCCCTTGATAAGTGTGTGTTCATCTCAGATGCCCATTACTAGATAAGGTCCTTAAATTTGGGGGTGCTAATTTTTTTTCCTTCTTTATATATTCTAGAGGGCAGACCTTTGTCTGAGTACTTATTTGTAAAGATTTTTTCCATATTTGTGGGTTGCCTTTTGACTTTGTTGTTAATTTCTTTTGCCATGCAAAAACTTGTCAAAAAGGATTGGTCCCAGTTAATTCTTTCAAGTGTTTCCCATGCAATTTGATTTTTGTTCATGAACTATTTGCCTGCCCCTATGTCTTCAAGAGTTCCTCCTACTTTCTTTCAGGAGATACTGTCTTTGTTTTAATGTTTAGAGCCTTAATCCATTTTGACTTTACCTTAGTGCATGATGATAGACCTGGGTGAAGTTTTAGCTTTTGGTATGCAGAGAGCCAGTTTTTCCAACATCATTTGTTAAAGAGGCTATCTTTTTTCCAGTAAGTATGTTTGCTCTGTTTGTCAAAGATCAGGTGGCTGAGTGTGTTTGTAGAGGCCTCTGCATCTTCTCATCCATTCCATTGATCCTCAGGTCTATTTCTTTGCCAGTACCATGCCGATTTTATCACAGTAGCCTTGTAGTATAATTACAAGTTAGGAATTGTAATGGATACTGCCTTGTGTTTGTTGCCCATGATTGCCTTTGATATTCTAGGTCTTTTCTGGTTCCAAATAAATTTTAGGAATGAATTCTCTAAGAGTATGAGGTATGTTCATGGTAGATTGATACGGATTGCATTAAATATTCACAGCAATTTTGGGAGTATGGCCATCATCACAATGTTGGTTGTTTCGATCCAGGAGCAGGGAATATCTTTCCATTTTCTAAAATCCTTTACAATCTCTTTTTTCAGAGTACTGTTGTTTTCCTTGAAAAGATCTTTGACATCTTTAGTTAGATTAATTCCAAAGTATTTCATTTTCCACATTGCTATTGTAAAAGATATTGTTTCTCTAATTTTCCTCTCAGTGTGTTTGTGTTTTGTATAGAGAAATGCCCTTGAGTTTTAGGTATTGACTTTGTATCCTACTATGCTACTGAATTTGTATAGCAATTCTAGTAGCTTCTTGGTGGAGTTTTTTGGGTCTTGCAAGCAATGTATCATGTCATCAGCAAATAATGATCATTTAAGTTCTTCTTTAACCATTCTTATTCCTTTTACTTCTTTCTCTTGTCTAATGGATCTATCTAATGATCTCAGAACTATATTGAATAGGAGGGGTGTAGAGGACATACTTGCATTGTACCAGATCTGAGAGTAAAAGGTTTCAGTTTTTCTCCATTTAGAATTAAGTTAGCCATTGGGTTGTCATAGATGGCTTTTAGAAGATTGAAGTAAAGGCCATCTATTCCAATTTTTTGTAGGAATTTGAACAAGAATGAGAGTTGAAATTTGTCAAAAGCCTTTTCTGCATGAATTGAGATGATCATGAGGTTTCTAGATTTTACTTTATTTACATGGTGTATTACATTTATAGATATGTGTAGACTGAACCATCATTGCATCCCTGGGATGAATCCTACCTGGTCGTGATGTATAATCTTCTTGATGATTTGCTGTATTCTATTCCCTAGGATTTTATTGAGGAATTTTG
>NW_004524595.1:25085741-25087898 GCF_000260255.1 Octodon degus | reverse complement strand
TAACCAGTATATAATGGCCTTCTTTATGTCATTTGATGATTCTTAGTTTGAAGTTGAGACTGTCTTAGAAGAGGATTGCTGCCCTGCTTTTCTGGCAGGTGCTGGGGTGGGTAGTATTGTTTTCCATCCTTTGACTTTCAGCCTAATAGTTTATTTTTGAGTTAAGTGTGTTTCCTGTATACAGCATATTGTTGGATTTTTTTTCCTAATCCACTGTGCCAGTCTATTTCTCTTACTTGGTGAATTGAGTCCATTTACATTGAAGATTATGATTGAGATGTATTGACTTATGATTGGCTTGCTCTTTACCTGCTGTGGTTTACTTCTTTTTGACCAGTGTTTAATTGTTTGCAATATTTAGTGGGTTCCTTTTGTTCTCATTCATGGAGTTCTGATCATTTTGAACCCTGTCTAGAACATCTATAATAATCTGTGTAGGTTTTGCTTTGTTATCATGAGATTCTTCAGTTTTTCTTTGTCATGGAAGTATTTTACTTCTCCATCAAACTCAAAAGAGATTTTTTGAAGGTTGAGTAATCTGGGCTAAAATTTGTTTTCATAGAAGACTTGTAGTACTCTGTTCCTTACTCTTTTTGCCTTCATGTTTTGTGAAGAGAAGTTGGCTGTTATTCTGATGGGTTTTCCTTTAAATGTGATCTGTTTGTTTTCTCTAGCTGCTTTCAGTATATTATTCTTGTGTTGGATTTCCAGGATCTTGACTATTCTATGTCTCTGCTATTACACTTGCCCATATTTTTTTAATGTCATTTTTATTGACTCCTTTCTCATTGATGCCAATTCGACTCACGTTATTCAACTTTGAATCGCCTTGCAGGTAGTAAATTACTTTTTCCTGCATCCTTGTTTTTTTCAAGAGAACTTTTCTTTCCTTTTCATTAGCTGCAACAGCAACTTCAAGATCTGAAATTCTATCTTCACTTTTACTCACAATGTTTTGAAGCTTGTGATTGAGATTTTAAGTTCCTCTATATCTCTTTGACTCTGCTTCATGTGATCTGTTTCTTTACAGTATTGCTCATTCAAGGAATCCATTGCTTTTCTAATCTCCTGTATTTTTCTTATCTGTGTCTTCTTGAGAAGTAGTTTTTAATTCTTTTATTTCAGAGTTTACTTCTGATCTGATTTCCTCTATATGTTTCCGCATTTGATTCTTTATTTCAGATGCTCTTAATTCAGAGATTTCTTTTTTTTCATTTCAGAGATTAATTCTGATCTTAATTCCTCTATACTTTTCTGCTATTGTTTCTTTACTTCAGACAGTATTAATTCATGCATTTCTTTTTTCATTTCAGAGATTAATTCTGGTCTGAGCTCCTCTTTATCTTGCAACTGTTGTTTCTTTACTTCAGATGCTACTAGTTCAGACATCACAGCTGAGCTTGTGTCCTCTGCACGTGTGTTGGGGGAGCTTGGGACCTGAGATTGTATTTTGCTACTTCTCTTTGTCATTTTGTATAGCACTATCCACTGACCTTTGGTGTAGAGCTTTGGTGCTGTTGTAACCTTGGCACCTACTAAAATTCAGGTACCGATATTCCAAGTTCTAGTTCATCCAGTTGTGCCTGGCTTGGGTCTGGCTGCTGTACTCAGCTCCTACCTGCTGCTGCCCTTGTAGGTAAGCCTGCTATGCCCCTCTGCCAAATTGTTCTGCTCCTGGATTAGCTGCATGGTTTTGACCCTCTTCTCACTGCTGGGACTTCAGCTACAAAGTTTCACCCCAGGCTTTTATGCCAGGCCTGGGTTGGGTCTGGAGAGGTATGAAGGGGGTGGGGCAGGAGAGCATAGAAGCTCTCCCACACATTCATTGGGCCTAAGCTTTGGCGCATCAGGAGGGCTCCCAAGAGCATGGTGGAAGTTCTAACTCATAGGGTGGGGTTGGCCTGGCTCTGGAGGGGCAGGGGAGATCTGGAAAATGTGGGGAAAGATGTCCCTCATGTGGCGGGCCTTTGCTTGTTCCAGTGGGTGCAGGACAGCCCAGAAGCTCTCCCACACACTCGCAGGGCCTGGGATTGGGTGGATCTGGGGCGGTCCCGAGAGCACAGTGGAAGTTCTTTCTCACAGGTTTGTCTTGGGCTGGCTAGGGCCATCTTAGGTGGGCTCTGGAGGGGCAGGGGAGGTTCAGAGAACATGGGGAAA
>NW_004524595.1:25078167-25080416 GCF_000260255.1 Octodon degus | reverse complement strand
TTTTTAGAAATCAAATAACTTTCTTAAGAGCACACAGGTATTAAATCTTAGGCATATGATTAAACTGCAAGGTTGGTTTTTATGTTAGCCATTTTTCCATTAATATAAAAAATAACAAAGAAAACCCTGTTAAAACTAGGAAAGGCTTAGTTTGGCTCACAGCCTGTTGAAATTTGTCTCTGTTTCCTGACATGTGATAGAACAGAACATCCAGGTAGAAGCATATGGTAGCAGAAGAATGACTCATGGCAGCAAAGAAGAGAAAAGGAGAGAACATTGAAGAACTGGGCCACCATATCCGCCTAAAAGGCACATCCCCTGAGGCCTACCTTACTTCCACCATGCCAGTGATTTTAGAGAGGAGTGCCCAAACTGCAAAATAAAACCCACTAGTTTATTGCAAAATGAAAGAACTATAATTATACCTGAATACTGAAGTTTTTAGTTTAGAAAAATCAACTCATATATTTACCTTTTTTATTTAAAAGAAAAACAGATCATACCCATACCATAGGTTTGCCAACTCTGCTACCTCCTAATAGTCCATTGTCAAATTATCAGCATTGCCTAGGGACCACAACTTCAGCACACAGCCTGGCTGGATGTGTATCAGATCCAAGCAATACACATCACAGCCATCCTGAACTGTTACACATTCCATACCCCAGTGAGAAGCATAGTCTCACAACCACCAAAGTAAGAATATTCTGAGGTGCACACAGTCTAATTGAGTACTCTGGGAAGTTGAAGCAGAAGCATCAAGAATTCTGGCCAAGCACGAGCAAGTAGGGACTTAGCAAGAACCTTTCTTCACATTAGAAGTACAAATTACAGGAGGGCTGATGATAGAGCTCACAGCAACACCCTGAGTTTAACCCTACTATCACATAACTAAGTGAATAAGGAGGAAATAATTACGTCTATTCATTGAGCTCACAAAGAATTCACTAATCTCGGCTGTGAGGAAACACAGCTAATAAACCAATATTGTAAAGATCTTTAAGTTGTTAATGTTTAAAGAAAATCAGGTGAATATATGATATCCTATGAAGTACTAGCTTCTTATTTTTCAAAAATTTATAATGAGAATTTAAACATATATTTGTCAAAAGATATGTAACTCAGTCTTAGTATGATGCAAGCATAGGCTACATTGTTTCTTCTATTAAATAAATTTATTACCTTAAAACATTCAAATAAGTGGAGAATATGAGGTCTAGAATAAAACTTCTCTGGTTACAAAAATCTGTAGTGTTTGTTCACAAAGGAAACTCATAAATTGATACACCCTCACCACCAAAACAAAAATCGATCTAAATCTAATCATAATCATCAATAGATAGTAGGTAGAGGATAGATAAATGATCAATATGGATAACAAAGAAATTAATACCGTACAAGTAAACATACATATAACTCAGAAAGAAATGGAGACAAGCCATGAAAAATCTATGTAAGAGTATGAAAAGCAAGTTCTCAGTTGAGGAACCTAAAATATGTACATTACTTTAGTCATGAGATCAACTCAACTTCAACTTCAACAGTGATGCATCATGTTTAGTATGATCTGATAAAAATGCAGATTTGTTTTTGATCTTTCTCCCAAAAAGTGTATCATTCCAATGAAGTCATGAGAAAGACTTCAGACTAGAATCAGTGAAGTTATTCTATAAAATAATTGACTAGTTATCCTGAAAACTGTCTAGGTCATAAAAAGTCTTTGAAAATAACCAAGCTAAGAGGCAACAAAGAACATAGAATGATTAAATAGTCTAAAGTATGCTAGAAAGAATATTGGAACAACAAAAAAATGTATAGCAGGTAAGACAAAGAAAATATTGTAAAAATAGAGCTTTAAAAATTTTACTTAATAATATTATATTATATTGGTACATTAGTTCTAACTTATACTATACTTGTCTAAATTGATAGTACCAAAGGAAGCTACAATTTGAACTCTGATATGAGTTTGACTATATTTGAATATTTCTCTAAATGCAACATTTTTCTAAAAATTAAAGTTTATTAAAAATAACACTTTAAAAATCAGTTTAGAACTGAACATTGTGAGAAGATATTATAAAAAATGAAATTTATATGGTGCAAGAAGTACAAAAACACATAAAGTTAAAAATATAATAATTTTAAAATGACTTTCATAAAAAATTAAGTATAAATACTAAATAATTATAACACAATTATTATAAAATCTATTAATTATTGAAACTGTCCTACTAATCAATTTTGAA
>NW_004524595.1:25076717-25078067 GCF_000260255.1 Octodon degus | reverse complement strand
TTTTTTGTGTTTGTCAAATTACTGATTTATCAGCATTTAATATCAATTATTTCTGCTAAAATCTATAAAATAGAAAAGTCAAGTTAAAAGACAGCTTATAGGCTTCATACTGAATTTTTGCTTCTGTGTAGCTTTTCTTTTTACAAGAAACTATGTAACATGAATCCTTTTTAGTGGCAGCAGACTGAGCTGGGCTCCTGTTCTAGTGGCAGCAGATCAGCCCTGGTTTTGGGTTGCCCTGTCAATGTTGCTGATATAAATTTATGGCTGAAATTGTCTAGTGCATTGTGCAGTGAATCAGTGGTCTGCAGTGGGATTCCTGGCAACCACTTATGTGCTCCTGCTCTAATCGTGGTATACGGCTCTGTATTACTGAGGCAAAGCTACAGCTCTGTGATTTCTCTAACCAGCGATCATTTTTTTAGTCTAAGGTTTTACAAACACCGTTTCTTCATATTTTAATTTCAAGTCTTGACTTTTTATAATAGCTTCTCTAGGTGTTTCCATAGAAATAAAGGATACATAGAGGGGTTTATTTTTGGCATCATTCCATATCTTATTTTGTTTGTATATTCAAAGACTATGGTTAAAACTAAGGGCAAGACTGAAAATAATTTTCTCAAAATCTGACTTTTTTATGAGATGATCAACTATGGGTCTTTGAGGGTGTGTGTGTCGGTGTGTGTCTATATGTCTGTGTGTGGGTATGTGTGAAGCACATGACCTTCAGTCTTTGAGAGGTTTTAGTACTACTTTGATTCAATATATTATTCCTCTCTCTGGCTGAAAATACAGAATATATTTAATATAAAATATGAAATAAAACTTTTGTAGGTAATCCCAACAGAAAAAAAAGATCATATAATGAGCGTAAGCAAAGTAAAAATTTTCATTCTGGAAGAGATGGCATTGAAAATAACTAAGTCATAATTCAAAAAATCATGAATTGTACATCTATTAGAGGACTATCACCAGGACTCTATGAAAAGAAAATGTAAGTCCACTATAAAAATGACAAAATTTAAGGCTTGAATAGACACATCATAAAAAACAATTGAAAAATAGTACATGGAGAATGTTTAACATCATTTATTATGAGGAAAATATAAACTAAAATCTTAACTATAATGCACTTAGAAATCTACATAAGAAACAAAGGAAAATATAGCTTTACAAATTGACACATCAATGGATACTAATAGCAGCTTAATCTAATTCTGCCCAATATTGGAATTGATCAAGAAAGTATCAACAGAAGAATATCAAAGAAATTAGTTCCTATTCATATTAGCACACAAAATTATAAAGAATTAACTACCGATTGGTAACAATGCAAATGAATCTCAAATT
>NW_004524595.1:25059945-25070482 GCF_000260255.1 Octodon degus | reverse complement strand
ACAAAAACACATAAAGTTAAAAATATAATAATTTTAAAATGACTTTCATAAAAAATTAAGTATAAATACTAAATAATTATAACACAATTATTATACAATTAAACATAATGTAATAGCATTACATTGTGCCTCGTAAATCTGAAATAAGAAATTAAAATTCTCTAAACACAAATGTAATTGTTTGGTCAAAGCCAAAAGCATAGGATGCAAATTGGAGCTACCTCTCTGGTCCCTCAGACTGAAATCCAAGATATTTCTAGAGTAAAATGTCAGGAAGAGAAGAATTTGGAGCATGATTTTTATCTCATGCCAAGGTATTAGCCTGCAAGATAACGTAGTCTTCTTATCATAGGATTTAAATAAATGCACGTTATGAGTGAAGTTTTGACCTCAAAAACTCATGAACAAAGAATAACTTTTGCTGTAGAAGTTGGAGGAGGAAGACACCTCCTAGGCTTTTTATACCCATGTGCTGTGGAGTGATTGAGGCTTTCTCCCTGCCCTGATTGTTAGATCACAGAGAGCATGGCCTCATGAGTTATGCAACTTCCTTATTGGAAACTGAGATGTAGTATACTTGCAGTCTCACCCATTTGTTTAATGACTTCATCACACAAGGACATGAATTTAAAATGAAAAGAGTACTTAATGGTTTCTCTAACAGCTGCTTTTGAATATAGATAGGCATGCATACATGTATTTGTTCATATAAAATTTCAATCATCTAAAGAATATCTTGACAGTTAACCTCAGGTTAGGTCTTTTTTCAGAGCATAACATTTGAGCCATCCCTAGACAGAAGTTAAGCTTCTAGCACAGCCTGTGCCATCATGCACTCCGATTAGAGTTCATCCTGCATTACAGCACTTCTCTGTCAGTTGAGGTAGGCTTTCTGACCAAGCTTATGTTCTCCACATAAAGCTACATAGCCTTTATAACTTTCATGAAAATATAACAAAAGTAGTAGTCATAAGGAAATTGAGAGCAAAATCGAGTAACAACTATGTTGGTAGAATAGATACAGAAAAATGTCTACTTATTTGAGAACTGCACTCCAGCTTTATCATGCATTTTGTTTTATTCTCCCATCAGAGAATATTTTCATATTTATGCCTTGCATGCCTAGCTTGGGTCATATACTTCTCTTACTACCTGACAGATGATCTATGGTACCTGTCCTTGGACTGACCCTTTAATCAAGGGTGTGCTGTTGTAGTAAAATTATTACAGGGACACTTTGTTGACAAGGGTCAAATTGATGCTACCTGAATCAAATAACACAATGATAGGAATTCTTAGTGATAGTAATGGGTTTCATTTTTTTTATTATTACAGTTATTTACCTAGTTATTAATATAATTATATAGAATTATAAGACTCCTAGCTAAGTCACCCATTGAAATATCAGAGTTTTATTTGTAACTTAGACATTTGCTGATAAATGTCTTTTGTATTTATAAATGTCTCCACCCCATATATGTTGATCAGTAAAGGAAAACATAGTAAAAGTAAAGAAAGAGAAAAATTTACAGTATTGCATTATTTTGCCAAGTAAATGCTCTGTGAAAAATTGGTCTATGGCCTTCCTAAAGTGATCTGTTAAAGAATGGAAAGTGAATGTGGTCAAGCCAGGGCAAGTAGAAAATGAAAGTAAATGACAAGCAAATGAAATGTCATTGGAAAAGGTCAAATAAGCCAATTATTTCAATGATCTTCTTATTAATTAATAAATAGCAACATAAATGTAGGTAGAATAAACAAGTTATGAACTTAACTATAATGAACTATGACAGAACTATTTTAGCTTTAAAAATCTTAGAAAATGTAAGTTTTTAAAAAAATTTCATATAATCCTCAAGCACCACCAGGTGGTTAGATGAACAAGCACCCATGGCAGGAAGCCATTTTATATTCATGAATATATGTATTCTTTTCTTTAGGATAGATCTATTCACTACAGAAATTTAAGCTAATAGAACAAGAGAAAGTAATATAAAAATTAACTAGAGAGAAATGAAAATTATCATAAGAAAAACTCAGTAAGAAATCCATTCAGGAACACATAGGAATCTTGATGAACAAGGACATTTTATAAAGCTGAAAAAATTGATTCTTGGGTCAAACATAAATTGGATAGGATTAACAAAAGGGCATTTTAGATATTGAGAGCTACATTTGAACTTTTCAATTTTCAGAGCATTCTTACAGAATTGAGATATATTCACTACCAAAAAGACATAAAATGAAATGATAAGAACAGGTGTCATCCAATTCCATTTGTACCCGTTTACAAAATAAAGACAAGAAAACATTATAAGTAACTAAGAAATTCTGGTTTTTTTTTAGCCTATCAGTACTTCTTTGTTTTCTGAGACCTGCTAGATCAAGGCAGACAGACAGATAGACATTTAGATTTATATTGTCTTTGATAAATTTTTACTCAGGAGTATCACCCAGCAGAAGGAGACACTGTCCCTGAGTTTTCTTTTATCCTTTGGCAACCATAAGGACTTTTATAGATAATCATCAATTTAATTTAATTCACATAGGTGTCTCTCTTCATACTTGCACAGTAAAATACAGAGACCAAACCATTTTGAGGTTTCAGCTCATTGATACTGTACTTAGACTTCGAGTAGACAAATTATGGCCTTGGCAATGGTATGAGCACTACCAGTTAACATAAAACAGATGAAGAACCGAAACAGCAATAAAATTAACTAGTGTAACTTGTGTAGAAGCAAATTATAAGTGTTGACGTAAGTGAAATAGTGAAGGAAATAAAAAAATCAGTTTCTTAATTTATTTTCCCTTATGAAAAATCACTTTGGTGTCTGGGAGTACAGTTTGGTAGCAACAGGTGGAGGCCTTGTATTCACTCTTCAAACATGGCAAAAATAAAATAATTTAAATGAACTTTCTTTCTTTCTTCCTTCTTTCTTTCTTTCTTTCTTTCTTTCTTCTTTCTTTCTTTCTTTCTTTCTTTTTCTTTCTTTATTTTTGCGGAACCAGGGATTGAACTCAGGCCCTTGCACTTGCAAGGGAAATGCTTATTCCACTGAGCCATCTCCCCAGCCCCATAAATGAACTTTAATGTAACAAACTACACACACTAGGTATATCAAATACTTATGGAAATAATGGTCTCTTTTATAGCAAATTATTTCTAAAAACATTTGCTTCTTTTACTAATAATTATTATAAAATATGAATATGTCCTTATTGCTAGAAAGAATTGAAATATCTTTGAAAATATTTCACTTCCAAGAGGTTTGATTTATACATCAGTTTATAATTCTTATTTCTAAAAACAAATGATGATGGAATGGGCCAGGGAGATTGCTCAGTGGTCTAAGCGCCTGCCCAGCAAGCACAAGGACCTGGGTTCAATACGCAGTGCCACATGTTGTGATGACCTTTGGGCTAGCCAGTCACCAAAAAAAGGCGTGACAGGGTGCGCCTGTAATACAGGTCTGGCGAGGCTGAAACAAGAGGATCACTACTAGTCTGAACTGCAGACTGAGTCCCTATAACAAATTTTTAAAAATGATGGAGTAATAGTCTCCTTTTCAGCACATAATAGATCAATGCTTTAATAGAAGCAGACATTTCTAACCGATCACCAGCTCACATCTTTGAGGCAGATAAAAAAGTGTATTTCCAAGATCTGTGCAGTGGAAAAGGAAAATGTCACTAATGTGTGAGCCAGTGAGTTTTGTTCACATGAAATATTTCTTGCTTCTAATTCAAAACATTAAATTTCCACTTTGAGACTTTCCAGGGCTATGCAACCTCCTCAAAGCAAAAGGGACAGACAGTTGGTGCAGTGAGAGGACTCATCTGTTTCTGTTTTTTCCTTAAAACCATTCGTTTTCATTGTGATTGCTTTCTTTCCTTTCCCTTCCTTCCTTACCTCCCTTTCTAGCTTTGTTGGGAACATTTTAATAGCAGCAATCCTAGTGTGTGCATCAGTGACTGAAATCATGTTCACAAACTCTTGCATCTGGGCTCAGGCTGCTGTTTACTTGTACTCTTCCGCCATCAGAACAGAAGCATCCAGCATCTGGGTCATAACTCAAGATTTTGGTATTAGTGAAACCTAAGATCCTGGTTGTAACGCAAATTCTCTGTATGTGTGGACAGTCGTAACTGGAGGGTCCACTGTACCTGAGTATATTTCACTTAAAATACATGGTATAATATCAACACAAAGTGGTATTTATAAAAAAACATTCCAAAAGTGAATTTAAAATAATGCATTTTCATAGTTTAATGAGATTATACAGTATTCAAATAGCATTTTAATAAAAATGTCCTAAAATGTCATTGTGGAAATGATATCAAAATGTGCAGCTTCGGAGTTTTTGCTGAAACAAAGCAAAATCAAATGAATGCCCCCATTATTTTACAAGATCAAAATAGCCTGTGAATATAGTGAGGTTATTTGAAATGTATTTGAATGCAAATCTCACAACAGCGAGATTAGATCATTCAGGGTAACTCTATTCTCTTACAGTGAGATTATTTGATGTTATAAAGCAGGATGGCACAAATACTGTTCATTTATGTCACAATAAAGGGACTTTATGGTGGAACAATCAGTATTACTCAATATACTATCTAGACTTAACATTACTAATTGTATCTCTATAAACCAATTTTATAGTGGTATAAAATGTAAAGATAAGCCTGTCAAAGCTTTAGTATTAATGATTCAAATAAACACGCTAATTTATTGTCTCAGTATGTCCCTTATGAACTGATATGCACGGAATAGGTAAAGAAAAAAAACTCTATAAAAGTCTGTTAAAACTGCCAGCAAAACAATATAAAGTTAGTGTGCATCACTTTTATTTTGTATCACTTCATTTAATAAATACGTGAGTTTATTTACTGTGAAATGACAACACACAGCAATCAGAATTCTTTTTCAGCAATAGAGAAAAGAGTATGTTTTCTTCTAAGTCAATATTTACTTGATTGGAAAGAACCATGATAATTACTTATTGATTCAAAAAAAGTTTAGAATAATCCTTAAAAAAAAATCCATGTCCAAAGAGGGTATAAGCCTTCCTATGATACCCAGTGCGCACACACTATCCAAAATCCTCTCCATATAAAAACAAAATTAAGTTCGAGACACTCATGCATGAGTATCTGTACAATATTGGTCATTTATTTTAAAAAATCACTTGTCTGTAAAGCAAAACATTGATTTATCATTATTCATCTTTTCCATCATTTGTGAGATGGAGTTACGTTTCAGTTATAGGCATACACTGGCAAGCTAGGCTCTGCAGTCATATCTAGCTGGAATTCCTAACAAGTTTTTAAAAGCAAAAGAACACTGAAATACTTTCTTAAAATTATGACAAGTTTCACACAGGATTGCAATTCTTTTAAGGTAATTAGCTCAATAATATGGAATAGAATGTCATTAAATGTAGATACATCTTAGGGCTGGTCAGATAACTCAGCAGATTTAGGCAGATGTATGGACCTGGGTTCAATTCCCAGCACGCTGTGTTGCCCCTGCCCCTGGGGTGCACTGATGTGCACTGGGCGTGGTGGCAATGCCTGTAATCCCAGAGCTTGGGAGGCTGAAAACAGGAAGATCACCATGAGTCCCATCTCTGTAGTAAGACCCTGAAGCTCCTGTACTAATGTAAAAAAATAAAGTTAAATAGAATGAAAAAGATACATTTTTAAATAATAAGCTCTATACAAAAGACAAAACAAAAGAGTAAGATATATTACTAAGACCCTTAATGTGACAATTTGCTATTTTACATATATTTTTAGAATTAAATGCATTTTTACATAAAATGCAAGTACTTGTTACAAGAATATCTCATGTAATTTCAACAAATGAACCAAAATGTTCAATCACAGAAGTTGAATGGCACCCCTAAGACCAACTTAACTAGTTTTGATAAAATAAAACCAAAGAGTATCTGTTCATTTTCAGTATAAATGTGACTGTTAAGCTCACCCTGTCAGTGTGAATGGATTAAGCAACACCAGTTCTGAGTGTATCTGTGGATAATTCACATACAAGGTGATAAACAGAGAGCAGAAGACCAACCAAAATTTGTTGCTTGGGTAAATGAGAAAGGAAAGTAGAAAAACATGTCTTCTTCTGGAGATGTCCAGTCTTCCTTAGTGCTGCTGTCCCTTCCTCCCATTGCCTTTGGACTCTGCTGCCCAGGTCTTGCATTTCTTCAGCCTGACTCCCACTGCACCCCTCCAGGTGGATCCCAGGCCTCCAACCGTGGACTGGGGGTGGAGCCCCACACAACTCTCATTTGTTTAATTAGCTGCTGCTGGATCTTCCCACTTCTAGGTCCATATATGATTTCTAAGGATCCTTTAACCTCTAATCCTGTAAGCTTACCTAAACAGTCCCTTGCAAAATTGTACATGTATATAGTATTGATTCTGGTCCTCTAGAGAACCCCAAGTAAAATAATAAAGCTGTATGTTGTGTAACTATATGAGATAAACATGGATCTGCATACATCTGTGAATAGAAGATAACCCATTCTAGGCAGGTGGCACACTTGGTATGAGAACCTTAGAATGCTTTAGTCTCACCATGATTACAGCGAACATGGAATGACTGATATTAAGACATTATACCAGAAAATCCTGCTAAATGAAGTGTTCTAGAAAAGGAAGTCCTACCGTGTGATGTTTAAGCTGAAATATCAAGAAAGCACAAAGTTTAAGCAAGAAAGGAGAATGGAAAATTGTATTGGGACAAATGGAAGGCATGAACAAAATATCAGCATGAAATGTTTGTGTTTCCTAAAGAGGAGATATAAATATTGCTGAGCATCCTGACTAATGGGGTGAGCGACATCAGAAGAGGATGAGAAGGCATTCTGGAACTGGATAACATACAATATCATAGGGCACACATATGTTATTTAGTGAATCCCCTGAAGAATTCTGGACTATAGAATGTCTCCTAATCTCTGGTTCATAAATAGTTTTCTATTAAAAGAGGTAAAGGACATACTGAGCAGAAGACAAAATGTCTAGTTAGGAGTCTATTACTATCACCAGCTATTCCCAATACAACATCCAAAATGAGTCTATTGAAATATATTTTTCTTAAATTTATTTAGTTGTTTGTTTGGTAGAAAGTCTCACTATACACCTCAGACTCATGGTGATTCTCCTGTTTCAGCCTCCCAGCGCTGGAATTATATGCACGTACCACATGCCCCATTTCGGTGGCCAGTAGAGAGCAACAGAGGTTCCAGGACTGGGATGGCATGCAGTAGCAGGGATCAAACCCTGATCCTTGCACTTGTGAGGCAGGCACTTAGACTTCTGAGCTGTCTCCCCAGCCCATTTCACTGAAACATTAAGTGGGATCATTCCAGTTTTCTGCACCTGGGCTCCCATGGCTTCTTCTGTCACTTAAAGTAAAAGCCAAAATCATTGAAACTCTATATTGCTCTGTTCCTTGCCTTTTTAATAATCCTTTTTCTTTTTCCTGTTGCTGTCTGTGAATTCTATACCAACCATACTGATCTCTTTGATAGTCCTCAAAAAATATGAGCATCCTCTCAACTTAGGCTAGTGAAAGCTGGCCTCTGTGAAGACTTATCTTCCAGACAGCAATGTGGCTGCCTCCTTTGCTTTTAAAATTAATCTCTTGAAGTGTCAATTTTAACCAGAGCTCTCAAAAGGGCTGGCCAGAAAGCCCACAAACTAAAGTGCCTGCTTAGGCAGAGCACAGCAGCCGGGGTTGGAGCCTTGGTGTGCCATGCCTGTCCCGTCCCAGGGCCCGCTGAGATGTTGATTGAGGTTGGTCATGGTGGTATGCGCCTGTAATCCCAGTGCTTGGGAGGCTGAAAACAGGAGGATCACTACGAGTCCAATCTACTTAGTGAGACCCTATAGTACCTGTAAACCCTGTGTACCCTGTAGACCCTGAAGACACTTGTAAACCCTGCGGACCCTGCAGACCTTGCGGACCCTGTAGCAAATTTTTTTTTAAAAATGTGTGATTAACTGGAGCTCTCAACAATTCTTAAAATTACAAATTTTGATTTAGAATTTAAAATATATGAATGTTGCTAATGTCAATATTTATGATTCATTTATCCTCTTCTATATTTTCACTTGATGTTGCAATATCTACCTTACGATAGCAACAAATATAGACAATTTATTACGAGGTTTGTTGTTCATTATTTAAATCTTTTAGGTAGGATAGAAACTCCTAGTAGAAGTGATTTGGTCCCTATGTCTTATAATTTGAATTTTCAACATCCCCCAAACACCATCTAATGTAGACCTGGTCCTCAGCTTTTGGCACTGCTAGGAGGTAGGGGAATCTTTAGGACACAAAACCTCATCCAGGAGGCTGAGCCTTAGGCGCATGCCCTTGAATGGCTTGCAGGGCCTGGCCTCTCCTATTTGCTCTTTGTTTCCAAGCCAATATGAAATGAGCAGTTTCCTTTGCCATATGCTCCTTGCATTCTGCAATTTGTCACCTCAGGCTCAAATGAACAGAGCCAAATGCTTATAGACTAGAACTCTGAAACAGTGAAGAAAATTAAATCTTACCTCCATAAGTTGTTTACTTGAGTATTTTTTACAGCATTTTATTATAGCACTGGGAAGCTTACTAACTAATACACTGGGTACCTTCACATACCTAAGATTTCCAGATAATATTTGGCATGGCACGTGCCCTACTCCTCTCTTATTAAGGTAAGATTTGCAGAGGGCATTTATATTAGATCATGGTTTTGGAGGTACATGCCCAAGTAGTCACATCTGGTGATAACCTTCCACTGGCAGCGATACAGGATAGTACATGATATTAGGTGACAAAAGATGTTTAGTCTGTAACTTGTAAGTCCTTTCCCTTTCCATATAAATCCACCAGTATTCTATTGCACATAGGATCTTCATTTTGGTATTTTGATCTATTCTTAATTGTCTTCCAAAGTCCCCATCATTGAACACCACCATTGGACTAATTTTACACTCTCATAACACCTCAAAATAATGCCTAAAAATTTCAACACATGAACTCTTGAGATATAGACTGAAAGCATGTACAAATCCTATGATGTATGAACAGTAAGTAAATAAATACCATTGAAATTAATGAATTAATAAACCAACTAAACTCAACATTATTAAATTAGTTCTCCTCTACAGTCTGCAGAAGAAAATGCAGACTTGCCAACACTGAATTCACTCAGTGCTCTGTATTTTGAAACTCTATAGATTTTTCTTAAAAGAATACATTGGTATCACTTCAGATCACTTATTTACAATTATTTTTATAGATGCAATAGAAAATAAACATACATGCCCTCCTGAGAAAAATTCATTAAGTGTGGAATACTCCACTGAATCATTTTATATATTTCTCAGTTTGGTTTTTAAGTATTTTGTTGAAGATTTCTGTGTCCATATTCACAATGTATATTGGCTTATAGTTTCATTTTTCTGTGATTTTTGTTTTATTTTATTTGTATAATACAACCTGTATAGAATGAATTGGAAAATCATCTTTCCACTTATTTTTATAGGAGCTTGTGAAAGATTGATAATGCCTTCTTGAAAATTTTGTTTAACATTTGTGTATCATGTCCAGTTGGTATCCTTCCCCTCTTTTTTTGATTGTTTTGTGAATCTACATAAAGCTTTAGCAATTTTTATCATTATTTTCAAAAATCATTAATATCAATTATCTTTTTTGCTTTTGTAATTTTAGTTTATTTAAATATATGATGTATTATTTTGCCTTTTTATTTCTTTTGGGTTTAAGGAGATCTTCATTCTCTTTTATCTTAATGTTAGGGTTGTAAATATTTTTACAGCTATAATAGACATGACTGAAACAGATTTCCTTAAATATCTTGAACCAAACAGTTTTCCAGATTTTGACAGTGCATTTTCTTGCATGCTGAATCGTGTCTTCATTTGTTCCAAATAAACAATGTGCAACTTATGGCTTCCTTTCACAATGTCGTGAAGGTAGACAAATGTGCTAGATCACCCACTCCCCAGTTGTATCCTGGAATTGAATGCATAGAGTCCTGCACATTTGCACCTTTCTATATTCCCAGAAATCTGTTAAAAGTTTTTAAAGCCCTGAATATACATCACAGTCTCTAGATTTTAAGTTTATCAGCTTTATATTTTTTCCATTATTATCACTGCCTCAGGCAACTTCAAGATTATCAACTTCCTAGTTATTTTTAAAATACGTACACCTTTACAAAAAAAAAATCTGTTTGCAATAGCCAAACTCTGCATAAGATCAAAAATGCCATTGAAAGTTTCCAGGAAACACTTAGAAAGAGAATGATAATAATTTCCTTGGAAATGGGACTTTGAGTTAAGCTTAAATATGTCTGTCTAATCCATGGGATCATAGTGGTTATTTTCAATGCCTATCATGTTTGTTACAATGTTAGTATTCAGCACAACACTGTAGTTCATGGATCCACAGCTTCTCCCAACACCTGACCAGTACTGGTTTGTAGCATGTTAGGAACTG
>NW_004524595.1:25056865-25057705 GCF_000260255.1 Octodon degus | reverse complement strand
TAAAATATAAAGTCATAAATTCCAATATGCCAAACACCAAGCCTACACATAACATTTTTGCCTTTGAATTTAATGCTCATTCTTGGATTAAAAGATCACTGTTATTATTACTATTTTTTTCAAGATTTATTCACTCTACCATAGGGATAGATTGCGTAAATATGTGACTGAGCTATTCATATGAACACAGGTAGGTTTTCTCAAAACCTGTGTTTTCTGCATGCATTTTCTAAATAGTCTATTACTCTTTATATGTATAATTTACTTCAAAGTCCCAGGTGTTATATAATTGTTCCTCAGCTTGGTGCTATTGAATGCAAATGACATTTGAGAAGACAGGACTGAGGGGGATATTTTCATTCTTTGGGGGCATGACTTGAAGGGGATGTCGGGGCCCCATCCACCTTCCTGTCTTACTTTCAAGTGGGCTGCCAAAAATTGCGGTTTCCTCTACACGCATGTGTTCCTGTCATAGCATGCTAGACCAGTAGAAAATGGGTCAGTAGACTATGAGCAAAGATTTCTAAACTTTGAGCCACACTAAACCTTCTTCTCTCAAGTTGATGAACCTGTGTATGTCACAGAAATGGAAACCTAACACCTAGTCAATGTACTAAACACACTGATTGGTATTATTTTTTCAAAACTTTTTCAAAAATTTGTGGTATATGTGAAATAAATCAATAAATATCATAAATATGCAATATTTTTGCTTCTAATTAAGAATGGTGTAATTAGTGTACTTGTATTAAGAATACTGATAGCAAGATGCTCATTCAGGTTTCAATTTCTGCCTCCAATTAGAATAAAGTGGGACAATATAGGAGAAACACAAGATCA
>NW_004524595.1:25051675-25055569 GCF_000260255.1 Octodon degus | reverse complement strand
GCCCAGGCCTGGCTTGTGCATGGCAGAGCTTCCATGCTCCTCTGTTCCCCCTGGATCCCTCTGTATTTGGCCCAGGGCCGACTTGTAAGTGAGTCCTTCTGTTCTGCTCTCTGGACCCCTCCCTACTTAACCCAGGCCTGGCATACAGGCCTGGGGTGAAACTCTGCAGCTGATGTCCCTGCAGAGAGGCTAAGGGCCAGAACCACCCAGCTAATCTAGGACAACAACATCTTGTCAGAGGGGCAGAGTGGATTCACTTCAAAGGGTTGAAGCAAGAAGAAGCTGAGCACAGAAGCCAGACCCAAGCCAGGCACAGCTGGATGAATTCAAACTTCATAGATCTGCACTGGTAAGCTGAAACACTTTACTAGACCCAGATCGATAAGAGAATTCTCCCTCTTTCTCTCTTGACTGAAAGAGGTGGCAAAAGATTACTGGGATAAAATTCAAATACTAGCCAAACTTTTAAAGAAGCCACTCAGCTCATAAAATAGTAGTATAGACACTTTATGTCTATGCACATGTTTACTCAATTTAGCTTAGTCATTTCTTATTATGTAAGTGAAATGTCAGAAATTTGCATATATTGTCTTCTAGAATTCTAAGGGTGGTCCTACTTCAAATTCAGTTTTTCAAAACATACAATGTACATAGCCTACACTCCTGTGAACAAGTTTTCTTCACTAACCAAAGAAAAAGATAGTCATTATTAGCAGTATATTCTACTCTTTGTCCTGGTTTAAACCTCAGTATGGTACTGATATACATCACCCAAACATAAGTTAATTGTCATGAACTGACAGAAGCAAAGGGAATACATAATTGATCAGAAACAGGGAAGATTATTTACATTATCATGAAACTGCAGCCAAATAAGTAACTGCAGTACATCCTGAAAATGATCTAATTAAATGTATCATTTTATTTTTCCTATCACTACCCGGCTAAATGCAGTCTAAAACACTTTTGGGCTACAGAGGTATTATCTCAGTAAAAAGATGAACAATTATAATATCATATGACATATGAAATTTTTTTTCAAGTGTAATATCCAGAGACCACTCAGGATCAGTGTAATGGTTTATGGAAGTTATTGCAAATTATGTATATTATAATGCCAGCCAAACTACTGTGATAATGAAGGTAGGAGATTCAAATGTATATTTCAACCGTATTGGAGTGGAAGGTGATTACATACATTATTGTCTAAGTCACAGCACTTTTGTTCTGAGGAAATCCTTTTAATAAGCCCATTTTAGAGCAAATACAGAAAAGTGTCTTGGAAGAAATAGAATATAACATCTTGCTAGTTTGATTTCAGAGTAATTATTGTACAAGTATATCTTAGGCTAAAAATATAGATTGATACATAGGAAGAAAATATGCCTTTTTTTTTTTTTTTTTGTGGAACCTGGGATTGAACTCATACCCTTGCGCTTGCCAGGTAAGCACTTATTCTACTGAGCCATCTCCCTGGCCCCAAAAATATGCCTTTTATGTGTAAAGTAAAGAAAACTTTTTTATTTCAATTTGTTTTTTTAAACTTGGAATTGAACTCTGGACATTGCTCTTGCCAGTTAAGTGCTTATGCCACTAGCTATCTCCCTGGCTGCAATACAGGTTTTCTGGGCTAAAAATCTGAGCCTTGATGACAATCACGCTTGTAAGTGGGCACTGTGATTTCTTAGCAATAGAGGAAAATGAGTATTTTTGAAATAAATTCATAAAACTCAAGGAAATCCATTACATAGAGGACAGGTAGGGACTATTTACTAACTTTATAAGACAAAAACATTCACAAAATTTTGTACGTTTACATCAGTAATACACACAGAAAAATAGGAAGCAGGAAAAAAAATGATTGCTAAAGACTAATATTGATGCCTTAGCTGATTGCGAACAGATTGACAAATTATTGCCAACAATAATTTTGGTAAAAGTTTACTTTCATACAAAATCCCATTAATTGTGTGCTTTACCTTCATTTGATTATTCAGAGGTTTGCTTCCAGGATGTTAGCAGTTAAACCACAATTTAGAAATGCTTGCACTAGATTTACACAAAGATTCCTGTGTGTAGTCAGTGCTGTCTACAGAGTGGAACTTCCTGCTTTAATCTGCACAGATGTCAAATATGTTTACAACATTATCTGAATACTTGAGACTTCACATTTATATCTTATAAACTATGTCTATTAATTTTTCTACTGAATTTGGGGAGACTCTTTAACTTACTCCAATTTGCAAATATGTAGAATACTTTTCCTCAATACTCATGATTATTAAGTGTCTAGTTTCTACTTTTCTTTATTATAAATATATATGGTACTTTTAAATAATCCAAACAATTAACATGCCAATTTTTTCTGCTTCTTACATAACAGGACCTACATTGTTATAATTTTAGAAATGATGGTTTGGTGGTGTGAATAAATCTACTTTCCTACTGAAGAAATACAGTTGGGTCAGGGAGAGTTTTATAAATTTATCTATATCAGACCTTGAAATATTCATCAACACTTATCACATTAAGATAAGATTGTTGCCACTCCATCCTGTGCTTTATCTGATAAGAATTTGAAATCCCATTAGCAATTATTCTTTTCCTAAAGAAGATCTTTATCATTTATCCATGAATATAGAAGACTTTGGACTATCACCTCATAGTGGAAAAAGGTACTCACTATAGAGTTACTTCTAATATTTAAATCATGGTGTGGCTTTTGTCCAGTTCATTTCAGAGGCTTCTAACTCTTAAGTATCTGTGAAGACTACTTAGCTGAGTATATACATTATAATACTTAATAGCACTACGTGGAGCTTCTGTTATCTCATGACCTATGTGTAATTTCATATACTACTCAGTTCTACTCCACACACCTGAAGAAGTTTGAAGAAAATAAATATAAATTTTGGTTATAAAATTCCTAAGGAAATGTTCAACAGAAAAGCATTTGGTGTAATAACTTCACATAATTTCTAGACTAGATGTGGAATTTTCATTTCCCCTGAGGCTCTTGTGTTGAGGTCTTGGCTCCTTAGGCAGCAGTCTTTGGAAGTGGGGTTGTGGGGACCAGATTTGACCACGAGAGCTCAACATCATTAGTGTATTAATGCACTGATGAGTTCATACCCTGATCACCTTGTTAGAAGGTAGAGCTTAACTGGGGGAATCAAGAAACTGGATGCATGGTTTAAAAGCTATACCTTGTCTTCAGCCTCTTTATCTCAGACTCCTGTCATTTCTCTAATTCTAGGTTTCCAAGAACTAAGATGTTTTTCCCAACTACATCCCCAAAGAGAGATGTTCTGTCTCACCTCAGCTCATATTCAACAATAGATGGAAATGTCTGAAAGCACAAACCAAAAATAAAACTTTCTTCCATTATGGTGTTATTCTGAAAAACTGGCTAGCACATGTGTCCAATTTTAAACTTATAGCTAAATAATTTATTAGTAAACACATTTATATAAGACAGTACAAAAATAGAAACTTAATAATCAGAAGGTTTAAGATCATTCCTTATGATCCACTGTTGAAGGGGAAATTAAATTTTTAAATAAAAGCCTACCAAGAATGCTTGCCAAGATCACGTGAGCATGTCCAGCAAGCCTATTAACAGAACTCTTTCCTTTGGATAACTTGAACTGTGACTTCTGTCTCTGTAACTGATGGCCTTGTAATGTAACCTGAGATGTTTAAACTCCCTAGCAACCTATGATGTCATCCAGCTCTCCAATGATAAATGCTGAATCTGCTTTTGTACCTCCCACTTACTCTCCCCAGAAAAGCCCTGAAATGCTACCTGTAGGAGCACTGACTCTTTGAGTGCAAACCCAGACCAGCCCATGGTGTAACAAACTACTTCCTCAGCCTCCTTGGTGCCATTTTTTT
>NW_004524595.1:25043956-25051325 GCF_000260255.1 Octodon degus | reverse complement strand
CAATGTTTGTCTCAGCCTTAACAAGCTGTCATTCATCTTGTGACAAACTCTCACAGACATATTATGAAAAACTGACTGCAACCTGAATTCAATAACAGTTCATGTACTCAGATAATTACTTATAGCTCACTTAGTGCAACACACAGTTTCTTATAAACAGGCCATAATACATTACGTAACTCTGACTCATTCTTTTTAATATTCTATTGTTATGTGTCCTCTTCAACTAAGTTAGACTCCTTGCCACCTGATGACCTAGAACGGGATCCTAGATTACATACTTTACAATGACTGACACTCTGCAGTCTGTAACCCTTTTATCCCTTACAGAATGTATTATATATATTTTCAGTACAGTTCTCTTTGGCTAAATAATTTTCTGTTGCTTATAAACTTTATAATAAAATTAACACAAAATTGAGAGTTTACATAAAATGCTGTCATGAAAGACACTTAAGTGTGAGACTGACCAAATGGGAGAAAATACAAAGGAGGAATTCTACTTTCTGGGATGGAAGGCTAGCTACTCTTGTTATGTAACAGCAATGTAATTAGTGAGATAATCATTATATGAATTTTAAGTTTCTAGATATATTTTCAGATATCCCATTGCTTAATGCAGTACCTATTCCTTTTCTATCTCACTGCTTTCTTAGAAAATTATATTTTCTTCTCTCAGCAAACAAATATTTGGTCAAAGGAACTGTAGATGTTGTCCTAGAGTTTCCATAGCCTTTGTTGTGATTGTGCCACCAGAAATTGGGAAAACCCACACCTCAGCACTCATGTCCTATTCAGAGAACATTGTTGGAGGCAGAGTTCTAAAATAATAGAACTCTTATGGATGTTTACGATACAAGAGGGTGGCTGTGTCTTGTGAAATCCCATAAGATGTTTTATTATAAGAGATGCTTTTTTTGCTGTGATCAGTTATTTATGAATGCTTAGCTGAGAGCATCATCTACCTATAACTTCATAAAGCTAAATACCATGCCCCATCATAAAATTATCAGTGAGAAATGATGGAGTTATAAAAGTTAGGAAAAGAAACCATGAACCATCAAGGAGATGGTGAAACTGGGCCAGCACTAATTTTCTTGGTCCTACAGGTTAATATTCTACAAAATCAACTCAGCTTCTTCCCCTCAAATGAGGAATATTCTTTCCTTAAAAATTATAATCCACAAGGCTGGTCAAATAGCTCAGAAGATATAAACACCTGCTTAGACAGACACAACGGTCAGAATTCGATCCCTGGCCTGCAGTGCCAGCCCCATCCCTTGGGCATGCTGAGACAGCAATTGAGACTCTACATGGTGGCATGCGCCACCATATAATCCCAGTGCTTTGGAGGCTGAACAAAACAAATTACTATGAGTCCAAACTATTTAGTGAAACCGTGTAGAGCCTACAGACCCTTACTAAGAACAAAACAAAACAAAAACATAAAATAAAATAAATTATAATTCACAGTAGTGCAGCATTGCAAAAAGAAGGGGGGTATTATAAAAGAAATCCAGGTCAAAAGCAAAGCAAAACCTTTAAATGTGGCCTAGAGGTTGTAGAAACTTCTACAACTCTTTGAAGGGAAGGACTTAAAAACAGAAATATTGGTAAGCAACTGTTATCATGGGTCTATCTTGTCATGGAAACAATATAATTATTAAAAATGTTCTCTAATTGTTATATGACTAGACTATATTAAGATGAGAAAGATAATTTGGGCCACTAGTGCTCTGCAGGACAAATTCAGAAAATGTTCTCCTGTGTCCCTGATGAGAATACAAGCTAAACAGCAGCTCCTTGGTTTTATTTCCTGGATAAACAAGACATTTATAAAAATGAATAAAGCCCACAAAACCTTCTGTGCAAGGCTGTATTTGCTTTGACATCTAAAAACTGTAAGAGTGTATTCTATCTTCATCCACTTAATTAGGTTTCACTGTGAATACAGTACTATAGTGTATATGAACATCACCTTTTGGCATAGATAACAGTATCAAAAGGAACTATATCTAGATATAAGCGGGAGTGAACCAGAGTCATATTATTGATTTAGTGTTCAATGCAGCCAAAAGATGTCACCATGCAGGTTCTCCTTATGGTGTCACTTATGATTATGGGTTGTTATATTAACATTGATGAACATTTTTAAAGTTATGTCAATAAGACTATGTATGTATATAACGTGTAATATACAATTACTTATATTGGCAAGCAAAGGCTAACTGTGGCTATTGTTCTTTTGATCAACATTTTTATCCTTTGGATTATATTAATAGAAATTACTTTTCTGCTTCTTGAGAGTTGATCATGGAGTTTGCATTGGTCAACTTTTTCTTGGTGGAACAAAATATCTGACATATAAAACAGAAAAAAGGAAAAGGTTTACTTTGATGCACAGTTTTAGAGTTCTATGACTAGCTGGTTGCAGGGCAAAAACATTGCCATGGAGGGGGATAGCAGAGGAGGACTGCTCAGATAATGGTTGGAAGGAAGAAGAGATAGACAAAAATCAGAAAGAGTGAAAGTACTCATTCAGAATGTATGTGATGAAGGCACATCCTGGAGGTCCCACTTCCTAGAAACGGGCCCAACTTCCAAGTGGCCCTTTTAGCTATGAACTCTGGGTTAGTCCCTTTATGAGGCCATTTGCCTCACAATCTGAACACCTCTCTAGGCCTCTTCTTTGAATGTTGCTGCACTGGGAGCCAAATTCTTACTGTGTGACTCTGGGGTACAGTTCACCTTTCAATTATTACAGATCTTACTCTGGGAAGCCATGATATTCACTAGAAAATAATGGATCGCAGATCTATCTGGATTTTGATCCACAACTGGAATTTATCTGTTGAATCTGCTTTCTTAATTCTCGCAGAAACTATTTCCTTCCTCTCAAATAGAAAGGTTTTAAAATAATACTCTAAGGCCTACTTGAAACCATGCTAAAAATATAAAAAAAAATGAGAAAAAGAATTCTCAGGAAGAAGTAAAACAGAAAAGGGAAACAGCATTATCCAGAGTAAAAGACCTAGTGCTGCCCATAGCCTGGAGTGGCTTCCTTATTTCTCTGAACAGCTATTCAGATTAATTTATAAAATTTATAGAAAGAGATTTTATCTTAGTTTATGTTTCATTTGGGTTTCTATTGCTTGCAGTTGAAAGCCCTAAGAAATGTAGTTCACTTCCAATTCTGACATCATTAGTTTCTAAAGTTTAAGTTTGTCTTTGGTCTTTCAGGCTGCACTATGCTTAATGATTCAATTACCATAGCCAGCCGACATCGCTATGTAGAAAAATGAGACTGGTGCAAACATGATTAAAGAGAATGATTTCTTATTTTATTCATATTCTTTAATTCCCTTATAATAAGTGATGAGACTGAGCTTCTCTCACATAATTCATTTGGATATACTATTAAGTTTTAGTGAAGTATAAGACGCAAGATGATGTCTTTTTTATAATAACTTACATGAAAACATCTTACTAATATTTTGACCGTTTTGAGCATCTTATTTTCTTTCTTTTGATCGTTGACCACTGACCTATCCTCTGTTGGTCTTGGGTTTTTCATCTATTTTATGGGAGTGGAAATGAGACAGTGGCTGATGTACATTAACTCAGTGTGTATTTTTAGTCCCAGAACACAGCCACTAGAGAGAGTTAAACAGCTAAAGACCTACTACTGGATACTTGACCTAAAATCAGTCACTTGATCTCATCAGTTCTTCTTCAGGAAGTTCTGATCATTCATTGGGTTTTGCCTTTAGGGTTCTCTACATCAGTCCTAAAACCCTTGGGTTATTTATTTCATGTGTAATTTCAGAATTTAATGTAATATAAATCTCCAAAAAGTAAATGCAGATTAGCATCATATATAGTGTAAGTCATGCATAAAATATTGTTGAATGACAGTCATATGTGTATATGCCATTTTGGTTTTGTGCAGTAGCTTTCCCAAGTGCCCTCCTAAGATGCTCTTTCTGGTGTGGAACTAGTCAACCATAGCTAATACCTCTGAGATCATTGTCACGATGAGCCTCTCCTCCTTTAAATCGTTGTTCGGGGTATTTTTGTTCCAGAGACAGGATATTGAGTAACATACATGTTCAGTTTTATATTTTCAAATCATAGCAAGCATACTTTAGATTCTTTTTCTATGATTCATACCTATATTTTTTATTCTTTTTCATTATATGATTTCCTTTTCCTCACATTTATGTCCTATATACACTTCTGTGTTTGCTGTTAAATTTCTTAAGAATTTGCTGCTGATCATTTTAATATTTTGCCCAAATCAATTACAGATGATCTGAGGGAATTTCTTTTCTGAAATTTTCACTGGAGTGCATTCATATTTCATACTGAGCAGAAGCTTTCTGTAGTCTCTAACGTGAGTATCACTGGAGTCTTCAAATTTTAAGTTCTCCCTCCTGTGTTGAGCAGTGGCAACTGCTTCCATTATGCATGACGCTTTTGTGGACACTACTTGTCCTGTGACCCTTGGAACTTAATTTATTCCATGAGTACTTCCAATATTGGCATGAGATTGCTTTGCTTTTATTTATACTTCACGCTTCTCAATAGACACATTTCTTTTCCCTAAATGTAAAATAGTCATTTTCAGAGTAGTGGTTCTTCATTCATGAAATTGATTCTTCCACAATTCTGGTTGCAAACTGAATTAGATGAGAACTAAATCAAATTTGATGGTGAAGTTCAGTGTTGGCCTTTTGCAGAGATTTGATTAGTGATTTATGTCATCACACCTGTGGACATTGCCCTACACTTGTGTGATGTCTTTCTTCCCTCAGCTCAGTGATAACAATAGACCCATCTCTGATTTCCATCAAAATGGATCCTTATTGCTATACTCACTTCAAAAACAGATGTATGGTACAGAATTGTGAAAAGAATAGCTAAAATGTCTTTTCCCCTAAGGTCCTTTGAATTCCTCCACGGACTTGCTAGTACATTCTTTTGGTTAGCTTTATATTATTTATTTGTTTATATAAGTACATGTTTATAGTTCATAGTATCACATTCCCTGTGGGGTGTCTGTACATGTATATAATACATCTCAATTCTATGTTTTATTTTCTTCCACTTCAGATCCTCCCTTCTCCCTGAATCTTTTGTCTCTTTTCCATTCATAAAAGACTTATCTCCCTACTTCCTCTTATCTTTAATTTTGTTTTTTATTTATATTTTGCATTTCTTATACAAAAGAAACCATGTGGTATTTAAGTTTGTATGTTTGACTTATTTTATCTAATATTATGAACTGAAGGTGAATCCAGTTTCCTACAAATGACTCAAATCTATGCTTCTTTAGGAAAAGAACAGCACTCTTGATAAATGACTTGTTTATCTATTCATCTAGTGATGTACAAGTAGATTTCTTTGAGGATTTAGTTATTATAAATTGCACTTCTGGAAATATAGGTATACGTGTATCACTAAAATGTGATGTATTTAACTTTTTGATTAGGGATTTACATAATTCCTAAAAGGGAATAGCTAGATCAAAAGAAATTTCTAGTTTTAGCTTTTAAGGCATTTCAACAAGGCTTTGCATGATGTTTCCACCAGTTTACATCCCCCACTAAAAAATGTCTTCTTTTGGCCATTTGCACTGCTGAGATGAGTTTAGATTCATTCTTGTGCATGTGGATAAATGTTGTCTGTTCCTATTGCTAGCAAGCAGATATTTAGCCTCATTCTGTTTCATGTCTAAAATTGGTTTGTCTGCTGTTTTTATCACAGCATCTTCCTGCAGTAACTTGATCTTCAGGATTCTAATGTCTTCTGCTTTTTCTCTTTCTGTCCAGGATAGGTTTTTCTACTCTGGGATCTTCTGCTTCCATACAAAGTTTAGGAGTTTCTTTCCTAGCTCTGTGAGGAATGCTATCAGTATTTTGATTGAGATTGTATTAAGTCAGTATATTAATCTTGTAAGTATGGTCATTTTGAGTATATGTTTTTACTTCTGCCTAACTAGAAACAAGGGATAACTTTCCAGTTGCCTTTTTTATAAGCTTGGCATGTTTTCTTTTCTGTCTTCTTATTTTAAAGAATAAAAATAAAAGAGACCGTACAAAATTTTAAAAACTAAGATGATAGAAATTCAACAATGGCTGTTATATTGCATAGTGTTGTCTTCAAAGTAGTTACTCACTGAGTGGCATCATTTTGTGTCCCCTTTAATTTGCCAGGATTTGAATGCTAGTATTATTTCCTCATGTGCTTGGGCAAACATATCACATTGCCAACTCAGTCTCTCAAGAATAAAGTTGAAAACAGAAGTGGTATCAAAGGACAGTTGCACAGTTTAAATATCAAATGTATAAAGGAAAATTAATCTTGGTACACCTAAACATTGTATAGCTGGTGTTTGTATTATTGTCATGATCATAGTGTATATATTTGTACTCTCGTTGAAGTTTTTATTCTGTGTTTTCTTGATATTTGTTTACTAATTATCAACTTCAATAATCATTTATAGTTTTCAATATCATACCCTATATAACATTGTTTCAGAGTGAATCTGTTGAAATTGAAATAAATTATTGAAATGCTAAGTAGCCCATATCAATAGAAATAACATTCATCTATATATCTGTTCTTCTAAATTTGAATCATTTTTATCACAACAAATGCTTAGAAAATATTTCAAAACCCTTTTGGAAGTGATCAACGTTACAGTTGGAAGTTTCTCTAAAGGTAGGTGAGTGAATACATTATAGTATTAGTAATGCTAGTAAGGATTACTTATATGGCTATACACAATAAATTTGTTACATATGTAAAATTTTGAAATAGTCATGTAAATACTGTACTTCATGCTGACTTTGTGGTATATAACTGTAACCTCAAGAATTCCAAAGACAAGTCTTGACATCAGTGTATCTTCAGAATTTTTTAAACTTCACTGATTTTTCAGAAGACTATAAAGTCATATTCATAAGACACTTTGTTCTGATTTATATAAAATGTGAACCAAAGTGCTACTTGAATTAATAATAGCATAAATTGAATTCTGCAGATCACCTGTTATTCTGAAACAAAATGTTTTACCATTGAAGATTATACTAAGAGAAGAAATGTATTCATAAGCCTAATTAACAGTATCCACCAATGCAGGCAAAGGATGGCAGGCGGCTTCTGAGCATTTGAAGAGTATTGAAGCCCTGACTAAGGGCAGATATCTAGCTTTAATTTTGAAGAGAAAATAATTACAGAGATGGAAAAGACCACCGTTTTCCTCAAAAGTCTGTGATATAAGCAGACTACCACTCATATGCGCACAAACCTAAGAGCTGCTCTTACCTTAGCTGTCTGCATCCATCCACCTTCCCTACCATACTGG
>NW_004524595.1:25040358-25041904 GCF_000260255.1 Octodon degus | reverse complement strand
TTATGGTCATAAAAAATCTTTTAAAATAGTGCTCACAATGTGAGAATAAAGATCATTTTTTAATGTCACAAAATATGTTAACAAAGGTATTAGAGAGTAGAGGTTAATTCAACCAAAAGTTAAATGGTTTAACTAAAGTTCTACATTAACCTAGTACAATGATTACAAAAGTATTTTGGTCTCTGGACTTATAATTAATTTCTCATTATCCAACAGTGTTCTAATGTATTAGTAAACAACTTTTGGAATCTTTCAAAGCCCTGAAAGGAAATTATAATAGCATTTAATAGCAAAGATTCTCAACTGCAAGATAATAAAAGAAAATTTTTTTGTGAAACGCTGACTATAGAATTGTATTCCATACTTTACTGTATGGATGGATGACAGGAGACTGATGATTACAGTGCTATAGATACAAATACGTGCAGAGAAACTGCAAAGCTTGTTCACAGGAACTCTTTCCTAAATTTGCAAAGACATTTCTAAAATATAATTGCCTTTATCAACTGGATCACAAAGAAGAGTTATGAACATGGGCTGAGTGATCTGCATATCTTTACAAATTTTCATTATTAAATGTTAATGTGCTCACTGGTCACTTATAAGAAGTAAAGTGTGCATATGCTGCAAGAAACATAACTTAAATATATCGACTGTAAAAGTACAAATTACAGAGGATATAACACATACGCATTTTTTTATATTTCAAAATTATTCAGTGGATTTTTGGTATAATTTCTAGTTGCCATTTGATAAACTACTGAACATCCTGAAAAGAGAATGTAGTTCTTCAATTTCTGTTCATATTTTGTTCCTAATATTTCTTGACTGCTACCCTGACATTCCATCCCAGCCTGATGATGTTTTCTTTCTATAATACTTTGCTCTAAATTTTATATACCTTAATTAATTGAGTTGTGTATATTTGAGGTTTTTGTCTAGTAACATGTGTGGAGGCTTTCAGGCTTCCCTTGGTAAGACAGCTGTGGATGAAGTAGGTGACACTTTCACTGCTTCATATTCTCCCTGAGCAAAGGCAATCATGATACTTTAGCCACAGAAAAAGAATGCCAGTAAGTTACTAAGTGAACACTAAGCAACAAGAATATGAAACTAGGGCTGGGGAGATAGCTCAGTAGAATAAGCACTTGGCCTGGCAAGCGCAAGGACCTGAGTTCAATCCCTAGTTTCACACACACAAAAAGAATATGAAAATAAAAAAGTGAAGGAGGGTGAAAAAAATAAAGACTAAAATTTGTTAGATTCATGATTTATAGCTCGCTTGTAAATTTTTATTTGTTGGACCTTTGTTTTTTATGTTGAATCCAGTGTTCTCAGCTTCCTGGTATTTATTTTATTTGCTAGGACTAAATTATTTTGGAAGAAGGTAGTAAAGTGGGAAAAGAGGGAGAGGGAACACATTGTTTTCACTGTGATCTACATTGATATTTTCTATATTAGTCACAAGTATTGTGTATAGATAATTTTCTTTCTTTCTTTCTTTCTTTCTTTCTTTCTTTCTTTCTTTCTTTCTTTCTTTCTTTTT
>NW_004524595.1:25038162-25039120 GCF_000260255.1 Octodon degus | reverse complement strand
TAATATTCAAATATCAAAAAAGTGATGGGAAGAATTCTAAATTTTGAGTAAATAAAACTATATTTACTCTAATAACATAGTCTTTTAAGGAACTGTGTTTCCACATGAGACATTCCATGAATTTCTAAATTTAATTATCGTTATCAATCCAAACACACACATATTTGATTTTGAGGAGATCTATTCTTCTGTCTGATGATACATTCCCACACTTTTGCTTGAAACTTCTCTCCTCCACAGAATAAATTTTTCTACCCTTCTTTCACTTTCTTGCTTTCAAATTTTACATCCTATTGTTCATGTTAATTTCCCTAAGTCAAATTGTTTGGCGAATTCATGAAGAATGCTTCAATGATCATCCCTATTACCTCAGATGAAAATTAAATACATTATTTTGTAATTTAAAACATGCTTTATTTTTCTTCTTGACTAATACAGTCTTAAGTACACTTTTAACCTATATCCATTGCTTATTTTGCCAAAGGAATTTTTAAAATATTCGTGTGTACTCAACATAAACAGCTACACGTTTTCAAGTGTAAATTGAAGACAAAAAATAAATATTAAGGATTCTTAATTTTCCATAAATATTATCTAATGAAAATTAATTTTCTAAGTGTTTGCCAAATAGCTCAGCAAACTGAAACCTGCTTAGGCAGTGCACAGATGCCAGGTTCATTCCTCAGCATGCCATGCCAGTCCAGCCCTTGGGGTGTGCTGAAACAGCAATTCAGATGTGGTATGGTGGTGAGCGCCTGTAATCCCAGCACTTGGGAGGCTGAAAACAGGAGGGTCACTATGAGTCCTATCTGTGTAGTGAGACCCTGCAGACCCTGTATTAAATGCATAAAAAACAGAAAATTAATTTTCTTGAAAAAGATCCAAATTTTTTCTGTGACTGTCTTCTGATGTACTTGTCTCAGAGGGACATTCATAACTGTGAACTCACACATTAGGA
>NW_004524595.1:25032137-25034487 GCF_000260255.1 Octodon degus | reverse complement strand
TCTAAATGCTGAAAACTGAAACTTCACCCAGATCTGTCGCCATACACTAAGCTAACGTCAAAATGGATTAAATCTAAATATTAAAACAGAAACAGTCAATATCCTGGAATAGAAGGTAGGAGCAAATCTTGAAGACATAAGCGTAGGCAAATATTTCATGAACAAAAATCAAATCGCACAGTTAACTCTTGAAAGAATTGATAACTGGGACCAACTCTTATTCAGAAGTTTTTGCATGTCAAAAGAAATTTCCAACAAAGTGAAAAAAAAAAAGACATCCCACAAATTTCAAAAAAATCTTAACTAATAAGCACTGAATCAAAGGTCTGCTCTCTAGAATTTATAAAGAACTAAAAAACTCTAGGGCTTTTAAATTTAAAGACCCACTCTAAAAATGGGCATCCGAGAAGAACACACACTTCTCAGAGGCTAAAATTAAAGAAGTGAATACATATATGAAAAAAAATGCTTCACCTCACTAGCCATCCACTAAATGCAAATTAAAACAACACTGAGATACCATCTCACCCCCAAAACAATGGATATCATAAGCAATTCAATCAATAACAAATTTTGGAGAGTTTGTGTGAAAAAGGGAACCTTTCTCCAATGCTGGTGGGAATGTAGACTGGTGAAACCATTATAGAAATCAGTGCAGAGACTTCTTAAGAAACTAGCACTGAAAATCCATTCAAGTCAGCTATCCCCCTACTGGGAATCTTCTTGGAGGAACAGAAAATGTCATATCATAGTGATATATGTGTGCCTGTGTTTACAGCAGCACAACTTGTGATAGCCAAATCTTGGAAACAACCAAGATGCACATCATATGAGGAATGGTTGAAAAAGATGCGGTATTTTTATACAACGGAGTATTCCTCAGGTATAAAGAATGATAAACTTGAAGCATTTATATTTAAGTGAATGCCACTTGAAAATGTACTCATAAGTGAAATAAACCAGACACACATGTGCAAATATTGTATAGTCTCCCTAGTATAAGAAATCAAATGAATAAATACAAATAGAAAGTTATAGAACAACTAAAAATAACACGAGAATTTGAGGACTGGACAACGAGGAGAGAGTAAGGAGAAAAACTGGAAAAGAGGACAGGGACAAGACCATACTCTTGTGTGCACAAAATGATGAAGGAAATGATCCTGAGAAACATCATCAGGTTTTTGAAACTAGCAGTCAATTTGTAGGATTCTCAACCTGACTAACTATATATGCTGATACTGTGAACCAAGCAACTGCATTGAAGACAGCAATGTGTAATAGAAGGGTTACACTTGGAATTCCTGTCATTCTGGTCTTCTAAATACACACTTCTTGTCATTACATTCCATTTATTACAATACTGTCTCACAAGTAAATGATTTTTTTTTGTTTTTCTTTTTTTAAATGGGTAATAAATGAAAAAAAAAAGACACAAGAAAAAGAAAAAAAATGTCACAGGACTCTCCTGCTACAATGCTGTATATGGTTAGATTTCTAAATTTCTGTGTAAAAATATGTGTTTATCCCTAATTTTAATTTTTTTACTTCATATTCTGTAAGGCCTCAAATTTCAACACATCAATACTTGATGCAAGATAACTGTGCCATGTTATGCCTAAGATATTCGATAATTAGACAGATACTTAGGGTAAACGGAACTGCATATGTTGCAGGTTAATTATAAGCTTATCTTCTGGACAGTTAACTACCTAAGTTTGCAGATCAAAAATTGGAGAAAAGGAAGTGCTTCAAGGTCTGCCAACATTTTGGCCCTAGCATTTCAAGGTCAGTGAAGAATGAGGGCATAAGATAACCTGTACAGTAACATCATATAACTCAGTTGTGCCCCAAATTTTCTGATCAAGGAGATAATGGGGACACAGAGGAATGTGATTGATGATACATAGTGTGTCCAAGGAGACTACATGGAGAGAAAACTTTTTCTCAGGCTTTCATAGAGAGCAAATTGGTCAAGCATTGTCTGTCACTCATCCACATGGCTGACACTGACAAAGGATCTACCAAGTGCAGTGCAGAGTTACAGAATAAATCCTGAGGGGACTTGACTGACATTATCTGATACAAAAGTTACATTTCTTGTTATATAGATCTTACTTTATCTTGGTCTTAACCATCCAGCAGAAAAGTATAAAAACGAGGTATATAAAGTAAAGCCATATTAATATGCCAACCTACAAAACTGTCTAGTCAATTTCTGCAGACAACACGTTACTATTGTGGACTAGTGGACTGTGTTGGATTGTTTTGATGAATTCAAGCACCTACAATATTTAGATGCCAATAGAATACCCATCTCTGAAAGGAATGAACTGGAGAGGGGGGATAC
>NW_004524595.1:25024308-25031132 GCF_000260255.1 Octodon degus | reverse complement strand
TTTTGCTGGATGGCATAAGCAGCCAAGAATATAATCTAGATATTTTTATAGATATAAAAATAAAGATTAATAAGAGAAGCTCAGTTTCTTATTCCAGAGAGAAGCCAGCTGAGATTTGGGACTTGAGTCATGTTTACATAGTAGAATAAATAGAGCAGCACACTTTGACAAATTTCCAGATTTGCAATTTAAATATATTAGGAGATAGCATCAGACATCCTAGTGAAATCTAGAACTTCTTGTACACTTGATTCATTGTGGTAATAACTTTAAAGTTTATATCAAGTCACTCAGCTTCAACCTGGAAAAGGAAACTGCTTCTCAGTGATGGTGAGATTGGAAGAAAAATTGAAAACATTAGTGAGAAGGGTTGTAGCAAGTTATTGGAGGCTACAAAGAAAACTAGAAAATTGATCCATTTCAGTTTACAGGATGATAACAAAGTAGAAAATGAAAAGGAGACCAAGAAAAGTGAAAAAATAACCCAAAGACAATGACTAGGTCTATAATAGAAAAACCCCATGAGTGTACTATACCTTTACACTGCAGTATAAAATTTCTCTCTGTAGTTGCCCTCCTTTTTGACCAAAGGTGACAAAAGCCAAATTATTATTATTTACACAATGTGTTTGTTCTCATTAGATACTACCTGAGTACTTATGTGTTCAACAAAGAATGATAGTTATACAGGTATTTGAGAGTTTCTTTTGCTAGAACTTTTAAAAAAACCATAAGACTTTGTATAGCTTTGGATTTAATAAGGTAAATGCTTGTGCCCCCTGGAAGTGGTCTTCTTTACTTGCTTGTATGTCCAGGAAACCTGTGAACTTGATATGGACCACTTAGCATTGGCCAAATGGAGAAAACCTTACCTCTTCAAAGATGTCTAGTTACACCTGACCCTATGAATCACCTAGCAGACTGAAGTCAAATCTTTGCATATAGAACCAAAATTTCCAATATCCAGTAGTGTTTTTGCAAATAATGATATTTTCACTAAAATAAAAATATTTAATTATAATTTCCAAAATCTGAAATGATGAGTCAGAAAAATGGATATATTTATACTTCTGTATATGAAATTATAATGTAGTGAGTTATAGCTTCAAAGAAAGGGAAAAGGTGTTCTTTAAGTAAATAGAATACCAAAGAACATCAAGAAGCCAGCAATTTTTCAAAACAATAATCAAAGAAAATCACTTTTTATCAGTTCATTTAGTCTCATGTATTTAATTCTTTGACTGTGTAATCTTGAGTTAATAAGATCATCAACTCTTTTATTAGAGTTCTGCAAACTCTTATTCAGTCCAAGGTATGGTGTTATTTAAACAATTATGTCACAGATCACGCTCTCCTGTAGTTGATATCAAACATACAAAAAGAAGTACAGAGCAACAATTACTGTCTGTAGGTGACAAAGGCATGATATTCACCAGAATAAATGAAAGCTCACTATCAAGCAAGAAAATTTGGTTATTTGGGTGGACTAGAGCATTCAAAGACAATAACTGTGACAACTGTTGGTAAAGTAATGCAAGATATAGCATGAACAAATTTATAAATTTCTCTGAACTTATTGTATTTTCTGAGATTTTGAAAAATAATTAGAAATTTATAATCTTACAAATGTATGGGGGAGGAGAGATGCCTCAGTGGAATAAGCTCTTCCCTGGCAAGCACAAGGGCCTGAGTTCAATCCCTGATTCTGAAAAAAATAAAAAAAATAAAAAAAAAACAAACTTACAAATGTATAAAAAAAAGTTCAATCATCCTTTTTTACTGGACAAAAGATATTGAGGTACTTGAATATATCAATCAGGAACATGTTTTTAAAAATTTCTATTCTCCTATGACTAAAAAAGCATGTTATTTAGATCTTTCAGAAGTGTTTTGGAAATCTCCAGGTCTATGTCTGATAGACAGCAGAATTCAGGAAGGTGCAGCAGTAGTGTCAAGGCCTACCTGAGAGCAACAATTCATTTATGTGGTTTAATAAAAGAGACATTGACAGAAATTTTTAAACAAACAAAATACCTAAAACAAAAACAAATCCATAATACCTTCCTTACTTTTCTTAAGTGACCAAATTAATTACAAACATTAACTTAAAAGATAGAAAATTATTTCAATTAGACATGCAAAAAATTTTAGTTTCTTAGACATATAGTTTAAGTAGGTGCTTTAGACCACTGAGCCATCTCACCAGCCCCAAGACATATAGTTTACAAGGTAAGAAAAATCGTTTATTATCTTTGAAGAATGGACTGATAATTAAAAAATACTTTTATTAAAAGATCAGAAATTTTAACATTTCTATTAGCTATTTTAAGAAATAACACAGATATGTGCTTAGCATATTGACCTCAGATGGATTTATTTCCTCAAAACTTCACTTTTTTTCATTTACATTTAATACCCTCACTGTTTTTGTTTCTTCTTCTAAAACAGCCAGACACTATAAATGGCCACAAATTATTTTTCCCTTTATGAAAACATAGCACTTCCTTTTCACAAATAAATCTTGCTTTGCACATATACCTTATAGATCAAAGTGCATAAAGCAAATCATATTTGCATAAATCAATCCAAATTGATGTATCTTTACAATTTCTAGTAATTTCATTTACACATTTTTAAATTAATTTTAACTAATGAAAAACTTCTTTAATGTAGAAAACAAAAAAGGAGATAACTGAATACTTCACCAGCATTCTGTAGAAGAATACCAAATATAGATAGATAGATAGATAGATAGATAGATAGATAGATAGATAGATATCTCTTTCATAGTAAAACTCTCATAAGCCTCAAAGTCTTTTCTTAAGAAAGTATTATATTTATTTAGATTTTCTATGTCATAAAAGATATCAAAAGTTCATAAATTTATACTCCTTTTTACTAGTTGGGCCTCAATTATTTATCTTACTTGGAAATGATCTAGACATTAATAAATATTCATAATTTAATCTAATTGACATAATTTTAAAGTGTGAATTTAAAAAAAGCTTAAGGGAAAGTAAATATAACATTGAACAAATTTACCCATCATTATGAGTAATTTCCTGTTTCTACTAATCTGTAGTAACTGATCACAAATAACAAAGGCATAAAACACTAAATGTAGAGATTGCTTGTTTTATTACTGTGTTTGATATTCATGAAATAAATAGTGAGTCTTTACTTGTATTGGCTCTTAAGTTAAATTTATTTATTTAAATTTTTTTTTACATCTATTGGTGATAAGAACTGCTTTTTCCTTTTAAATTCAGGTAACCTTGCTGAAGGAAAAGGGGAGAGATAAGATAGCAAGAGGAGGGATGAGATATAAGAATAAGTTATGAACAGTGGGTGATTTCCTTTGAGCTGATCCAGCAAGATTTTGTTAAACTGAGTTGAGACAGGCAATAAGCTTATCTAAGATATAGGATTTGAAGTTTTAGAGAGTCTAACAATAATTACATCACTGAAAATGTACTTTTTAACACACACACATACACATACACACACATATATACAATTCTGTACAAATATTATGTTATACATATATATGCATACATATGTATCCTCCTAACAGAGAGGAATAAGAAAATTTTCAAATTTTCAGGAAACTATTGAAAAATTTAAATAAGTAATAAATACTTGGAAGTGTTTTCAGTAAGAACACCACTATAGTCATAAAGATGAAGAGAGATATCAAAATCAGGAAGATATGGAGATGAGTCTTGCACTAAGATTAGGAAATGCAGGGGGTCACAAGAAAACATTGGTAAGATCCTAGCAGGATTCACCTGTAGGGTGAAGTAGAAAATATTTCTATTTGGACTCAAGGGAGTAGTGATTGATATTTCCCTTGAGTGAAACATTTAACTAAAGACAAGGAACTGGTATATTCCTCTTTCAATATTATACAGCCATTTGAGCCATCAAAAATTCAAGTGTAATATATGCTTGTGTTCAAGACTCATTGAATTTTGCAATAAGTGATATAAAGAAAGAAGCAAGAAACTTAAAACATAATTTTTTTTTCCTCAAGGAAGTAACAAAAAGGTGGTAGGGATGAATAATTTTATATTCTAAAAATAAATGTATTGAAATTCTATTATTCATTGTGAAGATATAGGAGGTAGATCACTGGGGAGGAAACATGTCCAAACTTATTCTATAAGACAAGGGTTTCTCTGATAAAAAGAAAAAGCCACAGTAAAACTATGAGAAAACAAAGTAACCTGACACATCCCTGATGAACACAGATTAAAAATGCTAGCAAACCCTATTTAAATGCTGATTAAGAGTAATTCACAGACAATGATAGGATTTAATCTCTGGAATCCAAGCATGGTTCACCATTGATTTATTATTTTTCATACCCTTATGACTTTTGAAACCATAAGATGTGTCTCAAACATTCATGCATGGATCATCCAAGAGAAACAAGAAGTTATCAAGGGGTGCAAATGTTTATCTGTCCAGTTTGTAAGAGTACTCATTGGCTATGTTTTTGCTTTGCTGAATTAATTTATGTTGAATTTGACCCAAATCTTGTAGTCTCTTCAGCAGAGTGCCTACAAACTGGTTTTTATTCCAGAAATATTTATTCAGCTAACTATTTTTATGCTTTATGAAGACTGCCACAATAAATTTTATTAACATTATACTTTTGAAAATTTACATGTCCATTTAATAGAGACTGAAAAATTGCTACAAATATGAAATAGAATAAAACAGAAAAAATATTATGCCCTCAGTCAAGAAACTAAAGGGTCTTCACAAAAAAGACTCCAAAATACTAGTCACTTTTTCCCATTGCTTGGACCCAAAACCCAGACCTAACAGGAGGAAATGCTGTATTAGGCTCACAGTTTTGGGCATTCCATCAATGACATTTTGGCTCCAAAGCAGAAACATCATTGGGAGGTCATAGCAGCACTTATTTGCTCAGTTCATGGTGTCTGGCAAGCAAAATGGAACAGTGGGAGAGCAAGGAAGGGGATAAAGACAAACAAGTTATGCTCATGTGGCCCTCACAGACCCATCCACAAGTTTGAATACTAATAGACTAGGCAGATCCCAAGCCAAGCCATTTGGCATAATTAAGCTAAGCCACCACGCACAATTAAACCTTCATTTAATGTGTGAATAAAAGATCCATAGTTAATTGTGTTGCTCTGAAACTAAAACAAAAAAAAATGTGTACAAATAAAATATTATTCCTAAAGAGAAACAGCACTCAAGATAAACAAAAATAGAATCATGACAACAGGGAAAATAGTCATTGAAAATAATAGAAACATACTCAAAAGAAATATGAATATATGAATTCATAGAAAAACACATTCTTCGCAGAGACTGGTGTTTGATTCCCAGCACTACATGCTGTGCCAACGCTTCCGCCCAGGTATGCTGAGCTGGCCACCAAAATTGGGCGTGGTGGCCATGCCTGTTCCCCATTGCTGTGGAGGCTGAAAATAGACCAATCACTAGGAGTCCAAGCTGTGTAGTGAGACCCTGTATCAAATACATAAAATAAATTTTACAAAGAACAGAATTTGTGTTAAATATATTTAGTACAGGGTCTATAGGGTCTCACTATGCAGCTCGGAATCATAGTAACTCTCCTGTTTTCAGGCTCCCAAGCACAGGGATTACAGGCACATGCCACCACTCCCAGTCTCAGTCGCCATCTCAGCCCGCCCCAGGGTTGGTGCTGGCACAGCATGCTGGGGATAGAATTCCAGCTGTTTCACTCTGCCTTAGCAGGTGCTTTAGTCCACTAAGCTATCTAGCCATCCCAAGAAAAGTATTCTTAATTGAGTTTACTATCAGTCCCTTGTTTATTAAGAACTAAAAATTTTTAGTCAAGTTCGACTAAAATGATATTTTAACATTTTATTATGCACTGAGTTTCTCACTCGATTTTATTCTACTCATGTCCATATATTTTATGAATTTTTATATCTCTCAAATACCTAGCTCCGTCGAGAAATTTTACTTCTTCACGTCATACATTCATTATTAATTAAAGAAAATTAAAACAGTTAATGTGGCAAAATGAAATTCTAAATTAAAAAATCTCCATTAATTGATTTCTAAGATAACTTTCTTTCTCTATAACAAATAATCACTTCGTGTTTCATTCTAAGGAAAAGTAGATTTCATTTTCTTCTTTTTGCTGTGCTGTAGCTAGTTTTCTGTTGCCTATATGATTCTTGATAATCTTTTATTATATTGTACCTTTTAAAAAATGTATTTGGGACAGTTTCACTACACAGACTAAACTCATAATAATTCTCCTGCTTTCAGCCTTCCCAGCACTGGGATACAGGTGTTCACAACCATGCCCATACTCCATCACTGGCTCAGCTTGTCCAGGGGAGCGGGGAGGGGGATCAGCACAGTGTGTGGTGTCAGGGATTGAACCTTGGTTCCCCGCTTGCCTAAGCAGGCACTTAATCCACTGAGCTGTCTTGCTGGCCCACATTCTGTTTTTTAAAATAAAATTAATTGTTTTAACAGATTGTCTTTCAGTGAGAAAAATAAAATTGAGTTAAAAGAAGAAAAGAGATTGCTAGTTACATAGATATTAAAAGCCACCATACCTGTTAAGAATAATATTTTTCTCTCAGTTGAAAAATCTGAGATGTTTAATCAGTTCAGCTGTATTTTTGTCATTAATATACATAATTTTAACGGACAGGTCTATTAGTCAATATAATTTCTTTTAGAAAATTGGTTTCTTGAATTTCTTGTGCTTTAATAACTGTGCCATTGATTACTTGTTCTCTCTCTCGCTCACTCTCTCTGTGTCTCTGTCTCTGTCTCTGTCT
>NW_004524595.1:25022450-25024183 GCF_000260255.1 Octodon degus | reverse complement strand
CACGCACACACAAAGAGCCATTCCCATATACAAATACTTGGGAAGAATATTTAAATTAAACCAAACAAAGAGGGAGATTTTCTTATAAGTTTTAAAAATCAACAATACTCTTCCCCAAATCTGCAAATTAGGGAGAAAGTAAACCTAAGTCTAAATGGAATTAACTTCTTTATTGCATCTAAAATGTTTGCACCTGCAAGCAGGCGCAGGGGCCAGGGGTTTGATCCCCAGGGCTGCAGTACCAGCCCTGCCTCCAGGGAGCGCTGAGTTGGCAGTGGAGACTGGGCATGGTGGCCGGCGCCTGTAATCCCAGCTCTTGGGAGGCTGTAAGCAGACAAATCACTATGAGTCTGGTCTATGCAGTGAAATCCTGAGCACTCTGAAGACCCTTCCATAAAATATAAAATATAACATAAAATAAAATTAGTGCTACAGAATAAAAGCACACAAAGAATAATGTTAAACTATGAAGGAAGAGCACCCTGGTAAAGATAAGGGTACAGGTCTGTCTGCAACACTGTGGTTGGGTTTGCTTTTTGGGATTGTTATGCAGAGGGAGAATCGCTAGGTATGGAGGTTTCATTTCAATTGTTAAACATTGTAGACTATCTTCCTTAATGGAAGTATAAATTTGTACTCTCATCAAGAGTGTATTAATACCATATTTTCCATTAATATTCCAAGAATATTAATATCTTATTCTTGTCAGTGATTGTTGCAGCCCATTTCCATGGTAACAGTATTGTGAAGTGACATAATAACCATTGTGATTTGGTTTGAATTTTCCTAAAGTTTTGTGATGTCAGCATTTTTTTACTTACTTTTGGGACATTTATTTGTTTTCTTTTGAAAAATATTTGTTCAGGATATTGAATCAACATAAGTGTCCTTCAAGAAGTGAATAAAGAAAACATGGCGTTTGTATACATGATGGTATTTTTTAGACCATTAAAAAGAGTGAAGGCCACTCATTTGCTGCAACATGGATAAAGCTGGTTGACATTATGCTGAGTGAAAAACACTAGTAAAGCACATGATTCTACTTGCATGTAGAATTTTTAAAGGTTTATTTCACGGAAATTGAGTGAATTTTTTCATTAACTTCATTGAAAACAATAACTATACAGCATATTAAAAACTGTAGACAAATATAATGTGAAAGATATGAGATATAGATAAAGTAAATTTTAGAGAAATATTTATGAAATAAATACATAGCATGAGATTAATAATAGATTGCACATTGTAAATGAATTATTTATAAACTTAAATGAATACAAAAATAAAAATTGTCTAAAAAATGGAGAATTTACAGATCAGTCATATAATAGTTCACTCTATGCCAAAATCAAGAAGCTTCTATTCATATAATTAGAATTATTAAAGTAGAAAGAGGTAGGCAATAAATATTTAAAGATTTAAAATTTTGAATTTATTTGAACTTATAGCACCACATTTTCATGAAAAATGAACCTTTTAATAAATAATATATATGAATAAAATAATACAAATATATGCAAAAATGAAATTGTTCAAAAGTAATTGTAAAGAAAAAAATCTTTAAAGCATATACATAAAAATACTAGCTATGGAAGAACAATATTAAATAAAATCTTATTCAACATTAGAAAAAAAAAGAGCAAGTGGATAAGAAACTAGACTAATTAATTCAAAGGACTGAAAAAAATAGAGATCTCTCCTCATTGAATTTTATCCTTAGTAAACATACCTTT
>NW_004524595.1:24998009-25022141 GCF_000260255.1 Octodon degus | reverse complement strand
TGTGTGTGTGTGTAAAAGACAAGGAAAAGGTAATACAAAGCCAATGGAAAATGGAAGGGCCGGGGAGATGTCTCAGTAGAGTAAGGACTTACCTGGAAAGCATAAGGGCCTGAGTTCAATCCCCGGTTCTGCCAAAGAAAGAAAATGCAAATATGCTTTTTTGAGTTTCTAATACTAGGAGAAAATATGCTATCAATTTAGAGTACTCACATAGTATTTTGAATAATTTAATATATACAAAAATATCAACAAATAAAGAATTACTAAGAATAAAACATAACAGAAATACTGGAATGCAAATACCTGACACGCACTTCTAACAGTTTGGGGATAGGATATCGCTTAAAGTTCTAGTCTGTGGTGGATGTGGACAGTGTCCATAATGCTTGCTGGTGGCGAGGTGTCACTTGTGGGACTGAGTTACTACTGTTTCCTTGATATCCACTCTGTAGACCCAGACAAAATCATGACCCATAGGGTGTAGGAGAAGTCCATTCGTAGAATATGCTGGTAGAAATATTTTGCTGCTATATACAAAACAATAATTGAAAGACTGCTATTGTATAGCTCTTTTTCTCCTGTCTTTCATTGCTTGTCCTATTTGGTGGGTTCTTTCCATTTTCATTTGTGGAGTTGTGATCATTTTGATCCCTCTCTAGGGTATCTTTTAGTAGTCTGTGTAAGGTTGTCTTTGTCATTGTGAAATTTTTTAGTTGTTCTTTGTCATGGAAGTATTTCACTTCTCTATTATACTGGAAAGAGAGTTTTGCAGGGTATATAGTCTGGATTGGAATTTGTTTTCTTGCAAGACTTGTCCTACTTTGTTCCATGCTCATCTTGACTTGATGGTTTGTGGAGAGAAATCTGCCATTATTCTGATGGGTTTTCCTTTAAATGTGATCTGTTTCTTTTCTCTAGTGGCTTTTAGTATACTGTTCCTGTGCTGAATTTCTGAGATCTTGATTATTATAGGTCTGTGTGTGGGTTTAATTGGGTTGATGTTATTTGTGGTTCCATGTGCTTCAGTTACTTGACTGTCAAATTATTTCCCCATGTTTGGGAAGTTTTTTGCTATTACTTCTGTCCATATTCTTTTTATATCATTTGTATTGACTCCTTCTTTCTCATTGATGCCTACTAATCTTATGTTGTTCATCTTTGCAGCATCTCGCAGATGCTGAATTATTTTTTTCTGCATCCTAATCATTCTTAAGAGATCTTTTCTTACCTATTCAATAGCTGCAATGGTTTGTTCAAGGTCTGATACTCCATCTTCACGTTCATTCAAATAGTTTTTCCAGCTTGTGATTGAGGTTGTAATTTCCTGTATAGAACTTTGAATCCACCTCATGTATTGTATTTCTTTCCTATATTGCTCATTCAAGGATTCCATCATTTTTTTTCTATTCTCCTTTATTTTTTATCAGTGTCTTTTTTAGAAGAACTTAGTATTTCTTTCATTATATTCATCATATCTTTTTTTTTACTTCAACATTATTTCTGATCTTACTTTCTCTATCCATTCTGCCATTGTTTCTTTATTTTAGATGCTATTATTTCAGATATTTCAGGTGTGTGATTTCCAATTTCTTCTATGCTATTGTCTTCTGCATTTGTTCTGGGTGGGTTCAGGGCCTAAGAATGCATTTTGCTCCATCTCTTTGTCATTTTTGTACAGCACTGTCTCCTGACATTTTGTGTGTAGAGCTTTGGTAGAGTTATTATCTTAGCACCAGGTCTGGATCTACCAAGTTTGACCTAGTCCTGGTGGGTGTGGTTTGGGTCTGGCTGCTTTGCTCTACTTCTTCCTGCTGCAGCCCTTGGATTTGAACCCGCTATGCCACTCTCTCAAGATGTTCTGCTCTTGGATCAGTAGGATAGGTCTTGCCTTTAGACTCCCTGCAGGGAGTTCTGCCCCAGGGTTTCACACCCAGCCTGTCTGATGAATGACATTCTACTCACATTCCTGGCCTAGATTCTGGCTCAAATGAGGATCCAGCAGGCCCAAGGCAGTCTCACTCATGTTCTGGGCCTGTGCATTGGCTTGAAAGTAGATCCAGCAGGCCCCAGGCTGTCCCACTCACATACTGGGCCTGGTTTGAATCAAAATTGAGTGTATTATACCAGTTGCCAGGGGCTGAGAGAGTAGAGAAGAAAATGGAGGGAACCTGTCAATGGGTTGAAATGTTAGTAAGACAAGGAGAGTAGCCCTGATATTCTATAGAAGATTAGGCTGAATATAGTTCATAATAATATAGGTATATACCTCATAAGATTAAAGAGAAAATATTGCATGTAATCAGCATAAGTAAATAATAAAGAATTAAAGTGGTAGTTATGCTGATTACCCAAAAGAGATTTATTGCTTGATATATACCTGAATAAAAACAGCTCTTTTTACCCCATAAATATATACAGGGGCCAGGGAGATGGCTCAGTAGAATAAGCACTTCCCTGTCAAGTGTGAGGGCCTGAGTTCAATCTCCAGTTATGGAAAAAGAAATACAATCATGTGTCAAAATGCAGCACGATCAAAATATAATGTTGCTTGAATTTATAGTATGCTAGTGCATGTGACGCTTTTCATTATATCTACAGATTTCCTAGTCAGCTTAGCTACAGCTCATTCACTGGGACTTGAAAAGTTCTCAATTAATTCAAAGACATTTTCTCAATTTTATGAGACAATAAGGTTAAGAACATAAGTAACAGCCTCTTTGTCATATAACTATATATACATTCACAAATATGCACTATTTGTCTGAAAAAATCTTAATGCAAAAGAATTTGAAATTATAAGACACCTATAGCAAGATACCATTATAAGCATTTATATTTTCTTTTCACCAAAGCAAAGAATCATACACAAATTAAATCTTGGGAAATACAGTTCATCATCTGGAAGAAAACCTTGTATTTCTAAAATCATTTAACCACTAAGATCATCTGAAAACATGAATGCTTCAAGACATACTGTGGCAAGTGAGATTTTTTTGCAATTTTTCTGAGCAACCTTACAGCCACTTCCCCCACCATTTGCAACCCAAACTCATTGCTAATAATAGCAGTTAATAGCTTTGTACTATGAATATCAATGAAAGTCATTGAAATGTGGGATTAAAGAGGCTGAATATCAGAAATTAATTTAACTTCCAGTTCTGAAAATTAATCTTGAGATCATAATTAGATGTGTTCTCTCAGGGAAATTTCCCAATACTTAGCTTGCAACCCTCTACACAGACAAACACATTAGGCAAATACAAACATTCATTTCTCACTCACTATCTCTTATAAGTCTTGAACATATAATCTTTATATGTGATATTATAGCTCATTTATTCCATTGCTAGTCATCAATATCCACTTTCAGAATTGACCTCAACAACTACACTATTCAGCTTTCTTGATAATAAAATATAGTTCTCCACTCTTACATATTTTTAACTAATTCTGTTAATGTATTTGAACTCTGAGTACTATTGGTTATTACATAGGTTGTATACATGATCTGCATGTATAATGTAATGCACTCAAGAAAAAAAAATCAAATGGTTTTCTAAGAGTTTCCTAGAAAATTTGAGATCTGTGAAGTATCTATAATGCTATGTAGTACTGGGTAATAGCACATAAAAACAAATGATCTACTCCTGGTTTTGAGAAGTTTGAAAATTTCTTTATAACATTTTCTGCAATATGTTACTTAATTTGTTCAAAATTATCTATGCCCTTTCCAGTGTTATATGTACAAAGTCTCTTCCTATAGGCAGAGAATATTCATCAAAATGACTGGTGTTGAAGGTGTAAATTGCTTTGAAAAGAGTAAACACACAGGAATGACATCAACATTTGAGCCTAAATTCCAAGAGGCAAAAATAGGTCTTTTCCATCAAACTAAATTCTAGGTGCAGAATTCATGATAAACAGATGACATTTGATTCATAGCAACATATAAATTTTTTTTTCATATAATATTGAAAGTGGGCCTTTTGTTCCTGTAGTAAAACTATAAAAAGCTAACTAATATATTCACACTACTTATAAATTAGAAGTGATGCACATATTGGTGTCTGACTTCTTTTATTTTTTCCATAATTTTATTGAGAAACAAATAACAATGAGACAGTTTCAAACCAAATTGGTAGGACCGTTTCAATAATTAACACATTGCATACATGATTTCTTTTAATGTATTTATTATAGGATGTACAGTGTCTCACTACACAGACCGGATTCATAGTGATCCTGCTGTTTTCAGCCTCACAAGTGCTGGGATTACAGGCAAGCGCCACCACAGTTAGTCTCAATCACCCTCTCAGGGTGCCCTGGGGGCAAGGCCAGCACAGCATGTTGGGAATGAACCCAATTGATGAGTCTGTTTAAGTAGGGGCTTTAATCACCTGAGCTATTGGAGCAGCCCAGGTGTCTGATTTTAATTTTGGAAATCTTTTGATCATTTCTTCCAAAATTTTCATTATAGGTTCATAAATAATTACTGTGCTGTTCAAATTTTGATTCTATTGAGAATTATTGGAAACTTCAGGTAATTGTAAATAGTATTCCCATTAGTTGAACATAGCTGTTGTCATTTTTCTAAGAACCTTCCAAAGTCTCTTTGAATATACCTGTTTCGATTTAATATTAGAAGTTTAAAATTTTTCTGTTGTACTTATTTAATTTAAAATATGCTATCTTTATAATTTATTTAAATATCAGCTAAAATATCCTCCTCCTTTTCAGTTCCTATGTAAAAAGATTTTATACTTTTGTACTCATATTGTCAAATAAGATTTTAAGCAACTGTCCTATAAATATATAAATAATAATTTTCCTAGCTATTATAAAGAGTTTTTTGGTAATTTTATCAGTTTAAAAATTTTTGAAGTTCATATTTTTACTCAACAGTTTTGATAGTTATTGAGTATTACATGTTTTTCATTAGTTGGACTTGTTCATGAATCTTCATAAAGAACTTCCTTAGAAATATTAAAAATAATATCTAAGTTAATGATTAATATAATATTCAGACATTAACACAATTTTTATAAGCATTGACTCACATTAATCACAATATATGTTTTGTGCATTTCTCAATAGAATTAAAATTTAGACTCCAGATATTTCATTTTTCTCATCTGTAAATGCAATATCTCAAGTTTTTATTGTGTGAAGATTTGCTGTACAACCAATTCATAAAGAAGGGAAAAATTCATTATACTTTTACATATGAAATTGACAAAACACGTAAAAATCTTGAGATTATATATTGTCTTACTCTGGAATTTTTATAGCCTCATAAAATGCCACATACACTATATTCATAAACTACTATGTCAATAAAATGTGTAGTGAAGAAAGTATAAACTAGATTATGAAAGGATTTGTATTCACATGTATGTAGTAAACACACAATTAATTTCACCTAAAATCATTAGTTTTCTAGAAACTTTATGAAAAACTCTCAGCCCTCATCATTAAATCATGAGAAGCAGCCCAGCTGTTCAAGGCAGCATTAAAATGATTAGGTTCAAATGGGTTTCGCTGTGAACAATAAGAGGTTTTTCTCTCATATCTCACAAGTTTTCCACTGTCTATTTTCATTTTGTTTTCAGTGTGTCCAGAAAAAGCAATTAGAGAAATAAAAAAGATTAATTTTATTCTTCTTTTCCAATAGCATTTAATATATGAAATGATAAGCACTTTAATATAAAGCTGATATATTTCATGACACGTCCATGTGTATACAAATGCACATATAGATTGTGCCTGTGTGTGTAAAAGCATCTATTATTTATATCTGCATATGGTGACAGCAAATGTATTTATATGCCTTCATTTATAACTACTTTATTTTCCAATAGCTATTTTTCTGAAGTAAAAGGCTTTCATTTTCTGCATATGCATCAAGAAAAGATTTTTCTCAGATCACAGGATTTCCAGAAATGAACAACAGACAAAGTGTGTAATTGGCAGATTATATAGCAAAGATAACTTTAATTCTGCAATATAACTCAACACTCGATATTGCTTTGCATCGTTGTCATTTTTTTGTCAGCTTTGAATGACAGGTGCAAAAACCACCATATAAATTTTGTATTAAGAGAAGAAAAAGCAGACAACCTCATAAGCACATTCCCTTGCTTTCCATAAGAAGAAGGTGCAAGTGCATGTGCAGCTCAGCCAGATCTGTAATTAGGATGTCACAGTCGCATCAGGAAGCATTCAGCCAACACCCAGAAGCCTCTAATTGTAGCCAAAAGGGTTATGAATGCCAAATGAATACTTACTGTGGTGTCACCTTTAGAGTTGCCTTTGCTAAGAGAAATGTAAACTTGCTGAATTCTATTGTAAGAGCAAACATCATTTTAAACTCCAGGAACTGAACATATAGAACATCAGTAACGATCTATTTCTAGCTCTAATCCATGCAGTTATAAAGGTCAGAAATGTTAATGCTGATAAAGGTCTTTTAAAGTACTAGATGAGACCCTAATTGCTAATCATCATTAAGAAGTCCTGGCAGTAATTACTATTCCATCAGAACACAGGAATCTAAGAGGAATGACAAGAGTGTAAGCACATTTTACATATCTGATCCCCAAATGAACAATTTATATTATTAAAAGCACTAGGATAAAGGTATAATTCATACATCTAATATTACTATGTATCTGCACAATTTCTCACACAGATTGACTATATTTAAGCAGAGTTGTATTCTAAAAACTTATACAGCTTTTTTTTTCTTTTCTTTCTTTTTAACACATCTTGTATCCTCTTATAAGAAGTTCTCTGTTTGGAGAGCAATGTTTACCAAAGAAATCAGGTATTTGCTTTGAGTTCATTGATTATAATCTTTGTGGGATTAAATTGCAGGATTTATATGTTATGTGCATTTGGTTGTTGTAGGGTTTCATCACACAGCTCTGACTCATGATAATCCTCCTGTTTTTAGCCTCCCCAGGGCTGAGATTACAGGCTTGTGCTACCACACCCAGGACTCAGCTCAGCCCGCCCTGGGGGTGGGGCTGGTGCAGCATGTGGTTCTGGGGATCAAACCACTGTTCCTTCGATTTTCCTAAGCTTGCCTAAGCAGATGCTCTAGTCCACTAAGCCTTCATGCCAGGCCCAGATTTCTATTTTAATAAAGAAAAGACAAAAATATAAAATTTGGAGCATAAATAAATCTTTGATTTATAAAATAAAGCTAAGGGCTAAAATGCCTAAGCAAAAAATCATGGCCTAAAACTGGCAAATGGATCTAGAGAGGTTAGCATTGTCTGGTACAAGATAAAGTGCATCAAAAACCTAGATGGCGTCAAAGAATTACAAAATGAAAATGTCACAGATTGTACACAGGTATCTGCATATAATGTATACTTATAAAGTACATTTTATGCATAGCTAGGTTGACTATCCCAACTTAACTTAGTTCAGCTACAGATCAAAGAATGATCAGATTCAAATGTTATCCTCTCAAACGTCAAGAATCCAGAGCTCAGAAGAGCACTGCCAAGTGCTAAGGTAAACAAGAGCATGCCAAGACTTGACCTCCCATCTCATGCCATCTGTGCATCCATAACAGTTCCCACAGAACCTTGGAGTTCGCATGACAGAATATATATGGACAATAAAACTTTATAGATTTTTCCTAGTTATCTGTCATTTGGACACAAAGAAACGCTAGGTGTGCTATACAACTTTGGTAGATTTGTTGGGCATATTTGTTCTATATGATAAAAGAAATATTTATTTCCTTTAAAATACAGGTTTTACATAAGAGAGATCTACAAAATTAAGATATTATTAAATTTTACTGTAAATAGATTTAAATTTATACTCAGTTGAGTGCATTTTGGAATAAAATTCATCCTTGGCAGAATTATTTTTGGAGCTTTGAAACTTTGACATTTAATCTTTTGGTAATGTTTTTAATTGTGTACACAAATTTCTTTTTGTATGCAATTTCCCCTTCTAATATGTAGTTTTCACAGATTTATCTATTGAGCATTCTTCTTAATCCAAAACCACTTTATTATTTCATAGAAATTGTCTACAAAAGTCCTAGGGTGGGCTGTAGTGGGGTTGGTTAACCAAATCATGTCTCCATGGAAAATACTTGTGAAAGTTGGGCTTATACCTAATCCAAATTTTATTAGAATTTAAACTCAGTAAGAAACTATAATAACTATAAGTTCCGTCTCATACTAACTAGAAAACCTCAGAACTGTGAACACTTATGAAATGCATACTTCAGAGCCCAATAGATGGCTTAGACCCTAAATTATTCTTATGAGCCATAGATTTGGGGTTCACACATTTTGACATCATAGAGGATTTCCTTAAGTGGTAAGGCTGAGTAATATTCCATTATATTTGTATATCAAAATTTCTTAATTCATTGTTATTCCAGTGGACATTAAAGCTCTTGCCACATCTCAGTTGGATTGGGAACATCTCTGCAATGAACTAGTGGCAAACCTAGTCAAATTCATAAAAGCAAGGATAGGATGGTGATTGACAACAGCTAGGGGAAGTGGAAATGAAGGGACTGATTAATATGTAAGATGGGTGAAGTTCTGGAGATAGGACACACATCAAATGATATTATTGTGTACGCTGATAACTTGAGAAAAATGCAGAACTCTTATTGTTTACTTTGCAAAAATGTGAAGAGCCAGCCTCAACTAATCTTCTATTAAGTTAAAATAAATATTAATAATAAATTGTGCCACTGTTTTAAAGTATAAATGTAGGTGTGCATTGACTCATATAGCTATTTCTAAATTTAATCTCATTAATGAATCCTCCATTGTGATTATTATTAGAAAAAGGAGTACATTAGTGGTTGCCAGAGGAAAAGAAGACAAGCAGAAAGCATGGGGGAGGGCAATAAAAATGTTTTGAAAATACAGACAATCGCAACTCATTGCAAAAGTACTAAATATACAATTTAAATGCTGGATTTGTATTGTGTGAATACAAGCACATTAAAATTTTATGTAAAGAGAGTGAAATTTGAGCATCAGAAAATGTTTCAACAAAATATTACTCTTTTCATCTTTTTAGAAACATTTGAATTGTATATAAATTATTACATGGAATCCACTGGAAAGCAAGCTTTGGGCTGAATAGGGCTTATAGTCTATTCTGCTTGCCACATTTCCTAAAATTTTCTGCTTTCTTGGAAACACACTTTTGTGTTCTCTGTTTAAGGAAGATCATCATGGGGAGGAAAACAATCACGTCAGCGCAACTTCACTCAGTGAGGGCAGCTACAAGCCACTGAGTAGGAGTTCTGCTGAAGCCTGAATGAATTTGCAAAATCTCCCCCATCTAAATGCCTGTCTGGAAAGCTCAAGGACCCAGATTCAATCCCCAGGACTGCATATAGTGATAGCCCCACAGTGAGCGAGTCACAGAAACAGGGCATAGTGGTGCACGCCTGTAATCCCAGCACTGGGGAGGCTGAGACAGGAGGATCACTAGGAGTCCAAGCTGCTCAGTGAGACCCTGTACCAAATAAATAAATATTTTTAAATTTCTTTAGAATACAGCAATGAGCTTATAAATACTGATTTTTAAATAACTTAAACTGTTTTCTTAACTATATTTTAAGTTTCTTATGTGTTTGGTGCAGGGTCTTAATACGTCATCGTCCCCGAGGGTAGGACTGGGTGGCATGTAGTGCCGTGGATTGAATCCTGTCACTGCAAGTGTCTAAACAGGCACTTAGTTCAATGAGCTATCTCACTGGTCCTATATTTTGATTTTTTAAAGGAAGTTTTACCAATTTGGCAGCAGTACTGTAATTTCATTCTTAGACTCAAATTAATCTTACTGACAAAGTAGAAATAATAATCACCAATCTATTTCAAATTTAATCACCTTCTTATATCTTCTTTCCCAGTGTTATTTTACCTTATGCAGCACTTAACAATATTCTATTACAGAGTGAATGATTACAGAGTGAATGATTATTTAAATCATGTGAATCTTTCTCCCTTTATCATATAAATTTTGTACACATTATGTATGACTAGCATGTTTCTTGCCATATTTTCTTTTTAAGGTTTTATTTCACTACTTGTATATGAAAATTTTATAGGTATATGGTATGGTTTTACATATCTTTTTTACTAACATAAAATTGAATTATATCAACAGTTTTACCACAAAAATGCTGTGAGAAATATCATTGTAAAAAGTAAAAATTCTTTTCAAAGTGGATTTACTAGGTCAACAAAGAGGCACATTCCAATGATTTGAGTAAAGGGATGTTCTTGTGCATATTGATTAGACAACATATAAATAATTTCTCAGCAGCCCTACACTTATGATCATTTGATTATGATTACGATCATTTGCCTCTCTGTCTTCTCTCTGGAGCCTTGATGGTGAGGCAGAGGACAAACCATTGTTTACCATGCTTGACTCTCTTTGTGGACAGTACAGATGCACACAGGCACACTAAGATAAATGTACACCATCAAAACAAAATATTTTTAAATGTAAGTTCCACCTCATGTTGTAAATTGAAGTATAGTTTCTGCATAAAGAATCTGGAAATCCATTTACATTGGGAAATATTAAATGAGCTCCTGGAAGAGACCTTTGACAGATGGCTCTTTGTGAAAGTACCTAATTTGTTTCAGGCAAACATCTTTCTTTCTCGAATTAAATAAATTGCAGTAGTCACAGCGAGATATCAATCACAGAAGAGAGTCTACATTCAAAGCCCAGTGGGAATTTTTCTGATATGAAAAATACAACCAAAACACCTATCCTCTTTCAAAGCCAGGTAAACAAGGAAAGTAATTCAAGTTGGTGACTACAGACAATGAGAAATGGACAGGTCTCCACCTACTGGCTCTCCATGAAGAGCTTCTGAATGATGATTTCTGGTTTTGAAGTTTCAGTTTGTCTTAGGAAAGTTCAGATGATCTGTCTTTGTGTTTAGAATAGCAATTATGGGGTCTTTCGGTTTCCAAGACAAAAGGAAAAGGCATTACTAACACTTACACAAGCAAGCTACGTAAGTATTAAGAGCAGGTGACTGTGTGGTAGATCACATTATCAAAAGCATATCTCATTAAAATGAAAATATACATTCCCAAATTAAGCTTACAAAGCAAGTAACAGAATTTGGATGAAGTGTAATATGCCAGCTACCGAGTGGAAAAGTGTATGTTTTACTTGGTTTAGACCTAAATGAAAATGTTCAGAAACATTCCAAATACAATAAATTATACATAAAATAGGACTTCAAGGGCACTTCGTGTGAAAAGCCACTTCTGTTTAATAAAGCTTAGTTACCTGTACTCAGGTCTTTCTTCTGCTCTGCAATGGAGCATTCATAATTTGGCCCAAACCATTTACATTCCCAGTTCAGCTTAAAATGTGTGTGTGATGACTCAGAAAGCTCACTAGACTGTGTGATGATTGTGAATCTAATAGTAATGAACGACAAAGTATATTTGAGTTTATTCAGAACTCAGCATGAATTTATTAACCTATCCTCACAATACTTCACAGACTTGGAAGTAACACCCCTTCTATAAAACCTCCAGAACCCTAATATCTATTTTAGTTACGATGTCTACATCTGAATTATTTGTAAAGTATTACGAAGTAATGCGTTAATCACTGGCACAAGAACATATATATTAATTTGCTTTTCACAAATGTTAAGGTTTATTTTCAGTATAATATATATTATATATGGATATAAATATATCCATACATATATATGCAAAAGGCCCTTATATAATTAAACCTTTATTTTTAAGTACAAATTCCATTATAATTTCTATTAATAAAATTGGAAATTTTAACTATACTTTATCATAAAAGTAGAATTCTATAAATAGAAAAACTTCAGAAAATCCTAAGATGAAAGACAAGCATTGTTACCATTCAAAGACAAGTATCGATACTGTTGTGAACACACAACTGCAGTGTTTTCTTATTTGCCCATAATATACATAAAATTATAATCTATCCCAACCTGCAATGCTGATCATTAATTTGATATATAGTTCTCTTCAGATTAATGGAAGACATGTCTAGATATTAATCAGATTCTCTTGTTTGAGTGTGATGGTCATTCTCCCAAAAGATGCTAAGGAAACAAGAGAAATTTTTTTAGAAAGAACCAAGAAAAATCACTGCAGTTATCCATTTCTTAAGGGGAACTGAAACTATGTTTCTGATTATTTTTCAGGATTTTCTATACACATATTTTCTGTGACTTCATCAATCCATTAAATGTTTTACTAAATTTTATTCATAAAGATGTTATCATGCCCATAAAAATTATCAGACTTTTAAGGTATCTTCCAACACGAGTATTCTTTAAGCAGAGGGGAGGATTCTCCCCTGAGAAGGGTGTTGTGTTTTCTGAAGACATTGGTGTGACCTGACATACAACAGCTACCTGTCTCCTTTAGCAATCATCATTTTATTTACAGTTGAAAAGGCCTTTTCTCTAATATCCCTTTATGAATTTCCAAACACAGCCAGCTTAAGCTCTAAGTACAAATTTAATTCTTTTTTATTTAGTCATAAAATGTTAGCAGGACATGCTTGTGGGGCACACAGATTATTACATTCACCATGAGGAACTAGTACATGTATTCAACATTTCTCAATTCCAGTTCTAACCCCTCTTCTTCCACCACAACTTCCTGCACATCTTAGACCTTTTCATATACATACATATATGTAATATATACTATATGTTGCATAATACATTATTATGCATTATATAACTATTGACACTACATATGTTGTTTATACTACATCATATTATAATTAACATAGGAGCAAATTATTACATATCATACATTACATATAATATGTATATAAATTTTACACATACATGTAATTATTTAATATACAATTATTGAGTATGAAATTATTTAATAATATATTCTTATGTGTCACATATAATATAGAATGTATGATTTTATAATGTATGATATTGTATATACAATTATATGTAAAATATAATGTATATAAATATAAATAATGCATACTATATATGTGTATATATGCATACTATTTTATATGTGTGTGTGTGTGTGTGTGTGTGTGTGTGTGTGTATAGCTATATAGTGCTGTTGATCACACCACTGCAAGACCTGCTGTGTGCCCATGACCCTTCACCATCCTTCGCCTCTTTTTCTTGTTGATTCAGTCTCCTACTCCTGGTCTGGTGCCCTTCCCCTATGGCACAGTTTCATCTGGCTGTTGCCTCCTGGGCATTCCTTGCATTGTACTTTATTTATATATTGAGGTTCTCATGTAAAAGGTATCATGTGATATCTAAGCTTGTGATTCTGGCTTATTTTGCCTGATAATATGATCTCAAGATGCATTTACTCATCCACAAAAGACTCAGGTTACTCTTCTTCATGCCAGAGTCATACTTCATCATGTGTATATTATAATGTTTATTTTATTTATGGATTCATCTGTTGATTTGCATTCACTCTAATTCCAAGATTTAGATATCATTAAAATTGAACTTCTAAAAATAAGACAAGGCCATTTCACTTTTCTTTTTTTTGCCATGATTTTATTAATAAACAAGTAGCAATGAGACAGTTTCAAATCAAATCGGTAGGACAGTTTCAATAATTAACACACTGCATGCATTCTTCTTAGTGGTTAATTGCTGTACAAGATGTGGACTTGAAATCCTATTTAAAAACACCATTAGAACAAATCATTCTATTCATTAAGAGAATATAACTATATATCCATCCTATCCACTTTGAATACACAGATACAAAATGGAAATTCATCTGTATACCTTTTTTTTGTTAAGTACTGTTATTTGAATATTATAGGTGTGTAAACTCAGCAAGATATTCTAAAAGAGTCCAGTAGCCCATAGTTGTATTGCGTCTTCCGCTTAACTGGCAATGTCAGAAATTGTTAACCTGAGTCCCCCACAGCTCAACATAACAGCATGGCTTTATTTCTTATGTTTCGATTTATACTTTTCTGCTGGATGATTAAGACCAAGGTAAAGCAGGACCTATGCAAAAAGAGTTGTAGCTTTTGGGTCTGATAAGGTCAGTGAAATCCCCTCAGGATTTATCCTGAGATCCTGTACCTCAGATTGTTGAGTCTTGTCAGTGTCAGCTTTTCTTAATTATTAAGTTTATTGATACAATCTAGATAATCATAATGATCACATTCATCATAGGAAGTTTGAAGCTGTCTATGATACTATCTCGATTCTGTTTTTCTTCACCACTCCTCTACCCTTCCTTTGATCATGTTCCCCTACTTATTTACCATTTTAAAATCTTCAATTGGTTTTCCTTTGGAGTAAAATTATATTTTAAATCTGTGCCTTTATCTACATGCTCGTAAATAATGTAAACCAAGATGTTTTCAAGTGGTCAACAAAGCTGAATGGTTTTAAGCCAATAGTAAGATTTTCCATGTCTTTTCAGTCTTCCTCTATCATGAGAGACTCCACAAACTGTAATTTCACAAAGACTGGTGGCAGAAGCAGAAATAAAAAAAATCCAAATCAGATCAATTAGAACAAAGATTAAGAACTATACGACAGGACCAGGGAGATAACTCAATGGACTAAACTACTACCTGGAAAGCATAAGGACCAACGTTTGATCCCCAGTACCATGTGCCTTGCAGGCCCCATTCTGAGCCAGCCAGTGAATGGGGCATAGTAGAACATGCCTGTAATTCTAGGACTGGGGAGGCTGAGACAGGGGGATCACTATGAGTCTGAGCTGTGTAGTAAAACCCTGTACCAAATAAATAAATAAATAAATAAATAAATAAATAAATAAAATTAAAAAATAAACTGGTTGACATTCTTTAATTTATCACTGCTGCTTTGGAAGATTTGATTATTAAACTAATGTTTTCAGGCAGACACTTGTGCTGCTAAACTGTCTCACTGCCTTAGTATTGATATCAGTGTATTTCTTAAACCAGTACTGATATCAGTATCTATTCGCCTATATTAAGGTGAATTTAAGATATCTCTTTCTGAGTTCTTCATTTTGGTTTATAAAATTACAAAATGGGAAGATATAACCCCAACACAAAAATTCTTTAGTCTTTAATAATTTTAGCAGGAAGGAAATTTTAAAACAAAAAGTTAGATACCATCACAGCAGAGCACTATAGTTTTCTTTCCGTTCTTTCTTAACTATTCTTTGCCATGTCTTCACATCCCTCTATCATGCTTGTAATATTCAGATCAGTTTTCAGATTGCAGGTACTCAGGGACCCTTTTCCTGCTAAACTTGCTAAGGCATCTTCAGCACTATCACCCTGTGCCTTATCTCCTATCACAGTGTTCTACTGTAATTTCATTATTTTTATTTTTTGTTGAGTTTTTTTTATTTTATTGATAAAGAAATAGCAATGAGATAATTTCAAAACTGATTAATAGGTTTCATTAGTTTTTAAAATGTTTAAAGTTTTTTTCTCATTTCAAATTTGCTTATATATTTATTTTGTTCCTTTATTGAGAGATATAGTCCTTCCTTTAGGAAATTTCTTCTGATCCCAATAGAGCTGATACAAAAAAAAAAATTCATGTTCAGGTTCTTATAAATAAAAGATAATGCATCCCACAAAAGCGTAAGAAATCACCTTCCTTGGATCTGTAAGTCAGCTTTCTACCTCTGTAACAAAGTACCTGAGAAAATCAAATTAAAAGAGGAATGATTTACTTTGGCTTCTGGAAAGCAGGAAGGAGAGAGGGAGGTGGTAGGTGTACCAGTCAGGGCTTGTACACCTGAAGTTTCTGTACATACAGAAACATGTTTAATAAAAGATATATGGATAACCATATATTACAATATTGCAAGATAGGCAAGTGGCCCATCTCATAAATGGCTGCCTGTAGAATCAGGTATGGAACAGATCCTAAGGACTGTCCATTCTCCTGAGGCTTGGAGGCAGTGGGCTGCAGGGAGCTCACTGTATTGTCCCACATGTCTCTGTGTTAGGAGGTGGGGTCAGGGATGAAGGCTGAAAAGTCTGCACTGCAAGCATGGAGATGATGCCCAAGGTGGGGGAGCACAGCAGCTCCTCCACAAAAACAGAAGAGAGCTTTCCTTGTTTTGCTTTTATTCCACTCAGGAGACAAGTCTGTTGTCTGGCGTGACTCACACCTAGGGTGGGTTTTCTGTCTCCAGTTAGTCCTGCAGCCACACCAAGAACTATGTTGATCTGATTTAGCTGGGCGTTTTTACTCAAGTTGACACAATCGCTGAACTATCAGAGGAATGTAGGGGCCAGGTATGATCCCAAGGCCCTACCTTCTCCAGATTGGCTTCAGGTCAAAAAGTTTCCACTCTCACCCCAAAGCTCAGTAAGTCATGAAACCATTAATGCATCAACCTGTGCATAAATTCATGAGGTCACTGTACCTCTCCAAGGAGAATGTCTCTTAGTACTGCCTCTTTGGGGACAAGGCCTTCAACAACTGTGCTTGGAGCAGTGTAGGGGGTGTAGGCAGTTAAAATCCAAACCAGAGCACCTGGAAAAATCAGACAGATGGGACTTCAATGGTAAATCATGGGTCTTTATGTATGAGACAAACTTACTCTGATCCAGAGAGAGACATGGGTAAATTAGGTGAGGTACATTGGTGATTGGCATATAGACTCTTGTGTTATGATACCAAGTCATACACCAGGGCATTATTGTTTAGCATGAATTTTTAAACAATCTATGTCTCTTAGGAATCTAGATTCTGGATTTATTTTTCAGGAGCAACCCTATCTTGCTTGATCATTTCACCTATGTATGAGGTATGACTAAAATGTATGATAAATATTTGAATTATATAATTTACAGTTAGGGACCCATTGTATTAAATCCTGTCTTAGTTATTATGCATCTTGTCAAGACACAATACTTGATGCCCAAAATTAAGGAAGAAAAAATTAATTTAACTCACAGTTTGTGGAGATTTCAGTCTGTAATCAGTTGGTTTTAAGGCAGGCTGGCAGAGCAGAGGGCAACAGTTCATGGCAGCAGAAGACAGTGAAAGCAGCAAGAGCAAAAGGTGACAGTGAATCTCTTTTCCTCCCCTATAGTGTAAGCAGGCTGTCCTCACCCCGAGCCCAGGGTGGGTGTAGCTCCTATACCATCTCCCTGCCCTTCTCTTGTGCAAGACAGGGTATTTACAAAGTGAGACCCTGCTCCCTTCTGATTCCTTTTTATTTCTCAACTTGATACAATATATCCCCATAAAGACTCCTCAAAATGCTCCCCATCGCTTTGAAAACACTTATTCTGTCATTTTTTCCACTCTTGAAAGCAGTTCTGGAAGTCATTCTGCTTGATTTTAGTGACTACCCAGATGTCATAAGTTGCTTGAAGACATTTATTGTCAAGGTCATTTTGACTTCACAGAAGTGTCAAATCTGGTGAATAAGGAGAACGAAGGGAGGTAGAAGTGTTTTAACAGCATCCATTTCCACTGGATGGCACCCACTGAAGGCATTCACCATGCTTCACACCTGGAAGAGGCTCACATACAAAAAAAGGACTTCGAGACTTGCTTCAGTGGGTGGCAAGATTAAAGTATGTTCAAAATGAGGAACATTTTTAGGGGAATTAAACACAATACATCTTTCACTATAATATTGATTTGAGTTTAAGCATTAACTACATACATTGGTAACCCCTTACACACAGCAAATCACAGAGTAAGTTATAACACACCTTTATCACAAATTCTCATTTGCGTGTTTGTGTCAGCTTGTTACAGATTTACAGAGAGGATAGGCTGAGTCACTGACTTTCTGCTGAAGCATTTCCATAGAACTCAGTTGGGACCATAATACAATCAGTTGCTTTAGTGTCTTTCAACCACAAAATCTCTAGTTCTTACAGAGTAGTAGGTAGACTTAAAAGGCTTTGCTATTCATTTCAGCACAAGTTATAACTCAACTCTGTGAGAAACAAACTTGGAAATACAGCTGGGGATACTTATACAACATTATGTAGAACAGATTTGATTATCCATCTTTAAGCATTTACCTAACAGTTTCAATAGATTTAGTCCTCAGAAGTGGAGTCTGAATGTACTGACATATGCACATCATATCATAGGCATATAACAAAACCATCATCAGAAATAGTATGCAGATTTTTGTCCTGACAATGGTGCACAACCTGTGTAATAGTACCTAGGACCTCAGGGCTAGTGGCTCATGTATGTAAAACCATATCCTGGGAGCCTGAGGCCGAAGGACCACTGAAAGTTCAGGCCAGCCTGAACTACACAGTGAGGCACTATATTTTAAAAAAAGGAAAAAGTAAAAGAAAAGGTAAAAAGAAGTTTTCAGTAATTCACATTCTCAGCCATATTTTAAAATGAAAGCCTTTAATTATTACCAACTTTTTGTTTCTTCACAACAAAGACAAAACATATAGCAGATTATCATTTTGAATTTTTATAAATTAATTTTTATAAAATTTTATTTATTGATTTTTTTCTGAGACTTTTGTATTTTTCCATTTTTATATTTATTTACAATTTAACCAATTTGTTTAAATATACATACAGATATATACACATACACCATACATATATGTACATTGTTATTTTACTTTTTAAAGAAGAACTAAATGTTCCAATTGTATAAAACTTAAATGTTAAATTATTTTTAGTAATGATCATCACACCTTGTAAATAATGTGCATCATGGCTTACTTTTAAATACATTTCAATTGCAAGTCATTATTTGTATATAATTTTGTAAGTTAAAATTTCACTTTGGATTGTCCACCAACAATTTTACTGCATTGTAATCAGATAATATGCATGGGTAATTTTGATTCCTTTGCATTTACATAAACATGCTCTATGTGCTAGCATATAGTCTATTTTGGAATACATCCCATATGTGGTGAGAAAAATATGTATACTGACACTGCTGGTAACTCTGTGAAGTTCTAAGTCCATTTCTTTGGGAGTGGGGCTTTATTTCTGTTATTTCTTTGCTGAATTTTTGCCTAGTTAACCTATCTCTTTGTGACAATGGTGTGTTAAAGTCCCCCCATTACAACTGTAAAGTTCCTCATTTGATTTTTCATTTCTGTTTCAATATGCCTTATGTAAGTGGGTGCTTCTCTATTGAATGCAAATATTTATAATTATTACCTGTTTTTCTTGCAGTTTTTCCCTAACAAGTATGTAGCAACCTTCTTTGTCACTTTAAATCATTCTTGGTTTGAAGTTGATATTGTCACCAACTATAATAAGTACCTGCTCTTCTCTGGGTTCCTGCTGAATGGAGTATTGCTTCTCATTTTCTGACTTTCAGTCTGTGAATTTCCTCTTGAGTTAAATATATTTTTGTGTACAACATATTGTTGGATTTTGTTTCTTGATCCAATCTAGCAGTCATTTTCTTTTTATTGGTGAATTGAGACTGTATACATTGATGTTATAACTGATATGCATTAACTTAGCTTTACCATATTATTTTCCTATTATAGGTTCCATGTTTTTCTGCTCTTTTTAATTACTTTCCCTGTTTGTAGTTCCCTTCTGTTGTTGCTCTTGAGGCTGTGTTTATGTCTGTGTCTTTATAAAATATCTGTTAGTACTCTTTGTGGTGTTGGTTTGTTGGTCATGAATTGAATTTTTAAAATTGAATTAAATTTTATTTGAAAAGTAAAATCAAAAGCAAGAACAAAAAACAGTAACAAAGACAGAAATGGGGTAACACAATAATATATGTTAGAGTTTTTCAAACCAAGAATAGCAGATTAACAATGGTTGATATACTGTCTATTTTTATCAACTCTGTTGTTCAGATTAACAGATACAGTTATGTAAGATTGGACATATGGTTGCATATTACTGCTTGCTTTCAAGAAACCTTAAATTTTTGTTCTTTACCTTCTTTTTTACCTTTTTTTTTTTTAAAAAAAATTAAGACCAGGTCAGATAGCTCAATGGACTAAAGCACCTGCTTAGGCAGATCACAGTGGCTGGGGTTCGATTCCTGGCATGCCATGCTAGCCCTGCCCATGGGGCGCACTGAGATGGCTATAGAGACTGGGAGTGGTGGCATATGCCTGTAATCCCAGTGCTTGGGAGGCTGAAAACAGGAGAATGACTGAGTTTGGATCTATGTGGTGAGACCCTATAGACCCTGTAAACCTGTACTAAATATATTAAAAATGTTTTAAAAGAAGAATAGTAATATTGATATAACATTAGAAATGCTACACAATTAGAAGACCAAGATGAATGATATTAAAGCATGGTTATTGTATTATACATTGCTGTCCTCAGTATAGTTGCTTAGATAGTAGATATCAGCAGACAAAATTAATTAAGGTAAAAATTCTACACATTAACAACTACTATTCTCAAAAACCTTATCGAGATTTTTACTACAATCACTTAAGCCATCCTGTATATATACTTGCGTGTGTTTTTCCCTTCCATTTTTATGTTTTCTCCTTCCTCTTCTCTTCATTGTTTAATCTTTAAATTCGCTTTCTTTCTGTTTTACTATATCTAGTATACCTTTCAGGTTTTATTTCTTCTTTCGGTTTCTTTTATTTTTTAATATATTTAGGACAGGACTTACAGGGTCTATAGGATCTCACTACATAGATTGGACTTGTAGTGATCTTCCTGTTTACAGCCTCCCAAGTGCTGGGCTTACAGGTACACTCCACCATACCCAGTCTCAATCACCATCTCAGTGTGCCCCAGGGTCGGGGCCACCACTGCAGGCACAGGGATCCAACCCCTGGTCCATGTGTCTGCCTAAGCAGGCACTTCAATCCTCTGAACTATTTAGCCATCCTTTAAGGTTCTTACACTAGAGGGACAATATGGGATTTACACATGTGGGTCTGATTTATTTAAATAATGAGTATAGCCTCTAGTTGCGTCAACTTACTTATGAAGCCTTCGAGATTATCTTTCTTTATAGATGAGGAATACTCTATTGTATAAAAATACCATATCTTTTTCATCCACTTGTCAGGTGATGGGCATTTTGGTTGCTAAGAAAGTTAGCCTCCTTAACAAATGGTACTGGAAAAACTGGCTCTCCACGTGCCAAAAATTAAAACTACACAAGGGTCTGTCACCATGCGCTAAACTAAAGTAAAAATGAATTAAACATCTAAACATTAAAACAGGAACACTAAATCGCTGGAAGAGAAAGTAGGTGGCAATCTCGAAGACATAGAGATAGGCAGGCAGTTCATGAACAAAAATCAAACTGCACAGGAAATATTTCAAAGAATCAACAACTGGAACCTCTTGTATTGAGTTTTTGCATGACAAAAGAAATCACCACCAGGGGCTGGGGAGATGGCTCAGTGGAATAAGGGCCTGAGTTCAATCCCCGGTTCCACAAAAAAAGAAAAGAAAATAGATCACCAACAAAGTAAAGAGACAACCCACAATATGGAAAAATTCTTATCCAATTATCACTTAGACAAAAGTCTTCTGTCTGTAATATATAAAGATCTAAAAACTAGGGCTTCAAATTTTAAAGACACAATCCAAAAATGGGCATCTGGGATGAATGCATACTTCTCACGGGAAGAAATACAAGAAGCAAATAAATACCTTAAAAAATGCTCCACATCACTGACCATTTGAGAAATGCATATTAAAACAACATTGAGATACCATCTCACCCCAGAAAGAATGGCTATCATAAATAATTCAACTAATAACAAAAGCTGGAGAAGCTGTGGAGAAAAAGGAACCCTTCTCCACTGCTGGTAGTAATGCAGACAACCGTTATGGAAATCAGTGTGGAGACTCCTCAAAAATCTAGGACTGGAAATCTCATTCAATCCAGCTTTTGATTGGAAAATACCTAAGAGGGTATTTTCAGAAGAACTGAGAAACATTATACCATACTGTTATATGTGCACCCATGTTTATAGCAGCACAATTTATCATAGTCAAATTTTGCAAAAATGAATTTCTTTAGTTGTTGTTTTTCATGGAGTAATCTGATGTCACCATTGTACTAGATTGATAATTTTGCAGGTTACATCAATTTGGGTTGGAAGTTATTTTCTTTGAGGACCTGAAGCACTTCATTCCAAGCTCTTCTTGATTTGATGGTTTGTGGTGAGAAATATTCTCTGATTCTAATGAACTTTCCACTGTGGGTGATCTGTTTCTTCTAAGAATTTAATATTCTATGTTTTGCTGAATTTCTGGGATCTTGATTATTATGTGACTTAGTGCAGATTTATTTTGATCATGACTATTTAGCATTCTATATGCCTCACTTACTGTATGTCAGATTTGTTTCTCATGCTTGGAAAATTTTCTGCCACTCATTTTGAAAAATAATCTTTTTAAGTCATTACATTCAAAGACTGAAAACAAAAAGTTTGAATATGTCATTGTATTCTTGAAAAATATTTTTGCTGCTAATTCTTAGAAACTGGATGGTTTCTTGTCTTCAAGAAGTATAACCATGAAAGAGAAGTCATAAATTAAATGCTTTTTGGGGATCCACAGGTAGCTTTAATGTACACAATACTTCTTAATGTAAGTGATATGTGAGTGGAATAATTTTGATTCTTCTGAATTTATGTAATTCCACTCTGTGTGCTGGTGTATGGTCTGTTTTGGAGAACATCAGGCAAATGGCAGGCAGATGAAGGATACAAGGCAAATTAGAGATAAATTCATTTTATAAAATTAATTCTGGTAAATAAAAAAATCTATACATTGGCTCAGAGGAAGCCAACCAGGAGTTTTCCTCCTTCACAAAGTGAGAATTCTCTGAGTTTGATGAAAATGACTATTCTATCACAATTAATAGAGGAAATCACTCTGCTTGGAACACAAAAATGTGCCCATACACACATGCATGTGAACACACATAATTAGGTACATGGACATACATAATATTTTAATATCAAAGTCCACCACTTAGATGGTATTTTAATTACCATTTTAGTTTTTTAAAAATGTATTTAATACAGGGTGTATAAGGTCTCAATAAACAGATCAGATTCATAGTGAATCTCCTGTTTTCAGCCTCCCAAGCACTGGGATTAAAAATGCACAACACCACACCCAGTCTTAATCCCTTTCTCAGAGTGCAACAAGGATGTGGCCAGAATGGCACACCAGGGATTAAACCACTGTCCTTGTATCTGCCTAAGCAAGCACTTTAGTCCACTGAGCTATTTGGCCAGTTCCCATTTTTAGTTTTTTTATTTATAAAAACAAAACTAACAAACAAAATACACTCAGTGTAGCAAACTATTTGTATAACACAAAATTCATACTCAGTATTTTTTTCTGTGAAATGCACTTATTTACTTGTTCAGTATATACTTCCCAAAAAGAATACATGAAAATCTAGAAAAAAAAATGAGTACATTTTCATCAATCTCTTCCTTCCTTGTTAAAACATTTTTCCTCAGAGATTTTCACATTATATATTATCTAGTTTCATGCATTTCAATTTAAATTTGTATTCTAATTTCCAAGAAATTATTCAGAAACTATTTATGCAATACTAGTTTGTAAATATTAATAATGTTGCAATCTGTGGACACCAAATCACTTGTGTTCCTTATTTAGTTTATTCAGCTTGTCATTAAAATGAAATTTAAGTGGGAACTTGGTTGACCTCCAAAACGGATTGTTTTATTTTTCTCAGGGACATGAAAATCCTCCTGTAAATATGAAGTCTGAAGATTGACTCTGGAAACTTGCTAGTTGGAATAGGTGCAATTCCTGCAGTTTCTCTTAAAACTCCTGAATAAATATTTTTTCTAATGATGTGAGAATAATTTGCTTTATTGGGGGTATGTTATTTCACTCAGCTTCAGCTTTAATACAGACAGCTTGGATAAATAGAAGTATATGTGCTTTTTTAATAATTGTTATTCATCTTTCAAATATGATATCAAATGAGACACAATAAAACTTAATTTGTACAGTATTGACCAAAAGTAAATGTACATTTGATACAAGGAAAGCACAGTATCACTTCTGTACTTAATGCCAATAAATGCAGTAAAATAATAATTGAATGATATTAGACTTAATACTACTTAGATTATAAGTCTAAAACATCAATTAAGTGACTTTTTAATGAAAAAATC
>NW_004524595.1:24985808-24989869 GCF_000260255.1 Octodon degus | reverse complement strand
TAAACTCAATATTTTGGATTTTGTGACTTAAAATGTAATTCTTTTCAACTGTAATCATTTGAAAACTTTAGCCAAAACATGTGTTTAAGACCCAGATGCAGAAAAGTTTCTCCAAACATATCCGGTAAATTAAAGATATTTTGGAACTATATTGCTTTCAAGAAGCTTCAGTCTGTTTATTATTTTCTTTTATCTCTTCTTTGTTTTTCTTTTTTTTTTTTTTCACTTGATGAGAATTTCAAAACCGTGAGAACAGGGTTATCAGAAACCTGGAGCAATGCGGAGACACTCATGACCACGCATCAAGCCACCTCGTGGTTATTTCCCCCAATACTTCATTTACTCCAAGCCAACAAGAGAGTAAAGTTCTAGCTTCATATTTCAAGAAATTTGTAATTATGAGGAATAAACACAAGTACATTTTATGCATAATTCCATGCAACTGTACTGTGTGGACTAGCAAAGTACAAAGTTTAGTTTAATTTAAAAAATGCTTACTGTAATAACACACACTACAATGCAGAGGAAAATGATGTTTTCTTTGCAGTTTTCTGCCTGAGACAAAAAAAAATCAACAAAACATGACAATACACTGATAAGTGTCCTATCATAAAGGAATAATAAAAAAGCTAAAAAGAAAGCTATCATTCCTCCACATATCCTATCATCTATAATGTTTCAAGAACTTTCAATAATACAAAAACACTTTCAGAAATCCTCAGTGAGTTAAATTACCTGAAACATTTCATTGAGACTAGGAAGTGGCAGATACCATGACATGTATGTTTCCTAAGTCTTAACACTTTTGAGAAGTACAAATTCAACCAGGAATTTTCTCTTTGACATTAGTCCTTTCAGATATCTCAATTTCCTATAAATTTACTTTAATCATGTTTGATTATATCCATCAAAACAAATGGCTTTATATGTTGGACAACTGATTCTCAAAAAATAGTTAAACGACACTGTAACTGAAATCAAATAAAAGATTTTACAATGATAGACATGTAAGAATAGAAAGTTGGGAATGGCCAAGCTTGACATTTATGTATGTCATTGGCATGGAGGAATTTGTTTTAATTTCAAATTACACTACACTTAAATCTAATAAGTGATGTCTTAAAGCTGTAACAAATACCAGTCTGCCATACTTCACTGTACTCATGAGGGCTGTGTCGAAATACATTTAAGATAATAGGATATATTTAAACTTTAAAATTATCATTATAACAAAAAATAAATATATTAAGTGCAATAAACTATGCTAAGTGCTTACAGTTGTTTCTATATATAAGAATTTACTCTGTTTATCATTACAATTGGAATTAGAAAAATTAAGTTGCAGATCCAAACATATCTTAGGAGAAGAAAGAACATGACTTGATGTCCAGGGCATACAAGTGCAGAATTCAGGCTTTCAAAAACTGAATTATCTATCTCTAATTTCTTGCAGGTTAAAGAATTTTTCTATTTTTATTCTTTGAGAAGTGTTTGTTCATTTCACTTTCCTATTTCTTGATTAGGTCAGTTGACAAATGCATTTGTGTAAATCAATAATTAAGTCAATGAAAAAAATCAAAACATTATCAATCACAGTATCATCCAGTAAAATTAATGGGTAATAACTAAACTGACAAAAAAAAAAAAAAAAGGAAAGACTTCTACCAAGAAAACTAAAATGGTCTGTGAAGGGAATTAAAAGGGACATCAGAAAAATGGAAAGATGACCTCTCCTCTTGGACAGGCTGAACTAATGTTGTCAAAATGGCTATATTGCCAGAATTTATTCAGATTCAGCACATTTCCAATCAGAAAATCTAAATCATTCTTCACAGACCTAAAGACAGTCCTAAAATTATCCTGAAACAATCATAAAATCCATATGGGACCAGAAGAGACCCAAAATAGCAAAATAAATCCTGGGTAACCAAAGCAGAGTAGGTGGCCTTTCAATCCATAACTTCATCTATACTACACGGTAATAGTAATAAAAGTGGCACAGTATTCTTATTCTTCCTTTTTTTTTTTCAAAACCAGGGATTGGACTCAGACCCTTGAAGTGGCACAGTATTGACACAAAAACAGACACATGTTTAATTGGAACAGAATACAGGACATCTCCATTCATGTTCACTTAATGACTCTTTGACGAAATGGCCAATAGTGCAAGTTGCAATAAAAAATAATCTGTTAAATACATGATGCTAGGAAAGCTGGGTGAGTATTTACAAAAGTCTGAAGTTGGACCCTTATATCTGACTCTGTAAGAGATAAGCTAAAATCACAACGGATCAAATATCCATTTATTCCATCAATACCTACATATTTAGGTCCATCATTAGGCAGATTGAGCCTTTGTTTTCCCTTTTATAATATGTTGAATATCTGCAATTATGAAGATTCAAATAAATGAGGCAGTCAGCCTAGTGTCTGTTTCATACATCAGTAAATACTAGAAATTATCTCATAATGTTTATTAAATTAAATAAAAAGCAAGAAAATACACTGTGGTATACAAAAGGCTCTTCATACTACATAGTGATTTTTGAAAGCACATCTTCTTCCGTTTTACTGCTCCATGAGGGAAACTTTTATCTCACAAATGCTTGCAATAATAAAAGATCTCAGATTTGAAAGGGAGAATAACACCATATTTAAAATATCCTCTGCTTTTACTTTTATAACTGGACCACTAAGAATAAACTATTGGTTATGAAGATCTCCCTCAATCCAAAAATCCTTCTGTCTCCACTAGCAAGTGCATTTAACTTTTGAATAAGAACTTAACAGTGCTGGATGGCATGTACATGGATATTTTTGTAAGACTGACAATTTTAAAACCTTCTAAAGCAGGCATAGACTAGAAATGTAGAGAAAAATGAAAAACAAGCTTATAATCTTTATGAATGTAGAAAATATATGTAGATAGTTATAATTTACTATAATTAAATATCAACAACTCTATTAATGCTAAAGTTTATTAAAATTTACACAGACATAAACCACAGGATGTACATGAAGTCATTCCAACTGACCTGAAATCTATACAGTTAAATATGTAGAATTAAATCAAAATTACATAAAATTAACTGTGGTAATACTGAAGTGCTATAATAATTCAGCAATCACCTTGAATTGTTTTGTGAAGAGCTCAACTGTTGCACCTAATCCCTTAACACACAGTGCTGAACATGGCTAATCATCTTGTTTGGGCCGTTTCTGCCTCCTGTAAATTGTATATTGTGGTAAAAATCAATCTCATTTTATTTTTCCATATGTTATAATGTTTATGTATTATTGTTTGTTTATGTATTATCATCAAGGCTTCTGTAAGCAATGGGCCATAAGTAGTTAAGCTATTGGAGTGTCAAAAGGTCAAGGTGGAACTTGCCAGGTGAAGGAGCAATGGGAACAGGTGGACCCAGATGGTCCTAAGTAGCTCCACTGCTGGCTCCAGCTTGGCTATCATCACAATGCAGAAGCTGCTGCAGCCACTATGTCCAGCCCATTCATCTTCAGAACCTCTGAGAGCTGACTGTGCAAATTCACCACCACCCACATCAAGTTCAGCACCATGGTCAGAGGCCCAGTGTGTGGCTGTACACTGGCGTCACAATGTCTTAGTGCAAAAGAAGCAAAATTTCAAAAATAGTTAATGTGGCTGTAGAGACAGCTCAGCAGTCTAAGTGTATGCCTGGCTAGTGCAGGGACTTGGGTTGGGTCCTCAGTTCCACATGCCATGCTTGCCCCTGAACCCCAGCTGTGCTGTACCTGACACTCAAACCAGGCATGGTGGATCAGGCCTATAAGCTCATCACTGGGGAGGCAGAGAGAGGAGGATCACTATAATTCTGAACTGCATGGCGAGACCCTGCACCAAATAAATAAATAAGATTTTTAAAATATAGCAAATTGAGGTAACAGAAAATAAGGAACAGTAGATGGTTCCCAAAAGGTAGCTCCAACACAACTAACACAACACCTTTAAACATTTTTAAATTGCTTTATCAGTGTAAGTTGAGATTTATTTAAAAATATTACTATTTTGAGATAAAAGTTTA
>NW_004524595.1:24971365-24978078 GCF_000260255.1 Octodon degus | reverse complement strand
AAAAATTGAGTTGGAGGCACATTTAAGTTCAGTTAAATGAAATGTAAAAACAAAACACTTAATTTATTGCTAAATTATTGTCAATCGTTCCAGCACAGGAATGTTCCCCAGAAAATGACTAGATCTATGTGTTCCCAAATAACTCAATATTGTGCAATAGAAATAAATACAATATATTCTATACTGACATCAAAGGAATATGGGTTGTGAAGAAATAACAAAATTAATATATGTAGTATTTGATTCTAGCATATAAAATTCTGTTTTAAATGTCAAATGTAAAAGTATGATATGTTTTTTCCTCAAAGACTAGTCAAAACTTTCTGTAATATAGACAATGACATACACACATAATGAAGTGCTTTTCTGTTTTTGTGAAAATACTACAATTTGTCAGAATTTATTTGTGAGGCAAAACTGTGCAACACTGCTTACTAATAATACTACTATGCATTACATTTTATGTTTCGTGTTCAATTTTAAAAGTATCTACCATGCAAAGAAAGGTAAAATCTTTTATATTTTCTGAAAAAATTAATATCAATTAAATAGCATAATATTATGATATGATCAATGATAAAATAGTCAAAACTGCAGGAAATTATTTTATGGACATATTAGGTAAAACACTTTAAAATGTGTAATACTGCAGTATTTCGAGTTTCTTTAAAATGATTATTTTATCAACATAATTATTCAATTTTATACCTGAATTTGTATTATGATTTGATGTCATCTTTTAAAATGGGACTTCAAACTATATAAAGGTTTTCTCTGAAAACTCGGGGATACACCAATATAGCAAATCATATTATCCAGTCATGAAATTTGGTTTTGATAAATTGAAAGCCATACAGTCTCTAATAAATTTACTATACTGAGGCTACAGTTTGAAAGCCAGAATGTTAATAATACATGATTGTTGGTATGGCCTGCTTTTGGAAAATTACGAAAACAGCAAAATGAGCTCAGGAACAAGCAGCACGAATGGAATTAGATCATTGTCTCTAAATTCAAGACTCTAAAGCTTAAAGAATTAACTACTATTGAACCTCAAACTGTAAAATGCATTTTACCTGAAAGGCAAGAGCTTTACGGCAATGCATCTCACCATAACAAATACCTGAGAAAGTTCCTTGTGGAAGAGGACTTATTTGGGCTCATAGTTCTGGTGGCTTCACCACTCACGGTGTGCCCCATTTCTCTCGTCCTTTGACTTCATGTCACGGTAGGAGAATATGTAGCCAAAAGGAGCAAAACTATTCACCCAGGGGCAAGAAGCAAATGATAGACTAGAAACTGCATTCTCATAATCTCTATTGAGAGTGCTGCCCTAATGGCTGAAAAATTTCCCATCTCTGTTACCCTAAAGTTTCCAGGGCTTCCCTGTAGCACCCAGCGGGGGCCTTTCCTCCATTTTTCCTTTGTGAAAACTCAAGATCCAGTAATGGTAGCAAGATAGCTGCATATAAATATAAAAATATTGCATATTTTGGGTGTGTATTGTACAAACTAGTGATCAATTCAAAAGTATAAATGTTAAATATACTGAGTGCAACAAATAAATTTTCATTTTTATGAAATTATAGATGATGTATACTAGTCTGCAGCCATAAAAATCTAGTTACCTGTGAGTAACGGACAGAAAGAAAATCACATAAACACTATGGCAAATGGAAGTATTGGAAGCTGATGAACTTATTAGTCCCATTAGGGTGGTGCTTTTGTAGAGACATGCCAGTGAGAACACTCAGTCACTGTAGTTTAAAAACATGTAGTTTATTGATTGTCAACTATACCACAATAGTGAAATAAACAAATTACCATGAGAATTAAAAGGGGTGAGATTATGGCTCTCTTTATTACAAATGTGAGGAAATATGACATTCCTATTTATCGTTGGGAGCCTGTGAATAGATAGAATGCGTGCCCCTCAAGTTTTCTTTCCATGGAAAGGAAATGCTCAGACAGTTGAGTAAATAGATTGCACATGAGAATTTCCTAATGAAGCTAGGAGTATGGAGTTGTCTATAATTATGTTAATTCTGATAGTGACACAGAATGAGGGAAAAGAAGAGGCAAAGAAATGGATCTTTGTGAATCACATTTATATAAAACAGAAACCATGAGACATAGTGTACAAAAGAGTTTTGGGCAATGCAATTATAATATATTGATTATTATTAATTTCAAATCAAACAGGTGGTCATCCCATTAAGATTTTATCACTATGATACCTCTAAGGGAGCAGGGACTTAGAGTGAAAACATTCTACATTTAAGAGTTAACTATTATTAAGAGTCAATAATATATCTTTACTCTATTCACACACACTTCCTCTGTTGGGAAAGCAAGCTCTTTTATGTCTGCTTTCTTTGTAATCATCAGTGTTACCTCTTAAGGAACCAGTTTAAAACTAGGCTTTCAAAATGCATTGACACTTCTCATATGAAGAAATTCAAATTCACATAAAGCACATTAAAAAAATGAACACAGCTGTGTCTTTGAGAATTGCAAATTAAAGCAACATTGAGAGTCCATCACATTCTATAAACAATGACTAACATCTGAAAATTAACCAGTAACAAATACTGGTGAGGCGGTGGGGAGAAAAGAACTCTTCTCCATTGTTGATGGGACTGTAAACTGATAAAATCACTGTGCAAATCAATATGGAGATTAGACAAGTAAATGAATCTGATGCTAGAAAGTAGCAGTGGGGTGATAGAGAAAGGAAAATTTAAAAGTGTTATGCACATGTAGGAATCCCATATGGTGAATACAGTCATTATGTACTGGAAACAAATACCAGTAAAAATTTTAAAAATGGGAAAAATAAATTTATCCCACATGACAAAAGGAAAATTATGACAAAACTTGAAACTAGAATAGGAAAATGATATGAGATGGCAAAGAAAATCTTAATGAATGATTGACTCTTGGTGTAAGTGCAAGCTGCTGGTAACATTAGAAAGTAGGTTGTCCTCATCAGTAGAGAAGGAAGCTCACTGTTTCTGTTACTTCAGCTGTGTGGTCTTCACTCTGGCTTTCCCTAAAGTAGGAACGCAGCACAGTGGTTCCAAAACGAACACTGACATGAACCATACTCTAGAAACATCTGTGGAAAGGAAGATAAAAGCAAGTGAGAACTACATTGACTTCCTGGATTTTACATTTAAGCCACTTACACTTCCCGTCTAGTATATACACCTTCCTACACACAAGTTCATGGAATACAAGAGTGCTATTTGTTTTATTCCTTAACTTTTGAAACACCTACGTTTGTTCCATACATTAAACTATTTTTCCTCAATCTTAAATTGACAGATAGGAGTAGGTTTGTTATCTCTACATGAAATATATAAAATGTGTGTTCATAACGGCAACTATACAATATCACAAATAGTTAAGATTCTTGGAACAAGTAGTGACCACAATTTTAACATCCATATATTTTTACATACTAGAAATATGACTCACAGTATGTCACTCAGACACATATATCTGAAGTACTCATAAAATGAGCAGGTGTTTATTATGAATGAACTGTAGTCGCCTTGAGGATTAAGAAAAAGTAAAATTTTATAAGATTACTTCTTTTTTTCTTTGTTTCTTTCTTCTTCTTCTGGGAATTGAGCTCAGGACCTTATACTTTCCAGGTAGACACTGTGCTACTGAATGATATCCCTATCTATGCCCAGTTTAATACTTGACACATAGTGAATTCTCAATATTTTGACAATGTTTTTATTATTTGAGGAAATATAGTGTTTAGGTTTTATTTTTAAAAGTCTCAGAAATAATACAATAAAAATGGTCTTTATGTATAGCCATAGCAAAAAGAAATAGAGATATTTCTTTTTAGGGGAGGATAATGTTATTTAGTGTATTAGTTATGATTCCATAAAGGAATAGATTCAGTATAAAATGTATGCATGTTTTATACAAGGAATTTATTAGGTGGGCTTCTAGGATCTTATTCAGAAGAGTCCCAGTGGTTCTTTGCTGGATCAGAGACAAAAAGATTCAAAACGGCCACCCCTGTGATGAAGCACAGTTATCTCCTAGCAGTGAAAAGTTGCAGGCCTGGAAATGTAACGTGGTATCACAGTGGGAGTTTGTTATGAAACCTAACACTTTACTAGAAGGCTGAAGAGTTTGTTCAGGAACCCTACAAGAACTGCAGAGGCATGCCAACAAGCAATATCAAACACTTCCCTCTCATTGCACTTTTATTCAGACAAAATTACAAGCCAATTGGTTGTAATATTCAGGGTGAGTTTCTCCCATTTATTTATCTTTCTATCTATTTATTTATTTATTTTGCATTTTAGGGAAGGGTCTGTGGAGTGTCCAGGGTTTCACTTCTAGATTGGACTCATAGTGATCCACCTGTTTACAGCCTCCCAAGAGCTGGGATTACCGGACTGTACCACCACGGCCAGTCTCAATTGCCATCTCTGTGGGCCCCTGGGGCAGTACTGGCACAAGCAGGCCCTGGGATGGAACTCCCAGCCCCTGTGCCTGCTTGCAGGTGTTTTAATCCACTGAACTATTTGGCTGGTCCTGCTCCCCTTTATTTGCTGGCTTACATTTCTGTTTTCCACAGTCACACCCCAAAATCACTAATCTGCTAGGAGATGCTCAAGTCAAGCTGGCATATCACAATTAAAGATCACAATTGAAAAGTTCCAATCTTACTGATACAGGAAGGAAAACTAAACCAAAGTTATGGTATGCTATGGTGCCATTTTAAAGCTTAAGTTTCTGTTACTTTAAGGTTGCTATTTCTAAATGTTGTCAAAGTTACCTCTATGCAAAATGTGGGACACCTTTATTCCTTTGTCACAAGCTAAGTCCATACTTTGTAGTATTTCTGTAGCTACACTAAATCATATAAGGAACATTCCCCTATATGCAGAAATAGATTGGACCTAGAACTCTGTAACTATTCTCCCTTTCTGCTCTGAGGGGTCAGTACTCATTTATGTGCTGGGTGTCCACTGCTGGCTCCCCAATAAACTTGCTTATCTCTGTTTCCAGCCTCAGTGGGAGACTCAATTAATAAGTGCATGTTATGCAACACTATATGTTTTATCTTTCACAAAATGTAGCTTTATTTTCAAGTTTTATTTTGTAAACTATTAAGAATCTGTAAGTGTGGAGAAATAATTAAGTAAGATTTTCTGTAGGGAATATTACTTTGGCCAAAAGCCAGGAGATGAGGAAACAGAAAGGAAGAAACCAGTAAGAAAAGGCAATCCAGTGAACTTCAAATAAACATTAAAATCTAAAAGGTCACACTAAAAGAGTGTGGTACGCCATAAGTAACTTTTAATTCAACTGAAACTGAGATCATCTATGTCTTTCACCCTGTCTTCAGATGTAAATATTTATAGATCATGAAATATCAGGAATTGGAAAAACATCAATTTATAATTGTATAATGATCACTGATAATTATAAACAAATGGTGCATATCATAATATAATTCTTTCACAAAAACTGTAAAAAAATGTGGCGAAGCAATAAATGATACTTGTGTATCCATGTGAAGGGATAGGAGTGGACAGGAGACAGGTCGAGTCGAACAATATTGTCCACTTTGGTTTATTTGACTAAGGAAATAGAGTTCATATAAATTAAAAAATAACCCTGTGAGTTGTTTTTTACTTTTTTTTTATTACACTGGTACCTCAGTTCATGAATTTTTTTGCTCACAAACAATTTGGTTTGAAAATGGAAGCATTTGAGGTCTGTTTTGTTTGGTTTGGTTTGAGAATTCTGCCACAAGGAATGAAAGACAGTGGTCATCTTTCCCACACAAACACAAACACAAGCACAAATAGAGCCATCTGTTTCAGAATTGTAGAACGAGCTAAATTTGTGAACCGAGACACCATTGTATTTGTAGTGGGAGATAAGGCAAATCCCACAGTAATTCCAGGACAGGATGATAAAGCATGTTGACACATGGATAAGAAGGCAGGTCTTACCATCAGCAATGAGCATTCCTGTAGGTCTCTACTTTGAGCTTCACTTACTTAACTGTTTACTTCATGGCTGTTTCTGTTTCTCATTCAGATCCAGAAACCTAGAAATATAATTTGTTACAAAGCATTACCTGCTAGCTCTCTATCAGTTGAAAGAAAGCAATCCTTAGATAAATATCAAATGACTGAGGAATTGTTTTCCATATCTGAGGCTTTTCAGGTAGCAATGGAGAGAAGCAAGGTTTAAAATAAAAATAAAAGGACAAGACATGAGATTTTTGCTTAGTGGGTATAGAAAGTAATAGTAGAAGGAGTTATCTGAGACTCGGCTGGTGAATTTATGAAGGTGATAAAAGATCATGTACTCTTACAAGACGCTTACTGAAAGCTATAGGTTTATCAATGAGACAGAGCAAAACATAGTACTGTGTTTCTGTTTTGTTCAAAATTGCTTTTCTGGGCCCGGCCAAATAGCTCAGAGGATTAAAGTACCTGCTTAGGCAGTCGCAGTAACTGTGGTTCCATCCCTGGGCCTGCTGTGCCAGTCCCGCCCCCAGGGCATGCTGAGAAGTTGATTGAGATGGGTGTGATGGCATGCACCTGTAATTCCAGCACCGGGGAGGCTGTAAACAGGAGAATCACTACAAGTCTGATCTAAGCAGTGAGACCCTGTAGATCCTGTAGATCCTGTCCTAAAATACAAAATAAATAAATAAATAA
>NW_004524595.1:24970034-24971265 GCF_000260255.1 Octodon degus | reverse complement strand
GTGAATGATGGAAGGAAAATCAATCTATTCTTTCTTATTTAGTAACCAGAATATCATATTCACCCTACTGTAAAGGATATTTAGAATCCCACATTTACTTCTGTATTGCAGTTGCAGTGTGCGTTTATGCCATCAATTATTTCTATTCCAGTAAAATGTTTTCATTCATTGCATATCAAATAGCAGACTATAGTTGAAACATAAAACAATCTGCTTATATGTCATAATATATGAAAGATCAATATGTATTTTTTTAATGGAAACAGTAGTTTGGGAAAAATTGCCAGGGTAACCATCTCTGAAGTAAGGTTTCAGTGGAAATAGGGTTAGAAATGGAAATCTGTCTTGTTTCCTCTTCTGGAAATAGCATTCCAATTTAACCTTGGAGAGGGCTGGGGAGACAGCTCAGTAGGTCAAAGCGTCTGCCTGTCATGCACAAGGGACACAGGTTTGATCCCTGCTACCTCACGCCATCCTTGCCCTGGAATCCCAGGTGCGCTGTGCATAATTAAGCATGATGGCACATGCCTGTAATCCCAGCACTGCGGAGGCTGAGATAGGAGAATCACTATGAGTCGGAGCTGTGTAGTGAGACCCTCTACCAAATTGAAAAAGAAATTTAAAAAAAATTAAAAAGAAAACCCCTTGGAGAGATAGTCACTCATTGTATTCTATATTAGAAAAGTTAGAAGAATTAGTTACTCCAACATTATCTACAATTTAAATTTTGATCAACTGTCATGAAAAACAAAATTGAATTCAAGCTTACTAATCAAGGTATGAATTGTCTTGATGAATCCCCTTCTTGTAACCTTGCAATTTGCCTTCCTTAGTTCATTCCTATAGGCATTTCCATGTTCATGGTTTGTCCTAGGACTACCTCTTCCAATGAGCACTTTTATTTTAAATATTAAAAACAAATGGCAAGGGCTGGGGAGATGGCTCAGTGGAATAAGCGCTTCCCTGGCAAGCGCAAGGGATTGAGTTCAATCCCCGGTTCTAAAAAAAAAAAAAAAAAAATGACAGAAACAAAGACAAAAATAGAGTAACAAACAGCAATGCAAATGGTACAGAGTTTCAAAACAAGAATTAAACTCTAACAATGGTTGTTATATTACATATTTTAATTGTCAAATCTGTTTGGATTAACAGATATCTGTATGCAAAATCAGTTAAGAAATTAAACATTCATAGGGCTGGGAAGATGGCTCAGTGGGATAAGAACTTCTCT
>NW_004524595.1:24967863-24969934 GCF_000260255.1 Octodon degus | reverse complement strand
GCATGTGGTGCTGGGGGATTGAACCGCGGTCCCTGATGCCTTGCCAAGCTTGTTCTAAGTAGGTGCTTTAGACCACTGAGCCATCTCTCCAGCCCCTGAAAAAATCTTGACATTCTAGTTTACTTACAGGTCATTTATTCATCTCTATATTTTAATTTATTTTGTTTATTTGAAATTGAAAACTAAAACTCAATTTGTATTATTGATACAGAATTAACTACGTAGGTGATAGATTTGTTGATCCTTAAAATGATACTCATCTAATTTTTTTATATAAAACGGTTTTAGTGGGTGAAAAGAATTTCAAAAAAGATACAATTGAGCAAAATTTTGAGATCAGATCAAATGTAATGAAACAGATTCAGGAAGCTGGGAATCTGAAGATTATTTTGACAGACGTGGGAAATAAGGGCTGCACCTGCCTATCTTGCCTGGTTCTCAATGCTCCACTAGCGCTGGCAATCAGCCACTTGCAGCCATGATGTGAAAGAGGGGCAGTTAACGGTAGATGACAAGGTCACCACTAATGACATCCTAGAGGAAACCAGTCTAGTTGTAAATTCTGAATTGGCCATGTGGAAAGAAACTAGCATGGCAAATGAAAAACTACTGCCTCAAGATCTAAAGATAATAATACAAATTATATATGGCTTTTTATGGTTTACAAAGCACATTAACACATAGGATTAGTTCCAAAAATCATAATAAGACTATGAAGGACAATGTTTTAAACACACTTGAAGTTCATGTTCAGCATCGCAGCATGGTCAAGGTCTTATGTTAATAACAAAGGGGTTTTCTTTAGGAAGACAAGGAGAAAGAATGGGGAAATCATATATGAAACCTGTTAATTTGAGTTTAAAAACGATCCCTGTAAAGACTTCAAAATTAATTCAATACTTGTAAACTAATGGTTCTCACAGAGGAACTGTAGAGAGAAAACTATAAAACAAAAGACTCCATAGAAAATATGGCTGATACTAGATCTTTTTATAGTGCTGTCTGGAAGACTTTGGTCTGTTATGTTAAAGAAAACCAGCACAAAACTACAAATGCTTAAAATGGAGACAGAGTGTATCCTCTGTTTCTTAGTACATGAGTACATGCTGCTTTTTTTTCCATCAAACATCTCTTCTCTGAGGTTTGCTGTGGAACAATATTGTATGCTTTCTCACTAAATATTATATGAACTGTGAGCTGCTGAGCACCTGTTGCCTCTAACACTTGGTTCTAAAACTGGGTGTAATAGTTTTAGTTCCTTGCAAGATGACAATGCCTATATAAGTTTTAGGACCTATACCCTGATTAGCCTTAGTCATTGTGACTTTCATTGTTACGTGAATACTACTCCTATCTTTCTTCTATACATTCATTCAATTTCTTTGTGAGAAGAAACCACTGAGACAATAAAAGTTACTTGCACTACTTTACATATGACTTTAAAAAATTAAAAAATAATCCCTGCTCTTGTACTGACCTTTAGCATTCAAAGAAGGAACAGTAACATCAAAGTCATTATGGTGGCATAATCAGAATACAAGTAGACCCTAGACAGAGAATATAACATTTTAGAGCTGAGAGGGGGAATAGTCTTTAGTTTACATTAAGTGCTTAGTCAGGGTTATGTGAAAGTAAGAAACATATCTAGTTAAAATGCAAGAAGTAATGATATAAATTAAGAACTGAAATGGTTTCTATTGAACATGGAATCAAGTGAAAGTGATTGAAAGTCTACTTATTATTTAACAGCAGAGGGAAAAACAATTCTCAATAAAATCTAAATATTAATCATCAACATACTGCATATTCACCAATATGATGTGTCATGAATCCATTCCTAAATTTAGAAAACATTGCTGTACAAGAACTACAGTAAAACATGTATTTGTATGCCAGCAGAAAAACAAGGAAGACTATGACTTGCTTTTTTTTTTTCAAAGTTTTATTGACAAACAGATAGCAATGAGACAGTTTCAAATCATATCGGAAGGACAGTTTCAACAAATAATACACTGCATATATTCTTCTTAGTGGTTAATTGCTGTACAAGATGAGGAATTGTGATCCCATT
>NW_004524595.1:24965843-24967749 GCF_000260255.1 Octodon degus | reverse complement strand
TAGAATATCAGTCCCTGATGCCCATACCTAGGGAAGTATGTAGCTGTATTTCTTCTTTTGTCTTGAGGTCTGGCCCATATGGGAGTTTCTGTCTTTTCCAAGTTATAAAGTCACCTTGTCTCCTTGTTTTCCATGTTATCTCCTTGAAGGCCTGGAGATTAGGACCACCTCATTGCATGGTTTTCCTCTATAAAAGTCCCGCTTGCTATTGACTCACTTCCCCATTTGGAACTAGTTTTAATCAGTTTTACCTGAGCAATGGTGCTTGCAATCTCATTGGTTGTTCATAGTTTTGTCCCACTCACCTAAGTGAGTTCTCATGTTCTCCACCACATTAGGACCACTTCACTGCATGGTTTTCCTCTATAAAAGTCCCGGGAAGAGACAGCTTCCCATGGAACACCCACTCCATGGGTCCCCCTCCTGTCCCTCTCTCAGAGAGGAGCTTTCTTTCCCCAATAGATATATTCTGCTCATAACCTTAGTTTGTTCCTAAAATTTATTCTTCGATTTTAGAGAATATGAACTCATCCCCGGTACTTTTCATGTTGGGAGTTCCATTTTTTCCCCTATATCATTTGGAGGTCTTCCACCTTGGTATCATTTCTTTCCTAATATGTGACCAATTTGCTAAAATCCGAAGATGTTTTCAGTTTCAATATGATCCTCTCCATTTCCCTAAGGATGTTTATGTATTAATAGTGTCTTATTTTAATGTCATAATTTCACTAGAGATGCTTATAATGAGTGTTAGCCTGATTTGAAAAAATATTTTACCATTAATATATTGTAATATAGGAGCGGGGGAGATGGCTCAGTAGAATAAGAGCTTCCCTGGCAAGGGCCTGAGCTCAATCCCCAGTTCTGCCAAAAAAAATGTAATATAATAATTATTGATTAACTTAGTTAAGAACTACTATTTATTAAGCACATAACTTCATAACAGACATTAATGTATGTATTTATTATTCTATTTACTTCCAATTTTATGGTTTAATACTAAAACTTCCATAACAAGTAGATTCTGTCTCTGAAATAACTGTTTTGGCATCCAGTTCCATGTTATTTTGTTAGCAAATATACTTAACCCAAAAGTAGTCAGATAGATAAAACACTAATGCTCTTATTTTTAAAAGTTTCTCTTTAAAAAAAAAGTATTTATTTGTTACAGGGTATCAATGTGCAGCTCAGACTCATGGTGACCTCCTGTTTTCAGCCTCCCCAGTGCTGGCATTACAGGTATGCGCCACTTGAGTCTCATTGGCTGGCTCAGTGTTCCCAGGTGTGGGGCCAGCATGGCATGTGGTGCCAGGGATTGAATCCCTGTCTCTAAGCTTGCCTAAGCAGGTGCTTAATCCGCTGAGCTATCTCACTGTCCCTAGATTTCTCTCTCTCTCTCTCTCTCTCTCTCTCTCTCTCTCATTTTGACAGTGTCTTATTATGTAGTTAGGCTTGCCTTGGGCTCATTTTGTAGTCTTGTATTTACAACAATCTTCCAGCCTCTACAGAGGAGTTTTAAACATTTCTTAAAGATTGATATTAAGAATTCAACTTTTTTGTTATTGTACAAAAAAATCAAAGAAGTCATTTGTTTTTGCTGCACATAGACAAGCAAAAAATAAACCCCACAAAACAATTTTAACTTGGACAAATATTCAGTTGTCCTACCTGTTGTGAGTCTCAATCAATTGTATACTTAAGTGCAATTGTATTTCTTCACAGATTTTGAAACAAATATAATGTCTTCTTATAATAATTGAGTGAAATGATCAGAATAAAAACATGTTTTTAAACTGAAGCGTGCATTTCAAAATTATCTAATCAATGTGCCCTAATAAAGTTATGCAAAAAGTATCTTAAAATGATGAACTCTTTTATTTATATTTTCTCCTCATTTTCACTAACA
>NW_004524595.1:24954419-24957533 GCF_000260255.1 Octodon degus | reverse complement strand
TAAATAAATAAATAAATAAATAAATAAATAAATAAATAAATGTAAACAAAATTGCTTTTCCGGTAGTGAGTACCTGGTATACCACACTTTTTACTAACAAGCAACTGGCTATCAGCTGAAGTGTGACTTCTTGTGTTCTCTTTTTGACAGAATGCTAGAAAAACCATTTTCAGGTTTCATGACTTCCAGTTTCTCTTTTCCCATAACTGTGAATATGTTCTCCTTCTCCTTCACTCTAGAGGTTTTCATTTTTACAATTTTCTTTCAGTCAGTAGTGACCTCTACTTTACCCAAACCAATAATTCAATTTTCCTTTAGAGTTTATTTAAATTTTGGCAGCATTTAAAAAATAATTTGTCTATACTGGGAAGGGCAGCCAGGACTAGAGGCACCTGGGACTCTCAACAACCAGCTTGGCTAGAGGAAAGCAGGTGTGTGACCCATACCTGTGAACGATATGAAGCACCTGTGATCTGGCAATTTGCCTGGCCAGAGGAATACAGGGTACACCTACTCTAACAAGACAAAGTATTTGGCATTAAAAAAATACTGATTTATGGTGCATTCTTTTATATAACTGTAGAGTTTTCTCCTGTTGTGTAAAGCACAAAATCAATAGTTACAAAACTTTGTCAATTTCTAAGTTTTGCTTAATGCTATTATTATTGGTAATTGTACTACTGTAGATAGGAAGCAAATCTGTTGCAATCACTTGTTCTTCCTTGGATAACAATGTTGGGCAGCTCTGGGGTAATAACCTTGTCACAGCCCTACACCTAGAGACTGAGGACTAAGCCAAATGTAAAGCAGCATTGCCTTGTCAATGAATTGGGAAGGCAGGATCTCAGGAAATGACACAGGCCAAGAGTTTCTGGCAGACAAAATATATCCCTGAAGAACAGACTTTTCTTAGAGTGGAATAGATCGTAGTTATATAGCTACCTACTACAAAAATTCACAAGAATCATCACATAAATCAAAATGAAATTTGTTTTTAAAACAGAAAATGACAAGAAAAAGGAGAAAAATGCAATTTCAGACATCCAGCCAACCCTGAAAAAGGACAGGGTATGTCCATATAGAAAAAATTTAAAGTTGCACACCAAGTCTCTGGAACGATAGCAATTGAAGTAATGAAATAACTCTAGGTGACTATAGAGGTAATAAATAAAGTCTCAGGTAAAAAGAGTAATGATAACCATAATTAAAGAATTGGTGAGTATATCTAAAGAAGGAACAGATAAAAAATACAGGAGCATATATAAAAGATGGAAACCTTGGAAGATTAACATAGGAAAGAGTTAGAATATATGAGACAGAATCAGTGAGCTATCCCAGAAATAAAAAATTCCATTTAAAGGTGGTAAACCACTTGGATGAAACTGAAAATAGACTTTTAGACTTTAAAGACAGCATTGCAGCTAGCTACCATGAAAGAAAAGGTGTCTTTAAAATAAGAACGAAATAGGAAACAATATTGCAACATCTGCAAGATGACCAAATAAAGAACAACGTAAGACTTATGGATGTCAAAGAAAAAGATTCAACACAAATGACATAAAGACTATTTGTACAAGTATTAGCAGAAAATTTCCCAAGTATGGGAAAAGAATCTGTCATACAGTTAAGGGAATCATAACCAACTCCAATTAGTCTTAAACAAAATATGTCTACAACCAGACACATAATGATCAAGATACCAGAAATTCAGCATAAGAACAGAATATTCAAAATTTTTAGAGAAAAGAAACAGATCACCTTTAAAGGAAAGTCCACAAGAATCAGAGCAGAATTCTCAACATAAACCATCAAGTCGAGGAAAACTTGGAGTAATTATTTTAAGTCCTAAAACAAAACAAATTCCAACCCATATTGATGCATACCTCAAAACTATACTTCAAAATGAATGCAGAAGTAAGATACTTCCATGGCGAAGAACAAATAAACAAATTTATGAACACAAAATGAGCCCTACAAAAAGTACTGATATTATAGAAAGAGATAAAAATTAGTACAATTCCAAGAGCAACAACATGACAAAGATAAACCAATATACATTAGGTTTAATCAGAAAAGTAAATGGCCTCAATTCACCAATTAAACAAAACAAAACATTGACAGAGTGGATTAAGAAACAAAAGCCACCAATATGCTGGATACAAGAAAAAAATGTTTAACTCAAAAGGAAATTCATAGACTGAAAATCAAAGGATGGAAAATAATATTCCATGAGACAGGAACCCAGAAAAAAGCAGGGATAGCTAATCTGGTTGCAGATAATGAGAAATTCAAACAAAGAATGATCAAGTGAGATAAAGATTACTAAACAGTTAAGGGTAAACTTCAAGAGAAAGAGATAATAATTATAGTTATGTATGCACAAATATAGTAGCACCCAACTACATAAGGCAAATTTTAAGAGACTTGAAAAACCAAATAACCAATAACATATTGTAAGGGGTGTCTTAATATCATATTAACCACAAAGAGATAGATCATCTAGAATAAATTAGCAAAAAAATAAAAATAAAAATAATAAAAATAAAAATAATAGAACTGGATGAAACTTGGGCACAAATATATTTAGCAAATGTTTACAGAGTATTTCACCTATTTGAATACACATTCGTTTCTGCTACACATGGGATGTTCTCTAAAATAGATCACACACTATTCCATAGAACATGTTTAAGTAAATATAAAGGAATTTAAATTATCTCATACATATTATCTGAACATAGTGCAATAAAATGGAATATTAATGATGAAATAAACTTCAGAAACTTCATGGAAATTAAACAATACCCTCCAGAATAAAAAATGGGTCAAGAAGAAATTAAACAATATCTACAATCAAACAAAATTTCAAATATAACTTACTTTAATCTGTATGATGCAAGGAAAGTAGTTCTCAGAGGGCAATTTATAGTGGTGAACTCTTACATTAGAAGGAGAGAACAAGGGGCAGGGGAGATGGCTCAGTGGAATAAGCGCTTCCCTGGCAAGTGCAAGGACCTGAGTTAAATCCCTGGTTCCTCCAAAAAAAAAAAAAAAGAAAAGAAAAGAGAAGAGAAAAGAAAAGAAAAGAAAAGAAAAGAAAAGAAAAGAAAAGAA
>NW_004524595.1:24953377-24954319 GCF_000260255.1 Octodon degus | reverse complement strand
AGCCCTTGGAATTACAGTTTTAACCAGAGAAACTAAAGACACCTACCAGAGATAGCTTTTGTGTGAATGTCATCTAACAAAATGTCACAATAATGTAGATGCTCAGTGAGTATAAAGACAAAAATATTTTAAAGGGCCTATATCAAAGAAGAAGGGCCTTGTTCCAGAGTGTTCTTCTCTACCATGGCCCCATGATTACCGGGTGGAGCTGGTTACATCCTTCTGGGAAAAATTGTGTTCATAGTCTAGCAGTGATAATTTTTCCTTTGGTCTATGGCCAGTTCCTGTTCTTTCTAGGATATCAATGATCATGTAACACATAATTTTTCTAATTTTACAAGAACTACATTGCTCTGGAACCATTTGTTAAAGTATTCTCAGAATCATGCCATTGTCTATTCATTTTCTCAGAGATAGTTGCCCTTTTTTCTTTTCTGTAGCCTTAAGATTTTAAAGTTTGTTTGTTTGTTTGTTTGTTTGTTTTTCTGTTCTGGCTTTTTGTTTTTGATTTTTTGGCAGAACCGGGGATTGAACTCAGGCTCTTGCTCTTGCCTGGCAAACACTTATTCTACTGAGCTATAATTTGATTTGAAACTGTCTCATTGCTATTTGTTTCTCAATAAAATTATGGAAAAAAAAAAAACAAAGAGGGTGGTAGAAAGCACAGCTAGAGCAGGGAACAAGGACTGGATCCTAGCAATTTCAGAGATTACTTTTCAGGTCTGCACAGTCCTATGGATAACCTATTATGACTGCGGCACTATATTGGATTATTTTGCTGAATTCACATACCTACAATATTTAAATGGCAATGGACTACCTATCTCTGACAAAACTAAATGAAAAAGGGGGATATAAATGAAGGACCATTTTGTATCTGTCTATACAAAGTAGTTAGGATAGATATATAGCTACTTTCTCTTAATTCAATGTGAAGTAAGA
>NW_004524595.1:24946017-24953140 GCF_000260255.1 Octodon degus | reverse complement strand
AAGAAAAGAAAAGAAAAGAAAAGAAAAGAAAAGAAGAAGAAGAAGAAGAAGAAGAAGAAGAAGAAGAAGAAGAAGAAAACAATAACAAATAAATAGCCTAATGCTGATCTTTGAGCTTGTAGGAAAAGAAGAGGAAGTCAAGCCTAAAACCCAAAAAAGGAGAAATTTATAAAGATGAGAGTAGAAATTAATGTAATTGAGAGAGTTGGTTCTTCAAAGATTAAATAAAATTGATAAAACCCAAGTCAACATTATTTTAAAAAGAAAAGAAAAGAACTTAAATTTATGCAATAAGGATGAAAAGGGTGAAAACAGATCTTGTGGCAATTCAGAAGATCATCAATAGCTTCTTCTGAAATCTTTACTCTCATAACATGGCAAACACAGAAAAAAAAATGGAAAAAATCCTAGAAATATATTAATTTCCAAAACTGAATCAAGAAGATATTAATATTCTGAATAATTCATTGTCAGTTAAGACAATTGAAGTTATAATTTATAATATAACCAATAAATGAAAGTCTAGGGCCTAAAGGATGCACAGTTCAATTATATCATAAATTTAAAGAGGATTGAATTCTAATACTCCACAAAAACCTTCAATGAATTTTTTTTTCTTTTGAGTAGGGTCTCACTTTGTGACTCAGACTCGTAGTGATCCTCCTGATTACAGCCTCCCTAGTGCTGAGATTACAGGTATGCACCACCAGACCTGGACTCCATTTCCAGCTCAGCTTGCCCGGGGGTGGGGCTGGCATGACATGCAATATCAAGGATCAAACCATGGCTCCTGCACTTACTTAAGCAAGTGCTTAGTCTGCTGAGCTATAACGCAGGCCCTTTTCAATGTAATATAAAATTAAGCAATTATTCCTAACTCATTATGGAGGAAAATACTAGACTGATGCCAAAAAACAGAGAAAGACTCAACCAAAGTGATAATTACAGGCAAATATCCCTAGTAATCATACATGCAAAAATAGTCAATAAAATACCAGCACAAAGAATACATGAAATCATCAGGAATATTACCCTCAGTGACAAGGTGGGGTTCATCCCAGGGATACAGGGATGGCTCATCATATGCAAATCTATAAATATAATACAGCATATCAACAAAGACAAAGAAAAAAAACACACAGTCATATCTTAATAAATATAGTAAAAACTTTTGACAAAGTAAAGACTGAAACATGAATTAATGATAAAAAAACCCTACAGAAAATTGGAACATATGGTCTTTCTCTCTATCCAATAAAAGCTATCTCTGACAAACCAATAGCATATATAATACTAAATGGAAAAGTAAAATCTGTAAGCTTTCACTATTAAATCAGGTACAAGACAAATATGTGCACTATTACCATACCCATTCAATATAGTTCTTCGAACATTAGCCAGAGCACTTAGAAGAGAGATAAAAGGAATAAGAATTATAAAAAATAGTTAAATTATCATTATTCACAGAAATATCTGGTACTCTACATTGAAGACACCAAAAACTGTAGCAAACGACTTCTAGATTTAATAAGCAATTCATTAATGTAGCAGGATACAAAATCAATATTCAAAAATCAATAGCATTGCTATACACAAAAAATAAACTCACTGAGACAGAAATCACTTATTCTACTGAGCTATCTCGCTGGCCCCTCTTGTAGATCCAATAACCAAATTGAGTAACATAGCAGGATACAAAGTCGACTATCAAAAATCACTAGCCTTCCATACACAAACAATAAATGAACCAAGGGAGAAATTTGGAAACCACATTTTTCACAATTCCACCCTCCAAACTGAAATACCTAGGAATCAGTCTCACAAAGAAAGTAAAATATTAATGCAGTACAAATTATAGTACTCTGAAAAAAGAGATTAATGAGTATTTCAGAAAATGAAAAGATACTCCTTGCTCCTGCCATTGTGAAAATGGCCATACTTCTGCAATTGTTGTACAGATTCAATGCAATCCCAATTATAATATCATTAGTATGCCTCACAGATCTAGAAAAAACATTCCTAAAATTCATGTGGAATGACAAGAAACCTCAAATACCAAAAGCAAACCTGGGCAACAAAGGAAAGGGAAGAGGGATCACAATCCCTGACTTGAAATTATACTACAAAGCTATAGTGCTAAAATCAGCATGATACTGGCAAAAAAAAAAAAAAATGGATCTGAAGATCAATGGAACAGATTAGAAGATGTAAACACAATGGCAAGCATACACAACCACCTTATATTTGACAAAGGGTCCAAAGAGGTTCATTGCAAGAAAGATAGCCCCTTTCATAACAGGTGCTGAAAAAACTGGTTTTCCCTATGCTGAAGGCTTAAAATAGACCCATCCCTACAACCTTGCACAAAGCTACAGTCAAAATGGATCAAAGATTTAAATATTAAAAGTGAAACACTAAATTTGCTGGAAAACAAAGTAGATAGAAATCGTAAAGACATTGCAGTAGGTGGAGTGCTTGAATCAAAATCAAACTGCATGGGAAACACTTCAAAGCATCAACAATTGGGATCTCCTCTTTTTGAAAAGCTTCTGCACATCGAAAGAAATCACCAACAGAATAAAAAGAAAACCCACAAAGTGAGAAACAATTATAGAAGACTGTCAGACAAAGGACTCCTATTTAGAACATTTAAAGAACTAAAGAAAAAATCAGGCAACCAAAATTCAAAGACCCAATCCAAAAACAGGCATCTAAAATGAATGTACACTTCACAAATGAAAAGATACAAATGGCAAATAAATACATAATATCACAGTATCCTACCATTTCTCTGTTTGGCTCATGCCCTTATTTATTTTGTGATACATCATTAGTCATTCAAGAGACACAAACGAAAATGATGCTGAGATACCATTTTACACCAGAAAGAATGACTATCTTCAAGAAGTCAAACAAATAAATGCTGGAGAGGCTGTGGGGAAAAAGGAACACTTTTCCACTGTTGATGGGAATGCAGCCTGTTACAAGCAATATGGAAATCAGTATGGAGATTCCACAAAAATTGAGCATTAAAGGTCCCATTCAAGCTAGCTATTCCACTCCTAGTTTTTTATTTTGTCAGTACCTCTTGCCATTTTTGTATTCTAAATATTCCCCATCTAAATATTTTTCAGCAATTCCAGTTCTACTGCCATCAAGCCACAATTACCCCTCTAGATCTCTGTAATTATTTCCCTAATCTGTTTTTGCAGTCTGTTGTCAAGGTAGCAGAGTGTTTCTGTTGAATTACATCCTGTCATTCCTCTTCACAGAATCCCCCAAAAGCTTCCACTTATACTCATTGTAAAAACAAAATTTTCAGAGTTATTTATAGCATGGTCTAATTCCTTAATGACACTTGGGCATGAATGTGAACTCACTCCACTTCAGCCCAATTGGTTTTACCGTTTATCATTCCATTTGTGAGGAATGTGTGCTCTTGCCTTTGCTACCTAAATCAACTAGAGTGATTATCTACCTAAATTACCTACCTAAATTACCAGGAACATAGCATCACCAACTTGCCAACATTTTTTCAGATCTTTACTCAATTTTACCCTTCCTAGGGAAAAGTCATTTTTGTAGCTATCCAGATTTAATTTGCAAACTCGGTATATGTTCTCTCCGTCTCTATCTCTCTATGTCTGTTTCTCTCTTCTTTCCCTCTCTTTTCTTATTTTTCTCCAAAGCATTTACAACTGTCAATGTACCATATTTAATTTTTTTGTTGTTCATTACTTATTTTTTCTATTGCAGTTTATAGAAAGGACACGATGTTTAAAACTGACAACATGAGGAACTCTTCTCTTGGGCTCAGGCTTTCTGCCTCTTCTGTGAAACTTCTTTTGCTTTATCATCAAGTCATACAGGCACAGGAAAACAACCACATGGAATGACTGTGTACTGTAAAGGATTAACTTGGTTTCATTGTAATTAACACTTTAAACTTCACTGGAGATTTTTTTTATGTTAACTGCATATTTTCACAGATGTTTCTTATATTCATATTTCCTTTTTCCATTTATTGTAAGTCTGCACAAACTTATTTCCAAGGTGGTTGGATTGCAATAGATTAACTAATTTCTGACTATAAAATAATTAATGAAGATACTTCTCATTGTCAAATTCTAGAGACTTTAAAGAAAATCTTAGTCTTATCTGAATAAGATCTTCAGTTGATTCTATTGATCAGAAATTAAATTATATGCAAATACGTCAACTAAGTTTTAAAAATTGATTCTCTGTATTTGCTGTAGTAGTGGATGATTGAACATTAATTTTTGAATAAATATATATATATATATATATATATACATAAGTACAAATCATATTTGAGTCAAGTAATTTCTGTTTTTTTTTCCTTTTTTAAAGTACCATTGTTGAAATTTTCTGCATAAAAAACAGGTAAGACTTGTCCTCATCGATGAAATAGAAGATAATTGACAAACATTGCATCAATTAAGTTTAATGAAAAATAAGTAATAATGTAATGATTTTACAGACAGTATACTTAATTTGGAAAACATTCAAAGGCTGACAATTCCCAAGGCTTCAGAGAAAAAAGAATAGTCCTAAAAGATAGATCTTGATTGTAGGTTGTTATAAAAGATAGATCATGATTGAGTGACTAATGAAAGCCAACAGCACCTCAAGGAGCCCACAGTCTTTCACTTAGCAGTCAGAGACAGCATGACCTGGGATTTTTCAATCTAGCTGAGGGAGTTTTTAGATGATAAAGCCACCTTAATGGAAATGCAAGTTTCATGAATTTTAAAACAAAATTTCCCTTACAAGAAGAGCTTCATCTTTTTAATGGAAGCACCTTGTGACTGACCTAGACTAAATGTAAAGGCAAGATCAAAGAATCCCACAAAGTGCCAATTACCCCTGAATGAAGACCCTCAAAGTCAGGTGATTGCAGGACTGCTGAGTGCATTGGACCAATGCCACCCATCAGCTGGCTGATGCTGCCGATCTTGTAGAAGCACTGCTAGAATGAACTGAACTCTGGGTGTACCTGGCTCATCTCTAACCCAAGTGGAGCGTGGAAGGGAGTTTATTTGTGGCAGCCAAGAGACATAACCCTTAGGAAGCATTTTGGGTTAACATGAGTTTCTGCGGAAGAGTATTTCTAGAGTAAGACAAGACAAAGCAAAATAATAAATAATAAATAACAACAAATTCAGAATGCGCATATATAGCAGAAATCCATTTTCTGAAAAAAATACTCTGTAACTTACATGAAAATACTCATGAGAACACAACTGTTAAAATACATAGAACTGGGGCTGGGAAAAAGTCTCAGTGGAATAAGTGCTTCCCTGGCAAGCGCAAGGGCCTGAGTTCAATCCCCAGTTCTGCAAAAATAAAATAATATAAAATAAAATACACAGAACACAGATGAAATGTGTCTATTAACGATAGATACTAAAATGTAATTTTAGATCACTTAGAAGTTAAAATATTTGTAAATAAAATCATGAATTTTGAATCAAAGTGCCACTTTATTAGTAAGTTATCTAAAAGTATTTCAGGTGTCTTCTGATCAGAAAGCTTACTGGGTAGGTTCTTTTGTAAAAAATCAATGAAAATAATTTCTCTGGAATTTATTGTACTTACCTTATTAAAAATAGTAAGACTTAAATTTTGCTTATTAAATTAATATTTCATGTAAAATAAATAAAATTTTCCCCAAATATCCATGAAATACAATATGATAGAAACATTTGTATTGAAAAGAGATCCTACACAAATTGTATACTTTTTAAAGCTAGTACATTTGTGAAATACTACCAATACTACCAATAATTAATACCATTTTCTGATCTTGGCAAAATTCTCAAGAATGTTCAATATGTAGACATTGCTAAACTTATATGATAGAGACATCTTTTTTTAAAATTCCCATTCTCATTCAGGTGCCCACTTAACTGTAACATTAAGTGTTCAATGAAATATAGAAATTAAAAGATGAATAAGAGATATGACCAGCTTAACTCTTTTGGAATATATACAGTAAAGATATGCTTTATAGAATATATATGAGAATTATAAGAAACTAACATCAAACTCAACAAATTTCAAAGTATTCTCTGCATATCATACTTATAGCACATTATTTTGGTATAAAGAGGATTTGATACATAAATTTACACTCTCTAAAATTGGATAGACTTAATTTGGAAAACAGATTTTCATCTGATATTCATTTAGAGATTACAAACAATTTTGTTTTTAAGCTTATATAGTAGACTTGGTATATATATATATATATATATATATATATATATATATATATATGTATTAGTATAATAGCTGTAATACCTGCAGCTTGAAACCAGGAGGCATAATGGGTTTGTAGTCACATGTGCTTATATATGTTTGTTGGAAGATATGCTCAGCAAAAATTGGCAACTCTCTTGAATATATAGTGCCCAGAGGGTACATCAGCTTGATTTTCAAGTTTGAATCAGTTTCATTTACAAAAGTACACTCTGAGCTATGAGAACTTTATTATCTATTTATTATTTATTTTATAGACTACATTGAGGTTGTATGCTATGTTACTGAAGGTAGAAAGTATTTTAATAATGCTGGTCAAACAATGAAAATCACACAGATAAATTCACAAATAAATTTAACATCTGAATTATTAAGGGGACAATTATAAAGAAAAACTGCAGTCTTTTCTTCAATTGCTATAATTTTTGATTCATACTCAAATTAGAATCAAAAGAAGCACATGAAAGTGTATTTTTGGTTTTGATTTACAGCTCTCTAATCTCATTACCTTCATCTATATATTAATGTATAAAATAAATATGGATTGCATGTAGCTGAAATATACTTGGAAAAATCCTTATTTGTATATTAATGCAGTGTGAACAGAGTATTTCTTCATGATCTGAGTGGTAGCACTTAAACAAACTAAGAAATTGACAACCGAATACTTTATCAGGTTCACTGAAACTTATGAAGTTCAAAAATACACTGTTGGGTTTAGGATCAGTGCTGAACAAATGTCTCACAATGGCTTTGCTTGTCAATAAAGTTGTTTCACTGAGCCAGTGGTAAGTTTGGTACTGCCGGTCTTATATCAAACAGATCTAAACTCTAATGATAG